>NC_085140.1:46366244-46699994 GCF_024139115.2 Armigeres subalbatus | reverse complement strand
GTATTGGAGGGGGAGAGATTGGAAGCACATCCAATAAAAATAGGCAAAGGCAGTTTGGAAACCAGGAAACGTCGGCATGGAGAATGTTACTTGTCATAAGACGAGTTCGTACAATCCCATTTAATTCCACCACTTGACTCGACTCGAGTCAAGTACGAGACACTGAAGACGGCCTTACTGTTGAGGTCGAAATACGTATCTGTCAAGGTACAATTAAGTGGTGGAATTAAATAGGATTGTACAAACTCGTCTTATGACAAGTGAAGACATTCCACTAAAAAGCTCAAAATAATTTTCTTAACAACATAGAGAATCTGTTGCTCTGGGTTGGATTATCATCGGCGGGCAATGTTCTTCCCTGAATTACGTACGAAATAAAAGCAAAGCATCGCGCCCTGTAATGCCATCCGGCTAAGTGGCCTGGTAAAGCTACTTTTATAGCGGATCTATGGTTGTTCGTCTTGATCATCCGTTGGATCTATGGTCGACTTGATCATCCGTTGATAAGTGCGCTCGCAGAATACGACCACGTTACTACCTGTTTTGCACTGACTCGTCCACGATTATATTTCTGGATTATAAAGCGTCGAGCAAGTCACTCCAGAATTATATTGGTACGAAGATGTCTGAAGGCGATCCCGACCCAATAGCAATACGACAATCGACTTCTGAGTTGATTCGTGACAAGAATGTTTCCAATTTTTCGGTTTTGCGTAGGTTTATTGAATATTTCAGAAATTCGTTGATTGCAAATGATTTTTTTTTAATTTCTAATTCTTATTAAAAAAAATGGTATTGTATGATAAATTCTCATGCAATGTGATTATACAACAAAGCCACAAATCGTCCATCTTGGAAACTAAGTGCTTTTTCCATTATTTTTTTAAGAGCACGAGCTGGTATAACCATAACGCGCATACACTCAACCGGCGGTTGTTAGATTTTCTTACAATTATATATAATAATCTTCCAAAACCTATATAAGAACTGGTCATATGCGAAATTGTTAGATTCTTATACAAAAAATGTAAGAGAAGCTTACAACATTTTTAGATCTAGCAAATCTAGCAATTTCGCATATGCCCCGTTCTTATACAGGTTTTGGTAGATTCTTATACATAATTGTTGGAAAATCTAACAATTGCCGGTTGGGTGTAGGCGTGAATCAATCGGTAGTCCATTTGCTTATTTATACTGAACAATCGACTTAAATTTTACCACTGTACTTCACGAGCAGCACTAGTCAGACAAAAATGTTTGCAGCAACTTTATTGTAACTAATCTGGTCACACGTGAGTTGCAGTAACCTATGTGAAACAAATGTGCTACTAGGGTCGGAGATATCGCGAAAGGCTTTACCCCCAAGTGGAAGGACCTGAAGCTGGTCGGCGTTATAAATTTCATCGTCGTTGACTGGGAGCGATATCGGCCAGTGCACCGCGACGTCCCGCAGTGCACTAACTGCTTCAACTTTGGGCACGGCATTAGGAACTGCCGCATGAAGCCGCGCTGCAACAAGTGTTGCGAACCTCACCCGACCGAAGAGTGCGACACGTTAGAGGTGGCTGAGCCCAAATGCGCCAACTGCGGCGACAAACATCGGGCTACAACCAAGGACGGGCGGCGTTTTTTGGAAATCCGAAAGAAGGCCTCCACCAGGAATTTGGCGAAGAAGACCAGTGTTCCTGCTTTTATCGAGGCGAACTTTCCGGGCATCCCGGCTCCCCGAAGAGCGATACCAATACTTCCACCGTTGCAACCTCACAAACGGCTGGCGGCCACTGCAGCATCGATTCAAGCTCCAACACCACACGGCCCATCCACCAGCGAATGGCCCCCACTTTCTCCCCCTGGATTCCGTCGTCAGGACAATGAGCCCCTTCCGGCCGAGGGCGACTCATCGCTCTATACATCGGTGCAGCTAGTTCCGATTTTTACCCAACTGGCAACGCGACTACGCGGGTGCAAAACACGCTTAGACCAGATCTTCACCCTGAGCATGTTCGTCATTGAAAATGGGTGCTAGGATAGGTCTGGTCAATTGGAACGCTTGTTCACTTAAGAGCAAAATCATCGAGCTGGCTGGTTTCCTCGAAGAGAGAAAGATCGATGTGGCCTTCATCACAGAAACGCACCTGAAGCCCGAGGTGAGTGTACATATTCCGGACTTCCGTGTGGTGAGATTTGATCGGTCCAACTTCAAGGGAGGAGGTGTGACTATCGCACTGAGGAACTTCGTCAATTATCGTCTGCTGCCAAGTCTGCAGCCCAAGATCATTGAGGTCGTTGGGGTAGAAGTCACCACTTCCGTCGGAAGTACATCATTGCCAGTAGGGTGGTCGGTATTGGCCATTTTAGTCAAATACCGGTTTCGGTATTTGATGGAGTAAATACCGGTAATACCGGTAGAATACCGGTTTTTGTGAAAATTTCAGGTATTAAAAGAAAAACTTTTGATTTGGACTTCTGGATGAAAAACAATATTTGTTGACAAACTTCAAATGTTAAAATCATTGCTTGTTTAGCTGGACAAAGCGAAACTTAAGTAGACATTACGTACTGAGCGACTTATCTCCCAATCGGCATTGGGTTTTTCTTAGCAATGTTGCCAACCACTGAGAATACCCTCTCTGGTTCAACCGAAGTAGGACGAATAGTTCCAAGACCGTCGAAAATCAGTGTCAAATACTTGCCCGTAATCCCTTCTGATTCATAATAGGAGAATTCCTTACGGATTGTATGCAAGGATCCCGGCATCAACGTACATATTTGCCACCAGCAACGCAAGTGTTTTTCTTTGCTACAGTCTCTTCACAAGTTGTTCTTTAACCGAAAAACCAGAAATATATTCATAGAGGCATCTTCTTCGTACCAATCGTCAGATACGATCGTTGTCTCAGTTTCAACGATCGCATCAGGAATGATTAGGCGCTTTGAGATCCCATACGCATGCCTAATCAAAGTAGCTCTGGATGCCTTGAAGAAAATGCCAAAATCGTTTCTGATTAATTGCTACACGGCAGAATTATTCAAAAAAGCAAAAAGATCGGCGTATTTGGATCGTCTCTCTTGGATTCATTCTATAAAAGCATCGAAATAGTGGTGGAAATATCTGTTGCTTGATTTGATAATAGTTCCAACGTAAATTGGAACGCCACGTCGGTTTCATATAGAGTGCAAAACTCACAGAGCAGTAGTTCCACAACAGCTTGAACATGTTCGAGGGCTTGAATTATTCCAGCGTGCCTTGGCATCAGCCACTAATTCAAATTCTTTTCTGAATTCAGGACGGACATATTTTTTCAGAAATTCGTTTTTCATAGGTGATCTACGGAAAAAAACTACTACTTCTCGTACCGTTACTGGACTGGGCGATATCAACAATGTTCATTGAAGAAAAAGTCAGATTTTTTATAATGACAGCAAAATTTTTAATACCAAAAATACCGGTATTTTCCGTCTCTAAAACCGGTATTTTCGGTACCCAAAATTGGCCGGTAATACCGGTATTACCGGTTTCGGTACTACCGGTTAGACCACCCTAATTGCCAGTGACCTGAACGCGAAGCATCAAGCCTGGGACAACAGTCGCGGCAATCGAAACGGTTCCATCTGGAGCAATTACAGAAGGTCAATTCACAATCCTGAGCACGTATTCCCCCATTCAGCTGAGTAGTTCCGGAGTCCACGCAACGTTAGATCTGTACATCATCAACATTGGCGATCACATCTCACAACCGATCGCGTACCAGGAGCTCAGCTCGGATAACTATCCGGTGGTGACCAAAATCGTTTCGTCGATCAACCGTCACCAACTCTTCAGAAGGAACTACCATCGAGTGAACTGGCAGTGGTTCCAGCAGTGCGTTGACACCACCATCGACTACGAGGTGCGTCCGGAGACGCCAGAAAGTATCGACCGCCAGCTGTGCGCCATCGAAGAGGCAATCTCGGTGGCCAGAGATCAGCATGTTCCAAAGGCTCGTCAGGTAAGCAACACCCTAACCATTGACACTCTCACCAAAGATCTTATTCGTCTTCGCAACGTAGTTCACAGACAGTACCAACCTACTGGCCTGCCTGCACTCAAAAACCATTGCAATCGCTTGACAAGAGTAATCCAGGGCAGAATGGTGGACCTCAGAAATAGTGATTTTTCCAATAAGATCCGCGCTCTCCCATACTGCGCTAAGCCGTTCTGGGAGTTGACCAACATTCTAAAATCCAAGCCTCGTCCATTCCACCTTTGATCCCATTAGACAGCAATTCTGCCGTAAGCTGAAAAGGTGTCGTATACGCCATTTCCAAAAATGGTGTTAACAAGTAGTACACATCAAGATCTTTAACAGAAAAATGGAAAACATGTAGGTCGTAATTTGGCGCATACGCCACTTTTTCAGATTACGGCAGAATGGCTCTATGGATCGCTTGATAACTCCTGCAGAGAAGGTCGCCACTTTGTCAGCTCGCACATTCTTGGACAGAACATCATCAGTGCACACGAAGCAGCCGTTAACGAACTTCTCATAGTTCCTGAAGTCAGACATCCGCATTCGGAAGCCTGGAAAGGATCCTTCCTCACCGAAAAGTTATCGGCCCATCAGCCTTCTCTCAGGATTATCGAAGCTGCTTGAAAAGCCAAGCCGGTTACTTAAGTCTGCCGAACACCACAACATCTTGCTCGGCGATCAACCGTACACCAACTGACCCGAGTTACCAATGTCCTCAGATTGAACAAGTTTATCTCAAAAACATCCGCCATGGCCGTACTCGATGTCGAGAAGGCGTTCGACAATGCATGGCATGATGGCCTGGTGTACAAATTACAACGCTACAATCTTCTCAGCCACCTAGTGAAAATCATCAACAATTACCTGCCGCCAATGACATTTCGGATCTCTATCAGCGGGGCGAGTTCCAATGCACACAACATCGTCGAAGGCGTTCCCCAGGGCAGCAATCTCGAGCCCTTGCTTTTCAATCTGTTCACTTCGGACAACAAAGAACCTCCTGAAAGCGGAATTTTGTCTCTGTTTGCAGATGACACTTCCATCGTCTACAACAATGGTAGAGCGATCAGAGCGCTAGTGGCAAAACTCCAACGAGGCCTGCCCGAGCAGCACAAGGTAGGCAAAAATTGGTTGTGAATGAATCGTATGAGTTGCAGTAACCTATGTGGAACATGCGTGCTGCTAGGGTGGATGGCCTAACAGAATACCTCACCAGCTGGAAGTTCTGTATCAACGCGGCGAAGACCGAGGTCATCATTTCCCCCCACTCTAAATCCCCCAAACATGTGGAATGGGCCAATGAGTCCGACTATCTTCGCAAATCATCCTCCCTGTGATCGAATATGGCATGCCGGTCTGGAAGAGCTGCGCTAAAACTCATAATCTGAAACTCGAACGAGTGCAAAATAAGTTCCTGCTGATGATCCTCAACACTCCTCCAAGGACACGAAATTCAGATGTCCACCGTCTGGCCGCGATTAAACTCTTGAAGAACGCTTTAGAGAGAGTAAAGAAAGGTTTAGGGTTCGTTGCTTGCACTCCGACCAACCCATGATTCGGGAGCTCATCCCCAACTAGGTTATCATATTTTTATTGTAAATATTTAGTGTAAACAGTAGTTAGGTTATAAAATTTCAAAACACACTAGCAGCGCCTCCTAAAGGCCGTCATGATAAATCGAACTTATATTTTAAAAATTGTCAAATAAATTTAAAAAAATAATTTAAAATTTAAGTTGTAGAACAATAAAAACGCTTGAATAAAGAGGAATTTGACTTAATATGATCGATTTCTCTACATTGATGTTTTCTTCTTATCAATGCAGCGAATTTTTGAAGTTTTCCGTAGATTTTATGGCGTAGCGTGATAAAAAAAACTTTTAATCCAGTTGAGTTAACAAAAATACACAGTTTGGTTTTTGAAAAGGTAAAGGAACAAACGATTGTCTAGCGTTGCTCTCTTCAGATGTACAGCTGGCATATGCTCACAAGCAGCATTTGAACCGTTTGTTTAAAAAATTGCAAATTTAACATTTTTGGCCAAAATGAGATTATTATATATTCTGAATTCTTGTCCAAAAAAATACGTGTTTTGGCAAAAAATAAACAAAAAAAAGTTGTTTTGTTCAGGAATGTAAGATTTCAAAAACTACATATGTGCATGCACTTTGAAGAGTAATTATGGAGTACTGCTTGCAGCTTTCGCACTGGAAACGTCCAGTGTGTTGAGTTTTGCAAAAACTATTGATCTGCATCGAAGAAATCAAACGATTCAGTGCCAATTTGTTCAAAAACATTTTTTGTTGTTTTCTCGAAATTGTGTAAAATGAATATATGCAGTTTCTCAAACAAAAGATTCATTTGGCTTCAATATGTTTAGCTATTTACTTTCCATAGAGGCCCTGTCAGGCAATCTGCACAGTAGTGGTATCGGTATTTTGAATAATTATTTCTTGTAAGCAGCTCAATGTATAGTACAGTAACATCCCAATTTGATCACCCCCTGATTAATTTTGGGGTGAAACAATCCAGCTTTCCACGCTCGGTAATGGCGGCTTGCTGCTGTGTAAAAATCAATCGTTCACTGTACTGTTTGACACTAGCTGGAGGAAAGCTCTCTGGCATTCCTGGGTGAGGGGAGGGGAAAAAAGGACTTTTCGCCAGTGAGTTTTCCTCCAGCTAGTGTCAAAAAGTACAGTGACTGATTGATTTTTACACACCGACAAGCCGCCATTACCTAGCGTGGAAAGCTGGATAGGAAATGTGACAAAACCGGAAAAAATATTTCCAATTTTTTAATTTGTTTCACAAATATGGATCAGTCTATGCCTTGGGAAAGCAGAATAGGGGAACGGTTCGGCACTTCATCTCATAGCTAATATTTCCATCCCATCAAAAACAAAGCAATGAAAAGGAATTTGGTTTGTTTCTTATTTTTGTGATTATTTTCACCAGTGAGCACGCGTGTTAGCAAAAAGAAGCGACGAGATTGGTACTGTATTTCTTTGTTTTGCAATGATATGAGGCTTACAAAATTCTTGACAGATGCTCACAAATGATTCATAATAAAAAAACAGGTTGACAAAATCGGATCGAAAACGTGATAAAATCTGGGAGTGACAAAATCGGATCGATACTATATAACATTAAAGACACTTCTCGCGCTTATTTTCATGAGTGCGTAATTTCATTGATCGATTTCTCTTCAACTATTTTATGTTTCGTTAATATCTCAATTACATCCGTGATTAAAGCTTCTGGTGCAAGACGCAACAATCCTTTTATCACACCAAACCATACAATCTCCAAAGATACTGTCGCAATTCGCAGTACATATTGAAAATAACGAAACATCTTTGAAAAGAAATCAATCAATGTAGTTACAATGCAAGTCGTTTACGACAACTCTAAAATAAATGAAAAAACCAATTTTAAATTATCCGTCTAAGCGCATTTGAATTAAATTTGATATAAACTAAAAAACGCCGAAACATTAGTTTATTATTGGAAACCGAGCTGCTTTTGTTCATGTTCCTGCAGAAATATTTTTAACAGCCAACAGTAAACCCCACTGCATTGCGAACGATTGATGCGAAAATATGTTTCATCAAAAAGGAATCACAAACACACTCAGCCAGCCACCCAGCGAGACGTCCAGTCTCATCCGTACGGAATTTCCAAGGACTCACGATTTCTGCTCCCATCCTCCATCCGAACTGTAATCAACGTACATACGGTTATTTATGTATTTCCTCCTGGCCTGGCTGTATACGTTCAGCGCAGAACTGACCACGAGGACACACCGCACCACATAAACTTACTATCACTACGACTATGTTTGTCACAACCGATGAAAGAGAAATTGATGCATAACAACTGCACAAACTCTGCAGATGTTGTACATCGTGACGAGTAAAACGAGAACGAGGGTAAGGAACGCATGCAGTTTAGGTCGTACGATCAACAATTTATTCCGATTTGCTACAAAAAAGGAACCAAAAAGAAAAGAAGTAGGATGTGCTGCAACGAAAACTGAGAAATTGTGCATAACGATGTTCAAAATTCACATACACTACTCATAATTTTGCTTCCCTCAGCTGTTCACTATGCTATATGTACACTTTAACAATTTGATTTTTCTCTGTTCTGTCTGTGGTGACACAAAATTTTCTACGATGCGTCACGTTTTCTGCTACACTTCGCCAATTCGGTTTGGAAATTTTCCTTTCCTTTTTCAAAAATGGTGCACTTTGACTATTCTAAAACGAACACAAACGATCAAATCATGTGCCGAGATCTAGAATCTCTATTCCAACTAAATTCTGTGTTATGAATCAAATTTCAAATATTCACTTAAGGTTTTCCTGGCCGATTTCACCGAAACAGGATAACTGCGAATTACTTTACCACTATCAATGAAATACACTTCCTATGACTTTTCGCCAGCAGTGATCAACGCGCGGGGGTGTCTGGTGGGTGGTGACCCTTATTCCTTTGTCGCACAACCCCTCACACTCCTACGAAGGGCGGTTCTATGTACCTTTTTCGCCACAACTGGAGAATGTCCTACAGAGCCGTTAGAAGTTTGTATGTATTGAAGTAAACTGATGGCACGTTTCAACTAACGAATCAGACCGCCGATAACTGGAAGGAAAAGACTGAACCGAACGAACCGAGCTTACGAATGAAACTGAACCTCTCTGCTCGGTGTGCTTCAGTGAGAAACATGTGCGGCGGACTCATCGTAGTACGGAGCCGGCAACTACCACGATGACAGACAGCGGCAACAACCAACGACTGACGGAATCTTTCCTACTTTCCATCACGGGCAGATGAGAGTATCTTAGAGAAAAAGCTCGTCGAAAAATGTATCGTCTTTGATGTATTTTATAATTTTAATTAATTAATCTCATAATGCGCAATACCCAACTAGCAATTCTAAGTTTCTGTATAAAATTCAAAGGTAGAAAAATGCAGTTTTATAAATAAATAAGCCTTTTATACATATGAAGAAATTGTATAATATGTATGTATATATGTATATATATGTATATATGTAAAATATGACTGGTTGGTGCAGGTATTTATTTTAAATCGTTTTTGCGCCTACATTAGTAAAGGATCGGTAAATGTGTCAAAACGAAAATTGGGTAGTTATTCACATGGTGTTTTAAATAGCAACAAGAGAGACAGTAACAAAATACGTAGCATGTGCCGCAAAGATGACCCATATACACTAAGCGACTTATTATCATGGAATCGAGGATGAAGAGAGCGTGGACTTCCCACACCTTCCAATATTTATTTGATAATAAATTAATTGTATAACGAAATTTTAATTGTAGGCTACAAGAATTTCGAACCATGATCTAATTCAAATACTCCTGCGAGCAGCACCACATAAGTTTATAGAAGCAGCGAAGGATGAGCACAGAGTGAACTCGTGAATTTTCAAACAATCTCTGCGAGACTCTTCGATTCTCCGATATACTCTCGAACGACGACGCTCGCGCTCCGGCAGTTGTGCGCCCCATCAATGTTGTTGGGAGCTAGTTATGTTGTTATGGTGCACCTCCATCGTGTATAGTTATGTATCGGTACAAACAACACCATCGACCGGCTTTTTTTTCGGTGGATTTGCGGATGGGATTAATGCTCAGGAAGTGGCAGACACGCTAAAAGGTGCCCGCGGCAGCTAAATTTAATTGATTCAGATTACATGGTGTTGAATTAAACTTACACTTGGTATTTGGAATATGAATAGCTCTAGATGAATTTAACTGCAGATACCAACCTGAAAAAGAAGAATAAAAACATTGATTTATTATGTATATGCATTATGTATTTGAGTTGAACGAATTTGTAGAGTTAATCCGAATTTATAATTTGGTTTGATATGTCATAAGGGAGTATAAAATGATTATTCAAATGTAATATTGAAGGCAATAAGGCATTATAATTTCAAATTGATAACACAAATTAAGTCGTTAGCTTGAGTAGATTTTCCATGACAAGTAACATAGATTTTATCATTTTATTACAATGCAAATATAAATTGTATTCATAAGTGAAGTGTTGATACCACCATACCTGTATTATCTGTGCTTGTATGTGAAAAGAATTATTTTTTTTAGTGTGATTTATTATATTTTCTTGCCGAGGTTATATCTATTTGATTAATATTATTTAGTAAAAAGTTAAGAAAGTTATTTTGAGCTTTTTAGTGGAATGTCTTCACTTGTCATAAAACGAGTTTGTACAATCCCATTGAATTCCACCACTTAATTGTATCTTGACAGATACGTATTTCAACCTCAACAGTAAGGCCGTCTTCAGTGTCTCGTACTTGACTCGACTAGAAAAACTAGTAAAAATGGATCGATAAGATATTTTGTTAAGTATTACTCAATAGTAATATGCCACTTTGCAGTGATCGTGCCTTCCTTGTGCGTTATAAAAAGTAGAGGAAGGAGGGTAAAAAAGTCCTAGCTAAGCAAATACTGTTTTAATGTCTTAGTTGTAACGATTTTCATAAGTATCTTACCTCATGCAACTATGTAACAATATAGCTAGCTGATGCTATTTAAAAATTGTAGAAAATCTCAATCATATTGATAATATTCGCATTTCAAAAAAGTGGTGATATTTCGTTGCCGGAAAACTCATGAGGCAAAACGGCTTCTGGCGTGCAGCTCTTTGGGAACAACGCACCACGCGTCGGCGAATCTGCATTCTGGTATGGACAGTGCGTGGAGACGCGTAATACATTGTAGGTTAGTCCCCTTAGGGCGTTTTGCCTCGCCGAAATGTTGATATTTCATCAAAATGTGGGAAATGTCTGTTTTTCCAACCTTACTTTCTTTTATTTTGTCACTTTTCTAGTCGAACCTACATAATTTTTGATCTAGTTTTAAAACGGCATGCCAAATACGATAAAAATGAGTAACACCCAAAAGGCGTTTTGCCCCGGGGGCGTTTTGGGGCCTCTACCTCTGTGGAATGCCCATTAGAAAGTCTAAACAGCACTCTAGGAAGCATGGAGTTAGATGAAATTATTCACAATAATTCATATTTGGTTGCACTCATTTACATGCATTACAATTATTTCTTTTAAAAAATGCCTTTGAAATGTTTTTCTTTGGAAAAAAACTATGCTTTGTCAGTAACTTCGGAACCAAAACGCGTGTCTCAATTTTTTTACACATACACAAACAGACATTACCTCAATTCGTCAAGGTGAATCGATTGGTATATTTGGAGCTCGGGATCCTCTATTAATATTTCGGTTTAGATGTGATCTATTAGCGATAGCTTACACATAAAACTAAAAAAAACTCATCGGATTTGTTAATGAATGATTTAGCCAATTACGATTTTTTCTAAAACTTATTTATTGCTCCCTCAAGTTGACAATTTTGACCGAAATAAGGGAAGACATTATTGGCATGGCAAATGCTGGGTAAAGCGTACCATTGGTACTTCGCGTACCTGAAGGAATAAAATAGACCCCATCTCGCGGTCCTTAGCCTCTTACCCAGCAACTCCTATCCCTACCTCCCCGCGGTGCTGGCCGGGATACGAGCAACCTTAGGGAAGATCGGGTAACCAACCCGGGTGGGAACGAAGGTCGTATGCTGACAGGGAAGGGGGGTTTGCTCCTCTCCGGAGGTGCAAATTTTATTGAGCGTCTGTTCTCCATGTCAGGATCGGCTCACAACAGCGTCTATTCTCCATGTTAGGGGCAGCTGATCATCGTCCGAGTGCCAGCGAGGGACTCTAAGTGAAACTGTGCACCATGGTCCACCGGAAATAAGGAGGAATGGTCCTCCGGAAATTTAGGGAGTTTGGTGTCAGGCCCTGCAAGCCAGCCTTTAAAAAATCATAAGCAACGAACAATCAACAAGAGAGTACGGACCGGAACCATCGGCGAAGACCACTGCGACGGAAAGGGACTAGCGATTGGAAACTCGGTTCGTGGAACTGCAAATCTCTCAATTTCATCGGGAGCACACGCATACTCGCCGATGTGCTCAAGGACCGTGGATTCGGCATCGTAGCGCTGCAGGAGGTTTGTTGGAAGGGATCAATGGTGCGATCGTTTAGAGGTAATCATACCATCTACCAGAGCTGCGGCAACACACACGAGCTGGGAACAGCTTTCATAGTGATGGGCGATATGCAAAGGCGCGTGATCGGGTGGTGGCCGATCAATGAAAGAATGTGCAGGTTGAGGATCAAAGGCCGGTTCTTCAACTTCAGCATAATCAACGTCCATAGCCCACACTCCGGAAGCACTGATGATGATAAGGACGCATTCTACGCGCAGCTGGAACGTGAGTACGACAGCTGCCCAAGCCACGACGTCAAAATCATCATAGGAGATTTGAACGCTCAGGTTGGCCAAGAGGAGGAGTTTAGACCGACTATTGGAAAGTTCAGCGCTCACCGGCTGACGAACGAAAACGGCCTACGACTAATTGATTTCGCCGCCTCCAAGAATATGGCCATTCGCAGCACCTACATCCAACACAGCCTCCCGTATCGGTACACCTGGAGATCACCACTGCAGACTGAATCACAAATCGACCACGTTCTGATTGATGGACGGCACTTCTCCGACATTATCGACGATAGGACAAATCGTGGCGCTAACATCGACTCTGACCACTATCTGGTAATGGTTAAACTGCGCCCAAAACTATCCGTCATCAACAATGTTCGGTACCGACGACCGCCGCGGTACGACCTAGAGCGATTGAAGCAACCTGCTGTCTACGAGGAACATTTGAATGGCGCTGAGAGTTCAGGCAGTGAAAGTCAAGGCAGCGGAGGAGATGACTACGTCAGTTCAGCGGACGATGGAAGACAACCAGCCCCCACCTTGAGGGAAGTTAAGGATGCCATTCAACAGCTAAAGACCAATAAAGCAGCTGGTATGGATGGTATCGGAGCTGAGCTCATCAAGATGGGCCCGGAAATGCTAGCCACTTGCCTGCTCAAACTGATAGTCAGAATCTGGGAAACCGAACAGCTACCGGAGGAGTGGAAGGAAGGGGTTATATGCCCCATGTACAAGAAAGGCGACAAACTGGAGTGTGAGAACTTTCGAGCGATCACCATCCTTAATGCCGCCTACAAAGTGACATCCCAGATCATCTTCCGGCATCTGTCACCATTAGTGAACGAGTTCGCGGGAAGTTATCAAGCCGGCTTTGTTGACGGCCGCTCGACAACGGACCAAATCTTTACTGTACGGCAAATCCTTCAAAAATGCCATGAATACCAGGTCCCAACGCACCATCTGTTCGTTGATTTCAAGGCGGCATACGACAGTATAGACCGCGTAGAGCTATGGAAAATTATGGACGAGAACAGCTTCCCTGAGAAGCTTACCAGACTGATCAAAGCAACGGTGGATGATGTGCAAAACTGTGTGAAGATTTCGGGCGAACACTCCAGTTCGTTCGAATCGCGCCGGGGACTAAGACAAGGTGATGGACTTTCGTGCCTGTTGTTCAACATTGCGCTAGAAGGTGTCATGCGGAGAGCCGGGTGTAACAGCCGGGGTACGATTTTCACCAGATCCAGTCAATTTGTTTGCTTCGCGGATGACATGGACATTGTCGGCCGAACATTTGCAAAGGTGGCAGAACTGTACACCCGCCTGAAACGTGAAGCAACAAAAGTTGGACTGGTGGTGAATGCGTCAAAGACAAAGTACATGCTTGTGGACGGAGCCGAGCGCGACAGGGCCCGCCTGGGAAGCAGTGTTACGATAGACGGGGATACCTTCGAGGTGGTCGAGGAATTCGTCTACCTCGGATCCTTGCTAACGGCTGACAACAATATTAGTCGTGAAATACGAAGGCGCATCATCTGTGGAAGTCGGGCCTACTACGGCCTCCAGAAGAAACTGCGGTCGAAAAAGATTCGCCATCGGTCAAATGTGTCATGTACAAGACGCTTATAAGACCGGTTGTCCTCTACGGACATGAAACATGGACAATGCTCGAGGAGGACTTGCAAGCACTCGGAGTATTCGAGAGACGGGTGCTTAGGACCATCTTTGGCGGTGTGCAAGAAGACGGTGTGTGGCGGCGAAGAATGAACCATGAGGTCGCCCAACTCTACGGCGAGCCCAGTATCCAGAAGGTAGCTAAAGCCGCAAGGGTACGATGGGCAGGACATGTTGCAAGAATGCCGGACAGCAACCCTGCAAAGATGGTGTTGGTGCGAGCGTGGGGCGTATCCGAGGATGGAGAGATGCGGCCTCGAACCGTGCATTGTGGCGTCAAATTGTTGATTCAGTGTTATCTGTTTAGATGTAAACTAAATAAATAATAATAATAATAAATAACTAAATAAATGAATGAATGAATTATTTTAAAAAAGACTAGCTGACCCGACACACTTTAAACACGTCCAATATTTATTTATCGCATGCAAATATTTAAAAATTGATTCACACAATAAATTGGTTTTCGATATTTACTTCGATATTATCTACTGAGTGGTATTTTTATGTGATGTTGGTAGTGTTGTCGGATAACATTAGTATGCCAAAATTGAAAATTTTATTTTGTTTATTTAAAAAAAATGCAATTTTATGAAATTTTCCAATTTTTCGGATTTTTCTAGGATATTTTCTTACTTTTTTTCTGAACCTTCAAACATTGATTTGTATATTTAGCAGGGCTTGCAGAAATCGCCCTCAATAGACAACGAACAATGATAAAAGAAAGGCAAAAACTGTTTCGAATCAGAACAAGCCATGATAACAAATTTATCAAACTTGTATAGGGGAAGAGGCCCCAAAACACCCCCCACGAATTCTCCGCACAGCTGTGTAGAAAAAGTTGAAATGCGTCATCAGAACTATTAAGTGCTTCCCGCGTTTGTAGCTTTTAAAAAGAAATTTATCAGGTATAGCCTCCCGAAGAAGGTGCGGCTCAAACAGCGTCTGCCTGGTACCCAGCGGCTGATTAACGAAATGCAGCATCGCGTCAGCTATACCTAAGGTGGCAGCCCCACCAGCGCGATGTAGGTAACGCGACCCCGGTAAGATAGCTTACTGAAGCCTCTCAAATACCACGAAAAATGGAGATAAAAGAAAAAGAGAACGTTATTTTTGTCAACCGACCCGGCAACGAAATAAGGACTATGATTGGAACTCGGTACCTGGAATGTCAGGACCCTACATGAACCTGGCACTGCACAGTGGCGACCCAGGACGGGTTGGTTCGATTTGGAGTGTCAGAGAGTGACAGACGAGAAGAACGTTGGCAGAAGCCGGATGTTGGGGTCGGGTACCCGATCGAATAGATATCAGTACAAGGAAGCAAGAGGAGCCGAAAAACGAACCTACCGCAGGAAGAAGAAAGAATATGAAGAACAAGTGATTAGCGAGGCGCAGGAAAAAATGGAGCAGAATGATATGCGGAAGTTTTATGATTCTGTCTGTGCAACGACCAACAGATAAAACCGAAGTGGCTGCCAGGTGGACGCAACACTTCGAGACTTTGTTGAATAGTGGAAGTGACGGTGCATCGGTGAACAGAATAAATATTAGCGACGATGGACAACCTGTGGAGTCGCCTACTCTAGATGAGGTATATAAAAAAAGCTATTAAAGAACTGAAAAGCAATAAGGCTGCAGGGCTAAGGCTAAGGCGTAGGCTAAGGCATAAATGATTCATATTTGTGGCATCTGTGTGGTGCGAATAGAATCGATTTGGTTGTCAAACTGAAGCCAAACTTTTCTATTCTGCCGGAGCCAAACATTGAAGATTGTGGTTATGTTCGTTTCAGATCCTATATTGAGAAGTATTGTTATTATTTGGAAAAAAAAAAATTAACCTAGATTGAGTTTTGTATTCTTTGTTAACAAATATTTTCACATTATATTTCGAGTTGAAATTAATAGGAATGCAATTAAAAAACACTCGTTACGAAATTTCACGAGATTCAACAGCTGATTGGAGTAGGAAGTTATGTAAACCATCGTAAAGTCATGTAGAGTCTCGCGCATTTGTGCGCCTTTATGCAGCATGGAAAGAGAAATTCGAAGAGCGGGAAATGTTTGACAGCCAAGTAACTGCAAAATAATTTTGCTTATGGGATTGATTTCAAAATATGCTTCTACTCGCTTGATAGCAGAAAAGCGGCTCTATCCACAGCACCCAGTGTGGCATAACTTAAAAAATGAAAACTTAAAAAATCACGATTTAGTTACATTTCCTATTTTATCGCTCCAAAATTCACCAAGGGGTGATACAAACCGGATATCACTGTATATCAATATGGGTGTCAAACTTCATGGTTTTTAAAGGCCATAACAATAAAAATATGATTTGTTTAGAAGAAAATTGTCTAAAATACACCCATGGGGAAAAATAGCCCAACGAAACCGTTCACACTATATTGTGGAGCGAATATTTCCATTGTAATTTGACATTACAGTGATTGTTCACTAATTGGGCACGACCTCACTCCAACTACCAAATGCCGTTCGTTAATTGGGGCGTTTTGACAATCGTCAATGTTGTTTACTTTTCGCATTGAACAAATGAAAATTTTACGCGCCAAGAATAATCGATCCCACCAAACACGGAAACAAAACGTCAACGCAGTTTTACTATCAGATTTTGACGTTTAACTGCTTTTCATTTGGGTTCCATCCCAATCAACTAAAAAGCGCCCTAACTATTTTTACAAATCTTTATTAAATTGATTTCTTATTAATTTTAAGCTCATCGCTGACCCTAACTAATCAAAATCTAATTATCGAACGATCACTGTACTTCATCTCATAGTTCCCATGTTCATCCCATCAAAAACAAAGCAATAAAAAGCAAATTGATTTGTTTCGACGTAAACTACGTCTAAGGGGAAGGCTCGTATACAGGCGGTAAGGGTCTGTTCAAATATTACGTAACGCAATAGGGGGTGGGGGGTTGTTTTATTTTTGTTACGATTTGTTACGCAAAATATAGGGGGTGGGGGTCCTTCGAGAAATTGTTACGCATAACAATGAGAATAAATATTTAAATTTTTCAAAAAATAGTTATTGTCTTCAAAATAGCATAAAACACACAAAAAATAATAATTTATTGTATCGTTGTTCAAATTCTACCAAAAACAAGATTTTTTCAAAAAAAAAATGTATTTGTTACGCGTTACGCATGGGTGTGGGGGTAGTTCTAAATTTTGTTACAGATTGTTACGAGGGGGTGCGGGGTTCTTAAAAACAACGTTTTTCGCGTTACGTAATATTTGAACAGACCCTAAAGTAAAATTTCCAAATTCGAGACCATCACGAAATTAGGAGAGATTTCAAACGCTAATAGCTCCTTTATCTTTCGATGGATTTTCAAGATTTTCTTAACAATCGGGACTCGGAAACTTTCCAGCAATTGCATTGTCCATTGAAACTATTTATTATCAACGTTTAATTATTGAAAATTTTAATTCTTTCCAAATCCAGTAAAAAAAATTAGAACCGACTATTCTCCCTCATACATACTTTACATTGCGCGTTTCCATCATTGGTAATTTCCTACTTATAGGGTATTATCTATTATTGTAATATGTGCGTGGATTATGAATGGGGTTTCTCCAGCTGCTGGGCAGTGGGGTCCCTCACATAGTGAGAGATGCTGCTAAAACTGGGTAAGAAGACGGCATACAAAAAAATAAGGCGGTCTCAGTTCGTATGTAAACATTCAGTTTGAATGTAAACATGTGACGTCGGATAGCTCTCAAAAAATTACCTCGAAATTAGGAACATATTTTGGTGCGAATTCGAGAGATTTTTTTGTGAAAGACCAGAAACATTTCACTTGGAAATTCATTTCTTAGAACTTCAAGTTCTCTCCGATTAATTCACCATGTGAACAGAAAATATTTTTTCAACGAGGTAGGTAAATTGACAAAACATTTTTGTGGAGCTTCCGTAGATTTCTCGCTTGATTTTTCAAAAGGACCTAAGTAACATTTTTTCCATGCTATTCAAATTAATTCATGAAAAAAATGTTACTTAGGTCCTTTTGAAAAATTAAGCGAGATTTAATCAAATAAATTTAGATAATTTCTCCGTGAAAGTGTAGAATAACTTTTCAGTGAATAAAAGAAACATTTTCCAAAACATTTTATCCGAAGAAAATCAGAAAAAGTTTTCCGGAAAATATATACGATTTTCCTAATCAAATTTTTAAGATGTGACCGCCGCCACCGACGATTTTCGGACCGGCGCACACCTCGAAGACAATTGTTAATGGAAATATTCGCTCCGGAATGCAGTGTATACAATTTTATTTGACTATCTATCTTCATGCGTGCATTGTAGACCATTCTCCCCTATTCTAACAATATTTGCATTATGATGGCCTTTAAAAATCGTGAAGTTAGATACCCATATAGTTATATTTGAAAAATGTTTTACATTGACCACTATGCTCAGAATCGGTTTCACGGATTTCACGGTAACGGCCATATCTTAGATGTATCCCGACCGATCTGCAACATCAATATATCAATCAACTCAGGAAAAGCTCTAGCTTATGCAAAAAATTTAAAAAGGTTCAATATTTCACTTATATAGAAAATAAAAACGACTAAAAAATGACATTTTTGACATGCTCTCAAACAATCCGAAATATCTCCAGTATCCAGCAGTATGGACATAAATTTAATATGGTTTTCCAAAACTTTTCCCATCGAACACTGGCGAAATCATAAAAATCGGTTGATATTTCACAGAGTTATTGTCATTTGAATTATGACAATATTTTGCCTGTCCCGACCATTCTGTCCAACCCCTGTATAATATAAATAATACAAATAATATAAATAATATAATATAATATAAATTTGACAGGAGGCTTATTTTAGCATAAGAATTGTGATTCTGGGCTGACCAGTTGAATTTTCGATACTTTTTGAAAACATGAAGAGGTCTACTGTATATATAGATTTGCATCGGCCTAACTAAGAGAGATATAAGTCTATTATAGTCAAAATTCAAAGCACACAATACGCTATTTGTCAAACAAACCAGAACATCAAGCTTTAGATTAAAAGATGGTTATTATATCCATGTTGAATTTAATTGAGTCAAACAAGACATCGTTACTCTGCTTATTGCGAATGACTCTCGATTTTACCAGTCATTGTACCTCATGAGCAAAGCCGTTTGTGCATAATTTATTCCTGTCGTTCGCATATCTCGCTGCTACACGTAACAGCAGAATTTGCCGTTTGTCCTTCCATTAAAAGCCGGAAATATTTATTCGCCAAAAGCTCCAACTGAACAAAATTTCCCATCTGGTTACGAAAATGATGCTAATCAACCCGATAATTACCTATACTCAATTTATAACTCATTTGCTCGAAACGGTACCCACACTGTGCAACATATTGTGCTGCTGCTGCCGCTGGCAGCTTCTCCATTTGGAGGATGTTAATAGAGTCAACGGCAATTGCTATACGGTTGATTAGGTCACCTTCTGGGGCTCGGATCCATCAAGCGTTCAACGAAGCAGACACTTTGGTTCATAATTTGGTGAATTCTAGCGGTAGCGTCACCCGCAGACTCTCAGACACCTAAGTCTAAGGTGACCACCAAATTGTCGCCGGTTGAAGAGCCATCATTGTATCAGGGTTATTACGGTATTTTTTGGAAGTGGATAATTAGAAGAGTTGGATGATTTCCGATAAAATCAACAATGCATTCCTCTGGAATATGGAAGAAGCTCCCAAGAGTACGACTATATGTACTGCGCACGCAGACCTAAAAATAAATACACTCTATTTGTAATGATGAATAATAATGTACGAAAAAAGGGTTTATGGCCACTCATTAACATACACTTAGACTATTTCCAGTTCGACTGAGAAGCTTTATTTTGCCATAAGCCAAGGCCCATATTTTACCCACTTCATACACATGTGCAGGTAGACGTGGTGTTATACTGCGGTATAAGAAATAAATATGCAATGAACACCTCAATGGCTATCGAAATCTTCTTCCAGTCCGACATAGACCTAATGTTTTCTATTAAATTGGATGTGTTTATGATTATTGTGGGTTACTCTTTGATTTATCATTCAGTCAGTGTGTCAAAGATGTTTAGCTTGTATATAACAAACTTTGTAGGCATAATTATTTGTTTCAGAGTTTTATACAAAACCCATTTTTGTACATGTAAAAAATAATATGTAAACGCAGAAAAAATAGAAAAAAACAAGCAATTGTTCTGATGATAACTATTCGAACAAATTAATTATGAGTATTGTTGTTTTCTTACGGTTTTAATGAGACCGTTAGAAAGCCGCAGTGACTAGGACCAAGGGCTTGACGACCCCTCCCCAGGCGACTGCGACTTTTGGACCTACATAGGATGTGATGGGGTTCGACAGTGGGTTCTGTTAAACTTCTATAAAAGCTGCATGTGCCCACAAGCACGCTCCACCAAAGCGACCGTGAATCGCACCAAATCCCACTAGACCAGGGCTGCCCATTAGTGCCCAACGTACGGCCCGCGGGTCGGATGCGGCCCTCGGCTCCATTTTTTATGGCCCGCGCGCCGTGGCAGAAAATACTTCATAACTGACCCACAAGCTTCTTTATGCGGCTCGAGAAGCTTCATTTTTATAATTTACTAGCAGACCCGACGAACTTCGTTTCGCCTAAATTTGATTTATTCTCTGATAAAATCTCGAGTTATGAAGAAATTGGTGTTTCATTTGTATGGAACCCCCCTTTTCAAAGCGGGGAGGGATCTCGGACCATCTTAAGAACCTTGCCCGGCTCCAAAAACCTCTACATACAAATTTTCACGACGATTGTAGTTTCCGGTTAAGTAGGTTCAGACAGACAGAAATTTATTTTTGTGTATATAGAAGAAGAAGACTAGCAGACCCGACGAACTTCGTTTCGCTTGAAATCGATTTATACTCTGATTAGTTATCAAGTTATGTCTAAATTTCTGTTTCATTCGCATGGGAACACCTCTTTTCAGAATGGGAGGGGTTTAGAACCATCACAGAAACATATCTTCCCTTCCAAAACCTCCAAATGCCAGATTTGGTTCCATTTGCATGATTAATTCTCGAGTTATAAAGAAATTGGTGAATCATTTCACTATGGTCCAGGATACAGATTTACGCGGAAAGATTAATTTTACGCCAAAACTATATTTTTTAGAAAAAACTGTTGTTCTACAAAATTGTTCGAAATAGTAAGGCCATCATTACGGTTCTACCAAAAAATAGGGTAGCCCGTCATATAAAAAAAGAAAATATTTTTTTTATTTCTCGGAATATTGACATGTTATGTTCTACAAAGTTGTAACGTAGCTTATTCCAATCAATTTTGCTAAAAAAAAGCTTTTTCTGTAGCACTTAAGTTAGCTGATTTAAGGCAATTTTACCTAATTGGATTAGGGTGTACCTCAAAAAACAGTATTTTTTATCTACTTTTCGTCTTCTACTTTCGTCTTCAGGTGACTTTTAGAGCTAAAAAAAAATGCAACTTTTGATGGGTAAATATGCTCAATATTTTTTTCCGATCAAAAGTTATAATCGTTTTTCTGTCAGAATTACATTTTTTTTCATAAGTTGATATCTCCGGTTAGGGCAGACCAAAAAAATATATTTACACGGCATTTCTCACGAGTGTCTTCTTCTGAAGACTTTTGGGGCTTTTCAAAACGCATATTTTGCTATAAGAATATCGTCTGTATCTTCTTCCGTTGTCGAGTTATATCAATTTATTTGAAAAAAAACATGATTTTAGTAAAATTGGTTAAACTTGAAATAAAAAAAATAACATATCCCCATTTTTTTATATAATAAAGGATATTAATTTTTCTTTCAAATGCCATGTAAATATATTTTTTTGGTCTGCCCTAACCGGAGATATCAACTTATGAAAAAAATGTAATTTTGACAGCAAACGCTTATAACTTTTGATCGGAAAAAGATATTGTGCATATTTACCCATCTAAAGTTGCATTTTTTTGAGCTCTGAAAGTCACCTGAAGACGACTTTTTCGAGAAATCTAAAACAAAAAAATTAGATAAAAAATACTCAGAAAAATATATTAAGCTCGTTTAGTGGAATGTATTCAACCGTCTAAGACGAATTAAGTACTGTCCATTTAATTCCACCAGTTAATTTTCGTTATCTTTGCAGATACGTATTTCGACCACAACTGTGTGGTCGTCTTCAGTGTCTCGTACTTGACTCGACAAGTCGACAATTAATTCGTCTTAGACGGTTAAAAAATACTGTTTTTTAGGTACACCCTAATCCAATTAGGTAAAATTGCTCTAAATCAGCTAACTTAAGAGCTACAGAAAAAGTTTTCTTAGCAAAATTGATTGGAATAAGCTACGCTACAACTTTGTAGAACATAACATGTCAATATTCCGAGAAATAAAAAAAATATATTTTCATTTTTTTATATGATGGGCTACCCTATTTTTCGGTAGAACTTGAATGATGGCCTCACTATTTTGAACAATTTTGTAGAGCAACAGTTTTTTTTCTGATATAGTTTTGGCGTAAAATGCATTTTTCCGCGTAAATCTGTAGTCCATGATACATAGTGCAGTGTGGCAAGGGCAGAAGAGAAACGAATCCACCGCAGAAAAAAGGCAATACGAAGAGAGTGTGATAGCTGAAGCGCAGGAGAACAAGGATAGAAACTATATGCGGCGATTTTACACAACTGTCAATGGCGCGCGGCATAAGACTGTGCCAGTGCCCACCATGTGCAATGACCGAGAGGGGAATTTGTTGACAGACAAGATTATGGTGGCAGCCAGGTGGAAGGAGCACTTCGAAGATTTGTTGAACGGTGAAAATGAAGGTGTATTAAGGAGCAGGGTGGACATAGTCGGCGACGGTCAAGCTGTGGAACCACCAACGCTGGACGAGGTTAAGAAGGCTCTAAACGAGTTGATAAACAGTAAAGCTGCTGGGAAGGAGGAGATCCCGGTCGAGCTTCTCAAACACGGAAGTGAGCAGCTGATGAAGAACTGCCTGCCGGCTTATTGGATGGCCTCATATACCAGCCCAATCTATAAGAAAGGGCACAGACAGGGTGCCAATTACAGAGGGATCACCCTTCTGAACTCGGCGTACAAAATCCTGTCGCGTGTCCTATTTAACAGACAGGCAGGTTTTCGTGAGGGCCGATGAACGACGAATCAGATGTTTAGCCTGCGGATGATCCTTGATGAATTCCGGGAGAATAACTTGCAGACTCACCATCTGCTTATCGATTTCATCATAACGACAAGGCTATCCCATAATAATTAAAAATTGAATGCCATTCAATCTATTTTTTCTCAAAAATATAAACTTCTGGGAACGCCAAAATGCACATCGATATTTTGATGTTCAGCGTAATCGTAAATCGATGAACATGAAGGGATAAATGTGCAGCGGGGATCCTCTAAGAATGTATTTGTTAAAATATATCGTTGAGTTGATATCGTACTTAATTAGAAATCATGAATATGCATGTCGTAATATTGCGAATCATTTATGTCGAATTCGTTTTTAAAAAGTTCCAACCTAGGTTGGAACCAGTTCCAACCTAAGTGCTGTCAAAGTGTTTTTTTATTGGTTGGCTCAGGTTGGAACTAGGTTCGCACTAGTTCCAACCCCAAAGCTGTCGGGTTCGCACTGTGTTGTTTCACGGTTTCGCACCGGGTTCACCAATTCAACTGTCAAAACCATATGAGTGAGTGGGACTGGGCGGAATAAACAAGCAGAAGGGAAAAACGAAACTATCTGTTATTCAAATAAAATGCGCGTTGAATTTTTTTTTCAGGATTTTCGTTATATTTGTTATTGTAGTTTTATATGAAATTAATCCGGTACTGTTGTCAGATTCAGTTTAAAAAATAATTGTTATTATTACTAATTATTCATACGTTCATTCAGGGTTTTCCTCACAGATTGTGTCCTAAATTAGGTCGGTGGATGGAATTAGTTTGGAAATTCCCCTAGAAACCCGTTCACAAAATCTTAGCGGATTGTCAGACAAATATATTTGAGGAATATCGAATAGAATTCTTTCTTTAATTATATGCAGAATTTCTTTTCAAATTATTCCAAAAACTCTTTCGTGCGTTTCAGCATTTAATTCCAGTAATTCTTTCTTGAATTCTTGTCTTGATATCTTTCAGGCATTCCTCCATATTTTTTTCCAAGAGATCCTTTCGAGATGAATTCCTTTGAAAATCTTCTAGGAATATCTTTGAATACTGTTCCAGGATTTTCTTTGAAAGTTGCTCCAGGAATTAATTTGGAAAGTTCTTTGAGGAATTCCTCCGGAAGTTCCTTTAGGGATTCCTCCAGAAGATCCTTTAGGAACTCCTCTGGAAGTTTATTGAGGAATTCCTCCGGAAGGTCTTTAAGGAATTCCCCCGGAAGGTCTTTAAGGAATTTCTCCGGAAGTTCCTTGAAGAATTCCTCCGGAAGTTCCTTGAGGAATTCCTCCGGAAGTTCCTTGAGGAATTCCTCTGGAAGGGAAGTAGCTCTTCTGGAAGTTCTTGGAGGAGTTCTGCCGGAAGTTCTTCCAAGAAATCCTCCGCAAAATCCTCCAGGAATTCCCCCGAAAGTCATTCACCAGTTTCACCGGAAGCTAAAACAGAAATTCTTACGGAAGCTCCTCCAGGAAGCAGGAAGTTTTTCGAAGAAATTCCTGAATGAATTAATGAAGAAATTCCTAATGAACTTTCGGATGAATTCCTGAAGGAACTTCCGGAGGAGTTCCTGGTGGAGCTTCCGGAGAAACTTATAAGGATTTCCTGGAGCAACTTCCGGAGGAAATCCCGAAGGAACTTCTGGAGACAATCCTGAACGAACTTTCGGAGGAAATCCTTCAACCTTCGAATGAATCCTTCAATGAACTTTCTGAGGAATCCTTCATGGAACCTCCGGAAAAAATCCACAAGGAACTTTCGTAGGATTTCCTCAAGGAACATGTATAGATGAAACCTGCGGGAGGGGGGGGGTGGTGGTGTGGTGGAGATAAGGAATTTCAGAAGGAAATCCTAGCATTAGGGTAGCTTCACAACTCGGGAATTTGATCCGCGGATTTTTCCCCCAGTACATATGTTTTCAGGATTTGGGCACGGAAAATCAAAATCCCGGCCCCATTGAAAATCCGGCGGAAAATATTCCCGAGGTGTGAGGCTACCTTTATCAGGAGGAATTTTTACTACATGCTTCTGAGTGTAAATAATTAAATACATATATCCGCCGCCCAAAAGTAAATTCCATTATCCGCAAAAACATTTCACGCACTTGAACACTTTTATTTATCATGTACTGATAAGTCAAGGCCAACGCACTGCTAGTGCACTGATTGTCCTGGATCATATGCTTCAAATCAAAACAAACACGATGCTACACACACCAACATATCCAATGACAGATGGACCTGAAAATGTTTTTTTATTCAGGGTTCGGGTTGGCACTGACCCAGGTTTAAAAACGAATTCGACATTAGTGATAAACATGTTTTGGTGTTTATCTTTGAATATTATGTGAAAGTATATCATTGCAATGATATCATACTTTACATGAACTTAGATAACGATTCATTAAAATTTATATATTTTTAAAGAATAATCTAGTCTCTAGTGTGAAGAACTATGGACAAAATTATTTAGTTTTGCATAAATAACTTTAAAGGAGTTTGAAGAACGAGTGGTCGGGATAGCTGCTAACACGTGTTTTATTTCCACAGAATTTAATCCACCGGGATTTTGTGAAGTGAAGGGAAGCGAAAGAAAACTATATTCCGGACACTTAACAAAATTCCTGCTGCAATATTTCACGAGACTTCATATTCAAACTGCCCGCACTCAGAGCGTTAGATGAAACTCGTGTTAGTCACGCACCAGCTCCGATGAAATCAACGAAAACATCGATGACACGCAAAACAAAATTTGGCAATTCTGCGTGTCGCTTGCTTTGATATATTTGGCTCGTCGATAATTTGATTGCGTCATTACCTTTAATTTTATTGTTATTTAGTGTGTAGTATCTGGATCTCCCTCCCAGGTTAATAGTAGCACTCGAATTATCGAAGGTTGTTAAATGGTAAACATTGAAAATCAACGATGTTTGTATCCTTTTTATTGCAATTCAACACAGCATCTGCTATTATGCTTTTTTGCTTAGGTACCCCCTGCGACCAGCGAAGGTACCCCCAGGGGTTCGTGTAAACCAGGCTGATAATCGCCGATATAGAATATCAATTCTTTTACGCCGAAAATTATTGGTTGCATCTGATAGCCTGTTGATGGTTGCTTTACAGAAAATCAGCTAACAAACGTCGTTTTTGCCGGAATATTAGTTCTTTACTATGCTGAGTTTGCAACTCGGCTGGATTTTGCCGAGTTGCCGAAATGAAAACTGAGTGTGTATGAACTTACTTTACAATATGTTATAATGAATAAGCAAACATCAATAAATTGGTTGCACAAATCAACTTTGAATATTACACATTATAGTTTGCTTTAGTTCTTTGAAAGCCAAATGTTCATATTCCAAGCTCTAATCATATCGACCATTGTAAAGATGTCTTGATTGCTAGTGATCTAGATCCTCCATACTATAAACCATTTAAATGATGATACATGTGCATCAAAACACCCTTGTTCAAAGCGTGAGTCGTGTTCAAAAAATAGTTTGTTTACAATATTATGGAAACTCATATGTGAATATGTACGTTATGTGGAAGATATTGATTTGAAAAATGTATTGGAGGTAACCACATTCCCTTCGATGGGACTCGAACCCATGACCCTACAGTACGCTAGACTGGTGCTTTAACCAACTAAGCTACGAAGGACCTCCTACGACCTGCGAAGGGAATGTGGTTACCTCCAATACATTTTTCAAATCAATATCTTCCACATAACGTACATATTCACATATGAGTTTCCATAACATTGTAAATTAACGTCCAAGTCGGGTGATTTAATCCCCGGAAATAGGCAATTAACTTTGATTGAACTGAAATAGTTTGTGTTTTCCCGGTTTATTTTTGCCTTTGACTTGTATACTCTATCTATGGTTGACACACTATTCTACTTTTTACAAAGTAGAGTTAAAATAGAGTAGATCTTATATTTGATTTATAGATTCCAGTGGGATGCTCATTGAGGATGTGGTGCTTGAAAAACGGAAAAGATAAGGCTTTGTTAATTGTTGGTCTTGAAATTGCAACGCATCATCGAGCCGAGCAGAAAGATCTATCACCCCGTATGATACAACTATTACGTGCATCTTCGTACGGAAAATTTACCGTACTTTCAAACTGTGAGGTTAAGAGCAACAAAGTTTTGCAGCCGGTTTGCATGCTCTCAATATTGCTAATAGGATAAGTGTGTGATCGTTTTGCGCTCGAGCTGTCTCCTAATTAATTGCACACATTACCGTCAAAACAATTTTGAGATTTCAGCTCACCATTCCATGTAGCAGAGGCATCATAACAGCATTCAGGGTGTTCATGTGGATAGATGAAAATGACGATCAACTGATGGCTGGCGAATCTGCTTGCGATTGCGGAGTAATCGGTTCGTGAAAAAAAAAACATATGTGAAATATAAAATGTGTGCATACACCTTTTTGCGGGTGAAGCTACTTTGGTGAGATATGTATGTGCACAACCTAGCCTTCGAAATGCGAAATCTTTTGAAGGTAAAACAGAGGGTTGCAGAATGCAATCCACCCTGGTCATGGTACATGCAGTGGACCGGTAATTTTTTTCTTGGATGCAATTGTTATTTAATATCTCTATGAAATACTGATTTAACAATCAAATGAATATATTGACAATATAGATAATAAAAATTCTAATCCGGTGCTTTAAATTATATTCAAATACATATAAACTATTTTGAGAATTGCATCCCATATCTCGCTGGGGATTTTTTTTCTTGGTCCTCCTGTTTTTGACGTTTTTCGCGTATAAGCTAAGATAAGAAATTTTATTTGTTTTAAATTAATTTAAAACACTTTCGATTCACTTCACACTAACTTTTTGACTAACTTAAAAAATAAGACTGACTTTAATCTTATGCAAAAGAGTGTGACTATTTTAGTGAAAAATATTGGAATATTTTGATTATCATTTTTGGGTGGCGCTATTGCCCAGCGTTACTTTTAAATTGAAATACACAATTTTGAAAAAAAAAATCATTTTCTTGTAATATTGTTGGTTTTCCTTGAAAATTCTTGGACCATGCAATGACTGATATGTTAGATTATTGATAAACACTTCGAAAATACATTGTTTCAGATGCAATCATCATTAAAGAGGAGATTTGCTTATAGGGGGCGCATATTGACCATACTTCCCCTAGATAACGTATTGCTTGAAATTTGATAACAAGTTCTTTGAACCTTACCAGGATACGTTTGTCAATCTCGCTATGTACGATTGCAGTGGTAGAGTTTTATGACTGCATTATCAAATTTCTAAGAATACGTTATAAATGTGATTTTCAAGTGAGGCGAACGTGACGCCCACTCATTGTAGAATTGCGCAGTGTATTTTGAATAATTTGAATGTCCAGAGTATTGAGCTATAGGAAACAACGATACGATCGAAGATAGCGGCGAAGACCCTAGCAACTTACTTGTTGGTGAAAAATAACAATTGCTCTCATTCTCTAACAAACCATTACGAAATACAGACGTTATTTTAATTGTTATTACTTCGCGTAACTTATTTAACCAAGAGGTTATGAGCCCAGGATTCCTGTAAGCGCATGAAAGTTAAAGTTGCTTGATCCTTGAAATGGCTGAAACGAAGGTGACTGTGCTAGATGGGACGAACTATGCTGTCTGGAAATTCCGTATGGAGCTACTTCTAACGAAGGAGGATTTGTTCTCGATTGTAACGGATGAACCGCCGAAAGAACCTAGTGCAGCTTGGAAAACCAAAGACGGAAAGGCACGAGCATTTATCGGACTCACTCTAGACAATTGCCAATTGGTACATGTTATGCAGTCCACCACGGCCAAGGATATGTGGGATTCATTGAAGAAATACCATGAACGAACAACTTTTGCAACGAAAGTGCATGTTTTACGGAAGTTGATAACTACGAGGTTGACTGAAGGTGGAAACGTTCCGGAGCACCTGGCCAACATGACATCATTGATTCACAAGTTGAGTGCAATGGGTGAGAAGTTCAAAGAGCACTGGATTGCTGCTATGATACTGGCAAGTCTACCGAAGTCCTATGATGTACTGGTCCCCACGCTGTACTAAGGAGTAATTATAGTCAATACCTGGCCATAAACCAAATTTATGAAATTCTCGCTTAACTTTTCAAAAGGACCTAAGTAACATTTTTTTCATGAATTAATTTGAATAGCGCAATCAACAGAAAATCATGAAAGCTTTCGATTGCAGTACTCAACTTAATTCATGAAAAAAATGTTACTTAGGTCCTTTTGAAAAGTTAGGCGAGAATTGAATAAACCCAAACAAATATAGTTCCATTTCATAATATATAGCTTGTAGAATAACCATCCGGGATTTTCAGGGCAAAACAAGAATGTCTACATTGAAAGATAGTCGATGAAAGTCTGTTGTTTTTGAAATAAAATTAATAGCGTTTTTCTCCATTCTCACATGCTGATAACATGAGTTCTTTGCCGCGTTATTTACTATTTTGATGAGTTTTTCAACATGGACTTTTAAGTTTGAGGTATGTTAGATCATATAATGAAATAATATGTAAATTTATTTGAGTTATATATGCACTCTAAGCATATTTTAAACACTTGTTCAGCTAATATTTTTTCTCAAATTTTAAAATTAAGTTTTAGTTGTGAATAAAATAGATTCAAATTATGAAACCATAACAGAATAAAAGATAGCTTTCCCACGCTTCTATTGCTGCCAAGAGCTCATCCGAACTTGTCCGAACTCCAGAGTTATAGTAGTTTGAATAAAAAGTTAGATTTTCAGTGTTATTTGTTTGTAGCACATAGGAATCGCCAAGTAATCCTTAATTTTATTATGTAACCCAGACCGCATCGTGCTTTCGTGCTGTGCGGTTCTTTCTCTCTTTGCGGAAGGAAGTTTTTTATACTACCCGAAGCTATTTTAATTACAACAGTGCTTCTTAGCGCTATTTGTACCCACTGATCCCGTTACGATCTTTGCAAGAACCCGTGCCTTCGTTTTATGTTGGACCCGTTTGCGGAAGTAACATTCCGACAAGCGGTGGTGATCCTGCAGGGACACCGTTCTGGGGAAAAAACCTCTTAGAAGGTTACGTCTTCACGCTCAGCAATGAGTATTAACAAAAACAAGAGGAAGGGGGAGTCTCTGAATTATCCGCTTTCTTCAAAGAAACAAGGTTTCAAGATCGTCCTGCCCAAGCACGGAAAAAATAGAAGGAAGCTGGAGACTTCAGATATTCCTTCTAAATCTAATGTTGATATTGTTTCTTCTCCTATCGAACTGAGCAATCAGTTCGATTTGATTAATGATGAAATTGAGCAAATCGAATCTACCTTTAGCCCAGGTGATTCGATTCATGCGAAGAAACAAAGGATTCCGCCAATTGTGGTATCTGTTGCCGAGTTTTCTGGCTTTCGGAATGAAATCTTGAGTAACCTTCAGGGGATCAAGGTTTCATTTCAGATTGCTAGGAAGGGTGACTGCCGCGTTTTGCCGGGATCCTTTGACGATCGCAAACGTCTTCTTCACTATTTAACTGAGGAGCGCCATAAATTCTTCACATACGACGACAAAACTGAGCGATTGTTCAAAGTCGTCTTGAAAGGTCTCCCCAGTGATGATAAATCACTGGATGAGATTAAAATTGAAATTTCTCAATTACTTGGATTTTCACCAGTCCAAGTAATTAAGATGAAAAAGAAATCCCATTCTGGTACTTCCCAGAGGGGCATTTCTCAAGAATTTTATTTAGTTCATTTTAACAAAAATGAACTAAATAATATGAAAAGTTTGGAAAAGGCCTGTATTATGTCTCATGTCCGTGTTACATGGGAACATTTCCGCAGGCCTGGGAGAAATTTCCAAAACCCTACACAGTGCCGTAAGTGCCAAAAGTTGGGTCATGGAACCAAACATTGTCACATGGATGCTAAATGCATGATTTGTGGTGGAACCTCTCACGCCAATGACGCATGTCCTGTGAGAGAAGATTCCAATAAATTTAAGTGCGCAAACTGTGGGGGCAATCATAAATCCAATTTCTGGGAATGCCCTTCACGCAAAAGTTTTGAATTCCCGTGCAAAATTGATGACGGGAAATTCAAATCGGATCCCAGATTCGACGGGTAGAAATTTTTCAAACGCTCAAATTTCGAAACCGGTTACCGGTCGAGCAATTCATACCCACCACAATTCACAAACAAATTTTGCCGCTCGTCAACGGGTAGCAAGCACTTCAGTAAATTCCAATTTTTCCAATGTACCTACGTATGCAAACATCGCCGCTGGTAGACAAAATTTCTCTTCTCAAAATGAGGTTTATACCCATGTCCCAACGGAAAATAACGGTCATGTTGCCGATTCAGGTAGCATGACTGCTTCCGATTTTGAATTTTTAACTGAACAATTGCATCACATGATTGATGCAATGTTCAAAGTAAATACCATTCCTGAAGCTGTTCAGGTTGGTATAAAGTACACACAAAAATGTTATCGGACTCCGTTTCAATGGATCCAAATAATTGTGTGAAAGTTCTAAATTGGAATGCCTGCTCTCTAAAAGGGTAAGGAAGATGAATTATTCAACTTCCTTTCAGTTCATAATGTGCATATTGCCATTATAACTGAAACGTATTTAAAACCAGGACTCTCCATTAAAAGAGATCCAAACTATTTTATCTACAGAAATGATCGTCTTGACAGCGCCTGTGGTGGGGTCGCCATTGTCATTAATAGACGTATTAAACATAAATTATTTTCTTCGTTTGAAACCAAAGTTTTTGAAACCTTGAGAGTTTCTGTTGAAACAAATTTTGGACAATTTTCCTTCATTGCAGCCTACTTGCCTTTTCAATGCAATGGGCAGCTAAAGAATTTGTTGAAAGCTGATCTTCAAATTCTGACTCGCAACAAATCAAAATTCTTCGTAATTGGTGACTTCAATGCCAAACACCGTTCATGGAATAATGCTCAAAGCAATTCCAATGGTAAAATTTTATTTGAAGATTGTTCTGCGGGATATTATACTATTCAATATCCCAATGGACCAACTTGTTTTTCTTCCAGTCGAAATCCTTCTACAATTGATTTAGTTTTAACGGATTCAAGTCAGCTGTGTGGCCAATTGGTAACTCATGCTGACTTTGACTCTGATCACCTTCCTGTGACATTTGAAATCTCACAAGAAGCCATTTATAATCCAATCAGCTCTACTTTTAATTATCATAGAGCTGATTGGGATTTATAAAACGTATATCGATAGGAATTTTGATGTTGATATTCCTCTCGATACCAAAAGTGATATTGATAATGCTCTCGTATCTTTGACAAATTTAATTGTCGAAGCCAGAGGCATTGCAATTCCGAAATGTGAAGTTAAATTCAACTCCATTATTATTGACGACGATCTTCAGCTACTGATCCGTCTTAAAAATGTGAGAAGAAGGCAATACCAAAGAACTCGCGATCCCGCGTTGAAAGTTATTTGGCGAGATTTGCAAAATGAAATTAAAAAACGTTTCGCTATTCTGAGAAATACCAACTTTGAGAATAATGTCTCGAAGTTGGATCCCAGTTCGAAACCCTTTTGGAAATTCTTATAAAACCTCAAAAGCCAATTCCAGCGCTTAAAGAGGGAAATAAAATTTTATTAACAAATGGCGAAAAGGCTCAAAAACTTGCTCAGCAGTTCGAGAGTGCCCATAATTTTAGTCTAGGTCTCACTAGTCCAATTGAGGATCAGGTTACACGGAGCTTCGAAGACATTCTCAATCAAGAGAATGTTTTTGACCCTTCGTTGGGAACCAATTTGGATGAAGTGAGATCTATTACTAGAAAATTTAAAAATATGAAAGCCCTGGGTGATGATGGTATTTTCTACATACTTACCAAAAACTTCCTGAGAGCTCTTTATCTTTTTGGTTAATTTATTTAACAAATGTTTTCAATTGGCATACTTTCCAGATAAATGGAAAAACGCCAAAGTTGTTCCAATTTTGAAGCCGGACAAAATCCAGCTGAGGCTTCTAGTTATCGCCCAATCAGTTTGCTTTCTTCAATAAGCAAACTGTTTGAAAAGATTATTTTAAATAGAATGATGGTTCATATTAATGACAATTCTATTTTTGCTGATGAGCAATTTGGTTTTCGCCATGGGCATTCAACCACTCATCAGTTATTAAGAGTTACGAACTTAATTCGGCTCAACAAATCTGAAGGATATTCGACTGGAGTTGCTCTTCTTGATATAGAGAAAGCATTTGACAGTGTTTGGCATGAAGGTTTGATTGTAAAATTGATGAATTTCAATTTTCCTCTGTACATCATTAAACTGATCCAAAATTATTTATCAGATCGCTCACTGCAGATAAGCTATCAGAATTCTAAATCTGATAGATTACCTGTGCTGGTGTCCCCCAAGGCAGCATACTGGGGCCCATTTTGTATAAGATTTTTACTTCTGACTTACCTGATTTACCACCAGGGTGTCAAAAATCTTTGTTCGCAGATGACACGGGCCTTTAGCCAAAGGGCGAAGACTTCGTGTATTGCCTTAGTAGATTGCAAAAAGTTTGGATATTTTCTCCACTTACTTGCAAAATGGAAAATTTCGAATGCTTCCAAAACTCAGATTATAATTTTCCCACATAAGCCGAGAGCTTCTTATTTGAAACCTTCTAGCAGACATATTGTCACTATGAATGGGGTTCCAATTAATTGGTCTAGCGAAGCTAAGTATTTAGGACTTCTGCTAGATCAAAAATTAACTTTTAAAAATCACATTGAAGGCCTTCAAGCCAAATGTAACAAATATATTAAGTGTCTATATCCACTTATAAACAGAAAATCAAAACTTTGCCTTAAGAACAAACTTTTGATTTACAAACAAATTTTTAGACCTGCCATGTTGTATGCTGTGCCAATATGGGCTAGTTGCTGCAATACCAGAAAGAAGGCACTCCAGAGGATTCAAAATAAAATTTTGAAAATGATTCTGAAGTTGCCTCCGTGGTATAGTACCAATGAACTTCATAGAATTTCTAATATTGAGACATTGCAACAAATGTCCAACAAAATAATTTCAATTTTAGACAAAAATCGTTGCAATCTTCTATTGCAACGATTAACTCCTTGTACTCTTAGTATAAAATAGGTTAAGTTTAGTTTAAGTTGAAAACATTGTAATTCCTACATGGTTCAATTCAACCAGAGGAAAAAATTCTAACTGCCAGAGGCAATTGAAATGTATTAATAATAACTAAAAGCGTAACATAGCAAATAAGGATGATAGTGTTAAGAAAACACGGAACACCTAGTCTAAGAGATGAATGCATGTATTAGATAATAAGCAAATAAAATCAGTTAAAAAAAAAAAAAAATATTAGGGGAAATGACGGCTTTGGCAGGTTTTGTTCTATTATTGTCAGGGGGGTTTTTGATGACCAAATTTAATGAAATTTGGCCACAATATTCTTTGATATGCAAAGAATATTTATGCCAAATTTGAGCATAATTAGTTAAAGAAAACCCCCCTGCCAATAATAGAACAAAACCTGCCAAAGCCGTCATTCCCCCTATGTATTATGACGGTTAATGATATACTAATTATAAAATATGTTATCCAACCAGTTATGCTTAAAACTGTTGATGTTTGGTGTTTTTGTAGACAGATTGCCAATATAAAATACGTACCATATACCCTTAATCAAGCTTAAAATCAAATGTCGCTAAAAATGATCAGAATCATTTTGTAACATTAGTTAAACATAATATAAGTGTAAATAACATCAATGAAAGCACTAAATAATTATGGCCAGGAATTTACCTCATTTACTCCTATGTGCGCTGGAGGGTCGCCCTGAAGAAGAGTTAAGGTCACTCCTGACGGAATCCAAGTTTTAAAGTGCTCGCGTTTTCGGGGGCACACCACTCGGTACGGACGCAACGCACAACTGTCATTTTTATTATTTCACGCATGCTGCGACGCAGCAAAGCTAAATCAACAAAAATGACAGTTGTGCGCCGCCTCCGTATCGAGTGGTGTGCCCCCGAAAACGCGAGCACTTTGAAACTTGGATTCCGTCAGGAGTGACCTTCACACTTGATTATGTAACTGGTAAGCTTTTGGACGACTGGCGTCGGAGGATAGACGGGGAAGAAGATGGTGAAAAGGTGTTTAGAATTGCAGCTGGTCGTAGAGCGAAGTTGTATGAATCGAAGAAGAAAGTTTGTCATTAATGTCACAAAGAGGGCCATTTTAGAAGGGATTGTAAAATGTTTCTTCAAGGAAAGAAGTTTGATCTAAAGGAGAAATGCAAACGCCGGGAAAATATCGCTACAACATCAAGAGAAGCTTGTTTTGGAGTTGAAGTAGCTGAAAATTGTACAGAAGAGAAGCTCTGGTATCTTGATTCTGGTGCAACTTCGCACATGACGCATGACGCCAAGATTCTCGGTCGTCTGGATACAAGGCGCAAGCATAGTATCAGTTTGGCTGATGGAAATTAAATTGTGGTGTTGGAAACGGACAGTTTTATGCAAAAGATGGAAATGGAAATGCAACGAAAGTTACTTTGAAGAAAGTTTATCATGTCCCAAAGCTGATGTCAAACCTACTCTAGATTAGCAACCAATTATGTTGTGATGTTTGAGAAACACGGCTGTAAGATAATGAAAAACGAAGAAATAATTGTAACTGGCACTCGCAATGGAAATTTGTATCATTTGGATCCGATGACTGTACACCAAACGATGATGTCAAAGGAAGTCCATTCGAAACAATGTCTACACCTTTGACATCGCGATTCGGAGATCATCAAGATGATTGTGCGTGAAAATATTGGTATAGGAATTCAGATGAACGAGTGTGATGATCGAAGTACTTGTTGAGTTTGTTATGAAGGAAAAATGAGCAGATTGAAATTTCCCAAACACTCCGATACCAAATACTCTAGTTGGACCAATGGAAACTGCAACTCCGAGTAGAAATCGTTACTACATGGTTTTGATGGATGACTTCAGCCGTTACTGCACCGTGTATTTGCTGAAACATAAGGAAGAAGCTAAAGGAAGGCTAGAACAATACATCAATTTAATGAAGAATCAACATAACTGGAAGCCAAAAGTAGTTCGTTCGGACGGTGGAGAATTCTGCAATAATAAAATGAAGGAGATGTTTGCTGCAAACGGTATAATTCATCAGATAACTGCGCCATACAGTCCTCAACAGAACGGTAAAGCTGAAGGGAAGAATAGATACCTGAATGAGATGCTAAGATGTTTGCTGGTTGACTCTGGGATGTCGAAACGATATTGGGGTGAGGCAGTGATGACCGCGAATTATCTGCAGAATTTATTGCCATCGTCAACACTGGATAGGACACCATTTGAAATTTGGACCGGGAACAAGCCAAACTATTCTCATTTCCGCGTTTTTGGGAGTGAAGCCTACGTACATATTCCCAAGGAGAAAAGAAAAAAATTGGACAAAAAGGCAGCGGAACTAATCTTCGTAGGTTATGCTGAAGGAAGAAAGGCTTATCGTTTTCAGGATCTGAATGATACACCGTACGAATCAGTCGTGATGCCAAGTTTTTGGAGAAGTTAAATGATGGCCAATTAACCTGCGAAAAGCATTCATTGGAAGAATTCACTGTTAATTTGGAATGTAATGATAAGGAATCAAATCAAATTGAATTAATTTCTGACGACGATGATGATACTGATCTCGATCAAGGCAACGATAGCTTCAAGAGTTTACCCGAAGTTGTAGAACTAGATGAAATAGACAATCAAGAAGATAGGCAACAAATTCCTAGAAGATCAACACGAGCTACTAAAGGTAAATTATTACCGTCGAAATTGGCACAGGGAGCACTAATTGCAAAAGGATTTTCCGAAATCGAAATGAAAGAAGCCCTGGAATCGCCTGAAGAACCTCAATGGCAGGCCGCTATGAAGGATGAGCTTGAATCCCATAAAGAAAATGGAACGTGGGAATTGACACCGTTACCAAAAGGAAGCAAATGTATTGGATACAAATGGGTATTTCGGAAGAAATTCAATGCAGCTGGTTAGGTGACCAAATAGAAAGCACGTTTGGTTGCACAAGGATTTACTCAGCGATGGAATAAGCGACTTCGAGATGATCTGTTCAAAATCGGTTTCCAACAAAGTAAAACTAGGGGAAACCGCCAAATGTTGAACGGCTAATTTTGCCTATTGTTGAACTCCCATAAGAAATGCACGTGCGTTCAACAATAGGCGAAGAAATTAGCCGTTCAACATTTGAACGAATTACCCTAATTCCTGTTTATACAAAAAAGGAACTGGCATGCAAATTATCTACCTCGTAGTATACGTTGATGACATCTTAGTTGGAGCAGAAACTGAAGATGAAATCCAAGCTGTCCATACGCATCTAAGAAAGTTTTTCAAGCTTACTGATCGTGGAGACCTGTCATACTTCCTTGGACTAGAAGTGAAACGACATGAAGGTAACTATAGTTTATCACTCAAGGGATATATCGAGCGGATAGCAGAAACATTTGGAATGAAAAATGCCAAAGGAGCAAATACCCCTATGGAAAGCGGTTTTATTAAGAATTCAGACGAAACTAAAACTTTGGGAAATAACGTTAGCTTCCGGAGTTTAGTAGGAGCTCTTCTATACGTAGCAACAAGTACACGACCGGACATCGCTGTATGCGCATCGATCCTTGAAAGAAAGGTTACATCACCCACAGAAGCAGCCTGTATTGCCGCTAAGCGAGTTGTGCGATACCTTTTGAAAACGAAAGAATTCAAACTTCATTATGGTGATTCAACGGAATTAATGATGTATTCAGATGCGGATTTTGCAGGAGACATTCAAACACGCAAATCTACCACTGGTTTTGTTGGCTTGTACGAAGGAGGAGCTATTTTATGGGCAAGTAGATTACAAAATAATATTACTCTTTCATCTATGGAATCTGAATACGTCGCTTTAAGTGAAACTTGTCAAGAAATTATTTGGCTACGGAATTTATTAGAAGATTTTGGAGAAGGTCAAAAATTGCCAACAAAAGTTTTAGAAGATAACCAAAGCTGCTTGAGTTTTATCAACTCGGAGCGAACAAATAGAAGATCAAAACATATTGAAACAAGACAGCATTATGTTAAGGAGTTGTCAGAGCGCAATGTAATCAAGTTGGAATATTGTCCATCCGAAGAAATGGTCGCAGATGCTCTAACAAAGCCAAAGTTACGAAAATTCACCACTATGATGGGATTATACTAATTTGAAGATCATTTCGTTGAGGAGGAGTATTGAGCTATAGGAAACAACGAACAACGATCGAAGATAGCGGCGAACACCCTAGCAACTTACTTGTTGGTGAAAAATAACAATTGCTCTCATTCTCTAACAAACCATTACGAAATACAGACGTTATTTTAATTGTTATTATTTCGCGTAACTTATTTAACCAAAACAGAGGTGTACTTAATTTTAGAATTACTCGAGGTTTGGGGTACCTATGAATCCGTTATGGAAGCACTTTTTAAAAAATAGAACACCACACAGATCAAAGTCCGTATAAAGAACTTGTTACAATCAACCCTCTTTTTTATGACACTTTCTTATACGACACTGCGTTTTACGGCCTCCTTTTAACGGCAAGTGACATATAAAGAATTTTCAACATTATTGTCATCCAAAAGTGAACCTATTAGAAGGCATTCTTCGGAACCCAAAGAACTAAGTAATTGTTTTGCATTGTCAACATTTGCCTTCATCAATTATTCCATTCCAGGTCACTCAAGTATTCCCTGGAGTCTACACGCGTAACTGCTTCATGACGTTTCTACTCCATAGAAACAAATTAAATACAGCTTCACTGTAACAACTGTTCCGTTCCAGGTCATTTAATAAATCCCTTGATTATAGACATTTGCCCTTATTCGGTATACATCTGAAGAGAGAGGTAGAAATTAACTTAAAAATTGCATATCTCCGGCGTTCCTGAACCGATTTGTATAACTCAAATTTAAGTTTGGTCACTTCGTCCCGGAGTTATTGTGGGTTGTACTGGGGTTGGTTTTTACTGGTGAATATTGTCAATTGTACCGTTTTGCTTCGAATTGCCGGACGCTTCGAAAGCCGGACACTTAATTGTTATTTGACTTTATTTACCATCTCAACAAGTATTTCTTGGGTTATCAATGCAGGGAACGATTCTTGTACTTGAAACCATTTTAACAAATGTAAGTAATCCGTGATTTGTGGTAAAAACTTGAATATTAGAGGTAAAAGTTGAAAGCATGTCATAATCAACGGTGAATTTCGTTTTTCTTAGAATGCAGCTTAATACTCAACATTAGAAAAACTAAGCTCATATTTTCTATATTCTATCATTTGCAAGGGGTATTAGTAATTTATTAACATAGTATGGCAGCACTCTTTGTCATGAATTAGAGACATTGCTTGGGATATCATAGCTTTTTAATTTTTATTACATTTTCTTTGTGTCCGGACTTCGAGGCAAGTTTTTACAATTGCTTCGATTTCCGGACATGCTGAGATGATGTTAAATAACTGTTCATCAGTTAAGTTAATTAAAATTACATGATTCGTAATGAGCAATCATAGTTATAATTTCATTAGATTTGAGTTGCTACACTCCAAAAGGAACATTGCTTGCTCTCAGCTTATACTCAGATATATACTTATACACATATTGTAAATGATATCACTTTATTAGTACACAAGTAGCAAAACTTGCCGTCAGTTTCTAGTGAATGGTTGTTTCAATGTAGTTTTTTAACCATTCACATTTTTGTAGAAAAAAAAGCAAGTTCGTAAAACTAGTTTTTAACAGAATTGTATAAAAAGACACGTTTTGAACGAGTTCCGTTAAATAAAAAAAAAAACTCAACATTTCTCGGACACGCCCGGATTTATCAATCCGCATAAATTCATTATTTCAATCGTTCCTTTTGATCCTTGATTTCTAAGTAACTGTAAGTAAGCAAACTGAAATGGTTTTCAAAAGACACATAAATACCACTAATTGTAGCTTACCCACGTTGTATTTGAGAGGAAGTATTGAAGAAAATATTTCATTACTCACAGACACGTCAAATGTCAAAAAAGCGTTCTACCTTGAAAGAGAAGAGGGAGGAAATTGTATGAAATTATTAGATTCCTAATGTTGTATATTGCAGTTAAATGCTCCCGCTTGGTTTCAAATACTGTTTTTGGTAGCCCTGGTCAATCTCGGAGCAGAAACTTCGGATGGTACACACAACCGGGGGATGCCAGATTTCCATAAATTTGTATAGAAACCTTACCTTACAGATTTATATTAATCGAGAAATATGAATGCTGTATCATAGTTGTCTTTGAACGGATTTAATTGGCTATTTAAAGATCAATATAGCCAAACTCGAAGTGTCCGGAAATTCGAAGCAAAAGTGTCCGGAATTTGAAGCATCCCTTATACTGTGTCCGGATTTCGAAGCAAGCGATGTTCAATGTTTTCGATTATATTAGCTATTTCGTGCATACAAAATGTCATTTTCAGTACACTACAGCAAATTTGATAAGTTAATCTTGAGAGTGTGTGTTATCACTCAGTGTCAAGTACTTAATTCCGTTTGTAATATTGAACTGAAAATTTAGCAGTGCTTAGGTGTCCGGACTTCGAGTCGAAACGGTATCTTCAGTCTATGCTGTTAAAATTCCCTAATACTGTGATTGGTCAACTCTGAGATGTATACCAGGCATGTTCTGCCTGTAATAGAACTTTTTCTAACCAGTCTGGAGATTATCAACCCTTCCAGAACCGGCTATAAGGGACCATATACCGTGATAACCACATAAAAAAATAAAATAAAAACAAATATGGCTTGCGACACATCATTTCTCATTATCTTGCGATCGGGAATTCGAGAGTGACTTCAAAGAATTGATATTACCCAATCTGGCCACATTGGCATGGTCTTACGGCATCCGAAATCTGGCCCCGGTGGACCACTTTTTCAAAAAAACCCAAATATGGCTTGGCTCACATCAAATTTTTTAAAGCGGTATTACCCAGTAAATTTGATAGATACCATCTGTTTTCGTGATTAATAATGGAGAAATGCCAACACAAGTAGAAAAATATTTTTTTAGATGTGCTAGATCATCCAAACTGTCCTTGAGTCCAGAACTTGTGACCTACAGTTACCATGCTAGCATTTTCGTCACTCCAAGCTTGGATATGTATTCAACTATCTCCATAACATATTCCTGAAGATCAAGAGACATGGTCAGATGGTTTTGGGATATTCTGGGTCGTCCAAACCGTTCTTGAGTTCAGAAATTGCGATCTTCAGCTACAACACTAGACAGGAGAGATAATCAGCAATTCCCGCTCAAGGTAATCTCCTGCTTAACAGCCCTGACCAACAACTTATTACTCCACTCACATCATCGTTCACTGCTACCGATGCGTCGGCACCTTGTTATCTCCAAAAATAGCTTCTAACTAGCTGTAGATCTCAAGTCCCGAATTCAAGGACAGTTTGGATGATCTAGCATAGCGGTTCTCAACCTTTTTCTTGAGAGGTACCCCTTCGTGTATTTGTATTCATTGAGGTACCCCCTATTTCAATAAGCGTAACTTAAAAAAATATCTAAAAAGAGTGCCTTCGAATCTATTGAAAATAGACTTTTGAGCATCTTGAAATGGCGTTTCTGAACCTTTTGAAGGTAGGCTTCCAAGTCTCTTGAAAGAATAATTACGAGGTCTAAGAACCGATTTCTTCACCCCCGCTTAGACCTTAAACCAAGTTTAAACGTATGGGTAAGCACCGTTTAAGAGTTAAGCGGAGGTGAAGAAATCGGCCCTAAGAGAGTTTCCGAGGCTTTCAAAAGGAGGCTTTGAAGATCTTGAAATGACGTTGCTGAGCCGTTTGAAAAAGTAGACTTCTTGGAAGAAAAATTCCCAGCCACTCGAAGGGAAAATTCCGAGCTTCTTAAAACTGGGCTTCCGACCCTTTCGAAACAAGGCTTTCGAGCCACTCGTGATGGTTGGCTAAAAGGATTCCGAGCCCCTCGAAAAGAGAATTCTGAGCCTCTTTGAAGGGGGCTTCCAAGCCTAATGAGAAAGGGTCTTTCCGGCCTCTTGAAATGAGGATTTGGTCATTTTGAAATGACATTTCTGAGCCTTCTGAAAGTAGGCTCCTAAGCTTCTTGAAGGAAGAATTCCGAGTCTCTCCAAAAGAAGTTTTCGAGCCACTTGAAATGGGGCTTCCGAGCCTCTTGAAAGTGAGCTTCTGAGGCTTCCGACCTTTTCAAAAAGAGGCTTCCGAACCACTTGGCTAAATAAGAATTCCAAACCCCTTCGAAAGGTGGTTTCGGAGCCTGATTAAAGGGGTCTTTCGAGCCTCTTGAAAGGAGGCATTAACCCTCCTAGAATGACTTTGGTGAGCCTTTTGAAAATAGGCTTCCAAGCTTCTTGAACGAAGAATTCCGAGCCCCTCGATTGGGTTTCCGAGCCACTTGACAGTGGGCTTACAATTCTTTTGAAAGAGGGCTTCAAACCCTCTGGAAAAGGGGACTTATGACCTTCTCAAAAAAGGGGCATTGAGCCTCTTGAATGGAGGGCTTCCTATCTGTTTTGAAAGGAGGCTTCCGAAAAGAGGATTCCGAATCACTTCAAAGGGGGCTGACTGAAAGAAGAATTCCGAGCCCCTGGAAAAGAGGTTTCCATGCCTCTTAAAAAGGTGCTTCCGAACCACTTGTGGGGGTTGGCTGAAAGAATTCAGATCCCCTCGAAAGGAGGTTTCAGAGCCTCTTAAAAGAAGGCTTTCGAGTCTCATGAAAGGGGACTTTCGAGCCTCTTGAAATGACGTTGCTGAGCTTCTTAAAAATAGGCTTCCAAGCTTGTCGACGGTAGAATTCGGACCCCTTTAAAGGAAGTTTCCGAGCCACTTGAAAAGGAGTCTTCCGAGTCTCTAGAAAGTGGGCTTCTGAGCCTTTTGAAAGGGGGGCTTACGTGTCTCCTGAAAGGGTGTTTCCGACCCTTTCGAAAAGAGGCTTCCGAACCACTTGAAAAGGGGCTGGCTGAAAGAAGATTTCTGAGCCCCTCGAAAGGAGGTTTCCAAGTCTCTTGAAGGGGTCTTGGAAGGAGGCTTTTGAACCGCGTCGAAGAAGGCTTCCAAAAGCTTTTTTTTTAAAAGGCTTCATCCTAACCTTCAAATTTAATGTTTCATGCGAAAAAGAAGGCTCTCAAAAGTTTCTCTTTTTTGAAAAAAAAAAGCCTTTATGCTTCAAGGCTTCTGAACCTTCAAATTTAATATTTTAGTTAAGAATTATACTCTTAACATATTTCATAATTTAGTTTCGATTAAATAGGTTAGTTTTGAAGATTTTTTGATCTTTTGTGTACACTGTGTTGGCTGTGGTGGACATGATTCGATAAGTTTTGATTTACTAATTGCTATGGATATTATGTACAAGACAAAGTACAAATTTATACAATTATTAAAACTTTACCAATATGTCCGCCATCACGCATTTTCGTCCAAGGTACCCCCTGGGGTCAGCTAAGGTACCCCCGGGGGTACATGTACCCCAGGTTGAGAACCGCTGTCTAGCACATCTAAAAAAAATTAACTTGTGTTGTCATTTCTCCATACATTATTAATCACCAAAACAAATGGTATCTATGAAATTTACTGGGTAATGCCGCTTTTAAAAAATTGATGTGTCACAAGCCATATTTCAATGTTTTGCAAAAGTGGTCCACCGGCGTCAATATTCGGATGCCGTAAAACCATGTCAATGTGGCCAGATTGGATCATATCAATTCTTTGAAGTCACTGATGTAATAGATATAATTGAATGCATATCAAAGCTTTGAGAACCGAAAAAAGCTTCAACTTAGGTGTAGATCTTAAGTCACGAATTCAAGAATAGTTAGGATAACCCAGAATATCCCAGAACTACCTTGTGGTGTTTTTCTCATCTTCCATAAGATGTAACGAACATGGTTGAATACTCAAATAAACTTTGAGTTACAAAAAAAGCTTTTTTGCAGCTGTAGATTTCATGTCCTGAACTCAAGGATAGTTTGGATGGCCTACGACGTCCAAGGAAGATTAAACATAGTTTATTGTATATCACGGTAACTCTACGGATACGTTTGAATAAAAATCTTATTCTGAAACAATACAATCCGCTGCCAATATACCAATTATTTTCTTGTTCATAACTTCACCGTGTTCATGACGTTCTAGTTTGCTGTAAGGCCATGATCGCCCATGACTGATATTTTTTCCTGATAGGGGAGTTAATTTCAAGCAATTTTGCTGAAGACAGTGTTCACTATTATCCATCGCGCGATTTTATACATCCATTTTTCTGTTGGGGTCATATATGACCCCGTGGGCCTGAAAGGGGTAATATTCAAAAACGAATTAATTGTTCTTTCCGTCATCGACGCCGTCTAATCGCTCACACGGTGTCCCGGTAGACCGTTATTATAAAATAAAAAAGTCCATCAAAACCAAGTACAGAGCTCGATTCCTGTGGTAATTCTGCAGGAGGAATCTCGAGAAATCTTGATTTGAAAATAAATTTCAAAAGAATCCAAAAATATTACCAAAAACCCTGATTAATCCACCTAGATAGATGTCCTTCAATTCGTCTTGTACCTGCCGGGTCGGAAGTAACCACCAGCTTTGAAGGTTTGCTGTCCGGCATTCTTGAAATATGCCCTGCCCATCGTACCCTTCCAGCTTTAGCTTCCTTCTGGGTACATGGTTCGCCGTAGAGCTGGGCGAGCTCTTGTTTCATCCTTCGCCGCCACACACCATTCTCTTGCACAACGCCAAAGATGGCCCTAAGCACGCGTTGCCGTTATTGGAACTATAAATATTTACAACTGACTTATCCTACCAAACTGACTTAAGTATGTTTTTGTATGGCGAACTTGCTCGAGTTTAGTATAAGTGTTGCTTTTCATGTTTAATAGAATGAAGGGTAGAAATTCATTTTAACTTAGTGTTTATATTTATAATGGAGAGAGCAATGAAGACCAGAATTCGTGTAGAATAATAGTAGTTAGAAGCTGTTATACTCGATCACAGCACTTATTAACCGATCTTTGCTGCCAAATCTCGTCAAAATTCTAATCAACGGACTAGAAAAAGCATGTTTGATATGTAAGCCAAGATTTATTCCGGTACCTCTACAGAGCTCTGAAACATGATAATTCAAGATATGGTACTTTGACGTGAAAGCAAGCTAAGGCCTTTTCCAGCTGCTTGCAAAGCCATCAATTGGTTCCTCAAAACCATGCTCGAGTTTCAAAGAGCTTGCGTTCACTTTTTTGAAATCATTCAGAACCTGCTGATTGAAATATTAATTAGAAAATTGTTAATGTTTAAGCAGAGTAACTTACCGTGACGTTATCCGAAAGATCGGGATTCTAGTGAACTCTATGCAATTTGTTGATGCCTCATCTGTACTTGGTTCACCCATAAATTTACTCAACATGGCGCTTCTCGAGCAACTTTAAAATCGTATTAACAATTCCGAACTAGATGTGTAGTGGCGGAGATAAGCAAAGGTTCATTTTGTTTCTTTATTAAAGTGTTTTTAAAAGTTCAAAAATTGAATATTTTATCTTCGTCGTAACCGAAAACCCAAAAGAATATGCACAAAGCTTGTAATTTTTTTTCTTTCTCTTGTGCATTTTTCCTGATGTTTTCCTTGGTTCTCGAGATCTCATTCTATTTGCCGAGCTCACTCTTAAAAATCGTAGCTTTTCTTTACCGCCATCTTTAAAGTCATTACCTGTCCGATGATCTTTTTGTGGGGGAATCTCAGAATTTGATAAAGCTCCGTCAATTCAATTGTTACAGCATCTGACGAAGATCTAACCTGTTATATAATGCTAAACAAATACACTACTTTAAACAAATCTTTAAGCTGTTGGTTTTTTCTATCAATTTCTTCCATACTCCAATCTTTACTTCTGATGCTCGAATACATTTGTGCATACAATAAAAAAATACAATCTTTAATCTGAATGGCATTCAATAAAGAATCTACAGCCTGCACATGAATTCATGAATGGTTCTGAACAAGAGGTATCATTCTTGAAGATAGACGGCTTCAAGCCATACAAAAAACATACCTAAGTCAGTTTGGTGAACTTAATCAGTTGTAAAAATTTATAATTGTAATAAAGGCAGCAATGGGGCCCTCCTTAGCCGTGCGGTAAGATCCGCGCCTACAAAGCAAGACCATTCTGAGGGTGGCTGGGTTCGATTCCCGGTGTCGGTCTAGGCAATTTTCGGATTGGAAATTGTCTCGACTTCCCTGGGCATAAAAGTATCATCGTTAATAACTGTGGAAGTGCTTAATGAACACTAAGCTGCGAAGCGACAAAGTCCCAGTGGGGGATGTAATGCCAATGAAGAAGAAGAAGAAGGCAACAAATGCAAATTGGTTGAGAACAACTTGGACCACTTTTTGGACGCCTTTGAAGATATTTTGGGGATATTATTGAATTAAAATATAGATTCTTTTGAAATTTCTTAATTAAAAACTTCAAATCAAGATTTCTCGAGATTCCTTCTAGGGATTTTTTTAAAAATTGGTCCAGAGGTGTAGAATTACCACAGGAATTGAGCCCTGTTCTTGGTTTTGATGGACATTTTTATTTTATAATAACCGTCTATCGGCGCACCGTGGCTCAATATTCTTCCTAACGTTTAGAAACCTTGATCTACATCAGCGTTGTCATGTGATGCAGCTAAGGGAAGATCCATAAAGTACGTCACGCGAAAATGGCAATTTTCAACCCCCCTCTCCCCTTCGTCACACTATTTGAGACAAACCTCTTTTTGAAACAAACCAAAATTTTGTATGGTTCGTCACGATGCTCTGAACCCCCTCCCCCTAGAGGCGTGTTTTTATAACTTTTTGATTACGTGTTTGCAACAGCAACGTAATGCTTCTTTGCATTATAGAAATTCTGGAGTTTAATGATCTCATTATATTAAGCGATCTCTATATTGCCCATAATGTCCTCTGGAAATGAAATAACCGACCGGATCAGCTCAGTGTGCATTAGACTGCATATGATCGCATACCAGTCTCATCTTTGCTGGATTTTTTATTCATATGGGACAAATATGCGATCATGGGTAGTAGATGTATGAGTGGCTCTTTCCTCTGGATAAGATGAACTTATTGTAAATAATAAAAAATCACAAAAATGAAGAACCCTATGGAAGAAACCTTTTAAAATTGCATTGAAATATTGTTACTGTTCAATAGTATCAGTATGCTAATAAAAAGATACTTTATCGAAGCTTTTCAAATAAGATTCTATTTAACAAGCTATGCAACTTTATTGAAAAAATATTCTATTCAACAGCAGTAAGCAAATGACGAGGCAAATGATGAATTCGGATTTATTCATATCTACTACCTATACTGCCGTGCCAAGCAAGTTGTTCCATGTCGTTTTTTTACGATGCTATTCCCACTGTGCTGGCGGTGTCACATTCGCTCAGATAAGTTATTTCTCTATCAGACATCATGGCTAGGCTTGCCAGCAATCCTTTGAAGTTCTTAAATCCATTGATGAATAATTCTTTTGTTGGTCACCTCACCAGGGCAGCAAGTAGGCCATCAACTAAAAACGAACTAAAATTCTTTGTCGCAGAAGTTTGCTAAAAATATATAAAATTTAAGTGTTCGAGTTTTAATGGAACTTTGAAAATATTACACACTTAAATCATTTCACAGATTTCGGTGAATTTTGCTTCAATTCACCGAAATCTCAACAGCAGATTTGTTCGGTAATTATTTCACCGATTTTCTGCGGTATTTTCCTTTGTTCAACTGTCAAAACCACCAAAAAATCTGTAAAATTTTTACCGAACAGTTCTACTGTTGAGATTTCGGTGAAATTTCACAGAAATCTGCTATTTATTTTAAGTGTGTACGCTGCCGAGAGGGCTATTAACAGTGCTTATGAAATGTTGGATACTAAACTTATTCTTCCAGAAAATATTTCTGATTAGCAAGCTTATACTACACTGAATGCGTGAAAACTCAGCTTCATATTTTCGAACCACTAAAACACTAATCAAATTATAATTTTTGATTTATTTCTAGTAGCGTTGGTTTATAAGTTGATAAAAAGAAGCGAAAAAGGTAAAAATTCACCCGGTTTTCGGCTTCGTGACCGTGCGGTTAGCGACGTCAATCACCTAGTCGCATGTGCTATAGAGTGTGGGTTCGATTCCCACCCCGGTAAGGAGAAAACTTTTCGTGATACGAAAAACTCTCCACTGGTCTAATGGGTGTTATGTGTCCTGTCCGTTGTTTCATGCTAGGTGTTCAGTGTTTAGTCTGACCGACCTCTGGTCGAAGACGGTGTTTCCGTTTTTTGAATAAAAAGAAGGAAATGTTCAGGTTTTTTATGTAGAGTAGCGCAAACCTGTTGACTGAAACTACTAGTGATTTGTTTTAACTTGTTACAATCGGCGGTGCGAAAAAATAGTGACTTTAGTGACTTTTGGATGCAAATAGTGACTTTTTAGTGACTAGACTCAAAATAGTGACCAAGTCACTGAAAAGTGACCTACTACCAGCCCTGCAATTATTAATAAGCCGTTGAATTCAAATGATATAAAATGGATAACACTGTTGTTAAAAAGAAATGGTTCACGAGAGATCCATTTTTTTGATCATCAGTGAAATTTAGAGTAGAATGTGATCCATCTTCTTTTTGATTACATTTTGGGCAGTCGAGATAATGTGATATATAATTGGATTTATTCATGATTTAGTATGCAACGAGCATGGGCGTAGTTAATGAAAGGCCAGGAAAAAAAATCTAAGAAGGATCCCCAAAATTGTTAATTTTTCTTTTGTACTTTATTAAAGAAATTGTCAGCCCGAGGCTGGCTCATCTCTTGGATTGTTATATTTATTTTATTATATAAATATATCCTCATTAAGAATTGCAATTTTATAAACATATTTCGCAAGCATTGAATTAGTGGTGGTTGATCCCTAGAAGTTTTGCCTACCTGCTTACCATGCAGCGTACATGGTGCAATAAATGGCTTTCAATTTAAATATTGGCCCTTTTTATCAGGTCATGTGCAAGAAACTTTAAAAAGAATTACAAGTGTATTAAAGCACCGATCAGCCCATACACGATGGAAATGAACTCAATCGAAAAAAAAACGCCCAAAACCGTCGATATTACGAAATCGGATCGCTTGCAGTGCACACACGATCACCGCCAATGGGTCACCCCTGCCTAAATTAATGTGGCTCAAGTTGATAGCAACAACGGTAGATTGCACCACCCAAACCGCATCAGCAACCGTGCCAAGAAAGCCGCACTGCGGGGCACTACGCCGGTTAATTGAAAACATCTTTTTCAAATAAATATTCATTACGAACGGGCTAAAACATTAATAAGTGGCACTAGTAGTGCCAAAAAAAACAGTCAGAAGTGTTCGGAACCCTCAAAAGCTCGCGAAGCGTGTTTATTGTTCGGGGCCAAACTGTTTGAACATTTCGACTTTTTGCTCCCCGCACTGTAAAAATTTGTTAGGCTGTTTCTTTTTATACATCCTCAAAACTGTGTAACCCACATTTATACCCAGCAAACGGTTGTAATATATTCATTACTGTTGTGTCTATTTTTGTTTTGATTTACAACAGTTTATTTGAGATGGATAATCCCACAATTGAATTATCGCCTTGAAATACCCACGTCTCAAGTAGATATGTACGTACAGGTAGAACAATTTTATCAAAATTAATTTATATCCGACGAAACTTACGTAGCCTTGAGTGCAGTAGGTATAAGGGAGCGCAGTTTGCGTTGTCCGCCAAAAAGGAACTGCTGAGTGCTGACGCATATGCCTACTTCTCATTCACCCAGTCATCATTAGCTGGACGGTTTCATTTTTCACCTTTCGAGCGAAGAAGTGGCCTTCTTCTTCGTCGTCGATTGCTGAAAAGACTCTGGGCGAAGACACACTTACCGTAGTAACGTTAGAGTGGCCAAACGTATATGGGGTACAGAGCTGCTGTTTTACGTAACTGAAGAACCCTCAATCCCCATAAATGGGTCAGTGTTGAGATTATGCAAAAAAAAAGTAGCAGCAACAGCATTTTTGGATGATTTATGATATGTATCCGGGTGTAACGACCTCGATATAACTTGCAGTCTAGTTATTTATACAATTTATCAACCAGATATCGTTTAAATATCCCAGTGCATTCTAGAACCAAGGTCAACGATCCGGCTGTCGAACTCTGAATTCCTTTCTGATTATGATTACTTCCTCAAGTATATGTGTATGTTTTACCCATTTCCTGCGCCGACAATTGGTGAGGCCCACTGCAACAGCTGAACAGCTCTCATTTCTTTTCGTATTATTCTCCGGTCAATCTTTGTGGTTACATGTATGTTTGTACATTTTTCTACAATCCTTCAGCCACTTGCTTCTCTCAACAACTCCGTCTCGAAGGTGTAGATGTGCTATCTTTCACTCGATGCATGTTTCGGCTAAGTTGGGTCGTATATCGCTCTCATCGACAACAGCTGTTCATGGTCCATGCTTTATTTTTGAATTTTCTGCCGTTTTCTGTTTAATTCCGAGTTCTTTTACTTTATTTGGGCTTCTCTCATTATACAGGAGTACGCAGGAAGCAGCGTTTTTAAAATATTTAACATTTCGATGTTAGTAATTCCATTAGATCAATCCGTAGTCAAGGAAGAGATTTTTTATAATCTCCTTACTTCATGACTTTAATTCCTTGGAGCAAACGTTATCTTAAACTCTAGCTCTGCTATGTAAGAAATAAGGTTTCCGTTGGCATATGTGAATTGTTTTTTAGTATTAATCGCTGATGATTGAGATTTAATTCCATCGATTCGCTAGAGTCAATCGTGCAATGAATTGTCGCTCATAAGGATCAGATAACAATCGGAGGTATCAGCAATGCAGACTCACACTATTCAATTGTTGGTGCACCTTATCAGCCATAAATAGTTTGCTGTCCTTCGAGTTTGCTACTACCAGCTAGATTTGATACGAATCTTTATTAATTAATTAATTTAACTGCACAGACTGAATGCAATCTGAATGTTATCTTTTTTTAAACAACTTTACTAGTACTAAAGTAAAACTCACCACAAGCTTCACTGAATGATCTACAGTATGATTCGAGAGGAAAGTTGTGTCGCCGAATAGAATATCCTCCTTCACTGGACTCGATCCTAGGCAGCGAATGTAAAATTACCACTTTGCCAATGACAACAACATTGTACCCTCTCATAAATGTTGGGGCCAACTTAACTCGCAACAAGCGTTTGTCACAAACTGCAACAGAATAGGACAATGATCGCCTGCCGCACATCTAGGAAATTAGTCGGTTTTCGATGATGTTTTCGGTTAAAAATGTATCAATTATTAATGTTTAGACATAAACATAGCCATCAGTTGACATGAGTTGTGTTTTTCTTCTATTAATATACAAACTATCGCAATTTGAAAAGTTCACAAGAATAACCTCACTATATTTGTTGCAGATAAAATATGGAATGCAACACATCGTTTACGCGGCCTTCCATGAAGCCTACGGCATCTTCCCGAGTTCTCTATTGTATATTATCTTCGCTTGGAGTTCTTCCGACATACGACATAACATTCTACAAATGTTATGCAACATAACCTTCTCCAAAATACTGCTACAATTGATATTGCATGTAGAAATAATATTAATATTATTGAATATGAACTATCTTTGCAGCATCATTCGCCTTGCTGAAAGCGATAGTACGGCGGTCAGTGAGAACGGTCCAAAATACACCCCTTAAGCTTTTTCGATGTTTTCGCTCATATAAACAAAAATACCCAACCATTTCAACGTATAGGTTCAAAGCTTAGCTTAGCTTAGCTTTGACTGACTACACATATCTATGATTGACTGGGATTGTTCAAGCATTCTTAGTGTGCAAGTTTAGTTGATTAATTTATTTAGTCTGCATCTAAACAGATAACAATGAATCAATGACGCCACAATACACGGTTCGAGGCCGCATCTCTCTATCCTCGAATACGCCCCACGCTCGCCGTTCGGCGTTCTGCACCTGGTCTGCCCATCTCGCTCGCTGCGCTCCACGTCGTCTCGTACTTGCCGGATCGGAAGCGAACACCATCTTTGCAGGGTTGCTGTCCGGCATTCTTGCAACATGCCCTGCCCATCGTACTCTCCCGGCTTTAGCTACCTTCTGGATACTGGGTTCGCCGTAGAGCTGAGAGAGCTCGTGGTTCTTCTTCGCCGCCACATACCGTCATCTTGCACACCGCCAAAGCACCCGTCTCTCGAATACTCTGAGTGCTTGCAAGTCCTCCTCGAGCATTGTCCATGTTTCATGTCCGTAGAGGACAACCGGTCTTATTAGCGTCTTGTACATGACACATTTGGTGCGGTGGCGAATCTTTTTTGACCGCAGTTTCTTCTGGAGCCCGTAGTAGGCCCGACTTCCACAGATGATGCGCCTTCGTATTTCACGACTGACATTGTTATCAGCCGTTAGCAAGGATCCGAGGTAGACGAATTCCTCGACCACCTCGAAGGTATTCCCGTCTATCGTAACACTGCTTCCCAGGCGGGCCTTATCGCGCTCTGTTCCGCCCACAAGCATGTACTTTGTCTTTGACGCATTCACCACCAGTCCAACTTTTGTTGCTTCACGTTTCAGGCGGGTGTACAGTTCTGCCACCTTTGCAAATGTTTGGCCGACAATGTGCATGTCATCCGCGAAACAAATAAATTGACTGGATCTGTTGAAAATCGCACCCCGGCTGTTACACCCGGCTCTCCGCATGACACCTTCTAGCGCAATGTTGAACAACAGGCACGAAAGCCCATCACCTTGTCTTAGTCCCCGGCGTGATTCGAACGAACTCTAGTGTTCGCCCGAAATCTTCACACAGTTTTGCACACCATCCACCGTTGCTTTGATCAGTCTGGTAAGCTTCCCAGGGAAGCTGTTCTCGTCCATAATTTTCCATAGCTCTACGCAGTCTATACTGTCGTATGCCGCCTTGAAATCAACGAACAGATGATGCGTTGGGACCTGGTATTCACGGCATTTTTGAAGGATTTGCCGTACAGTAAAGATCTGGTCTGTTGTCGAGCAGCCGTCAACGAAGCCGGCTTGATAACTTCCTACGAACTCGTTCACTAATGGTGACAGACGACGGAAGATGATCTGGGATATCACTTTGTAGGCGGCATTAAGGATGGTGTTCGCTCGAAAGTTCTCACACTCCAGCTTGTCGTCTTTCTTATAGATGGGGCATATAACCCCTTCCTTCCACTCCTCCGGTAGCTGTTCAGTTTCCCAGATTCTGACTATCAATTTGTGCAGGCAAGTGGCTAGCTTTTCCGGGCCCATCTTGATGAGCTCAGCTCCGATACCATCCTTACCAGCTGCTTTATTGGTCTTCAGCTGTTGGATGGCATCCTTAACTTCCCTCAAGGTGGGAGCTGGTTGGCTTCCATCGTCGTTTATACAGATCTTGTATTAAAATAATACAAATTTGTAAGATTTCAATACAACAATTGTATTAAAATCTTCCGAAATTGTATATGCCAAATTATTATACAGTTTCTATATGGTACTTATGCAGAGCTGTATTACAATCTGCCATCCGTGAATCGACTGAAGTAAATTTTTGTCGTTAAGGGGTCGATTACTAGCACTCACTCCCTAGAACAATTTCAAATTAATAGCAACTAGCCACAAAAATATAAAACAATATGTTGAGCTCTCGTTCTCACTAATGCATCCAGTTTGTCTTACCTTTTGGAGCAATGTGATTTGTGTCATTAGAGTCCAGATAAACCCCAAGTAAGGTACACTGGGGGAAGTGGAAAAAGGGGGTAAGTGGAAAAATCAACACGAAAAATTGGAATTGTATATACTTTACAGTTTTCACCACACCATAACATTGTGCAACAATATACTTTGATGCCCACACAAATACTATATTAAAATTTGTATAATACATACACTAACATGGTTAACGCTTGAACTGTGATTTTAGGTTTCGCGAGAAGCTGATTTTTTCATTCATTAAATCAAATCTTATTTGCATCAATTGTCCCTTTTTTAGGTGAATTTATATCACAGGTGACTTTAACAATACAATTAAACTAATCCCATTCAACTTGTAGTGGTTTGTACCATGAAAGAAAATAATTCAAAGATTTTACACTTACCCCTGGTAACAAAAACACTGCGGGGGAAGTGGAAAATGTTCTGATCACGCAAATTTTTCCTTCCCTCCAGGGTTTATTTTGATAGCTGTGAATCTTAATATATTCCTTCTTTGTTATCATTGTGATTTCAGTGGTAATTGGACTAATGTACATAAGAAAACGCCTGAATAATCCACCTATCGGAATTAATGCCATTCACATGTTTTACATATGAAAAAAATGTATGGAAAAGAAAAAATAGCACCGGTAGGTGAATATATTCCATAATTCACATTCATTTATATTTATAGCAAGTTTTGCAGTTGAATGCAATTTTTTGTGCGAACAAATTGGTTAAGGACAAGTGCTTAAAAATAGGAGATAATTTTGTACGTGTTTTGCGCACACACATACATACAAACAAGCACACACAGACATCACCTCAATTCGTTAAACTAAGTTGATTAGTTCATACCCCTGTAAGCCCCATTTCCCTATAAAAAGTTCATCTTTGAGGCGAACCTATAGATTTTACGTACACTTAATGTTCGAAAAGGCAAAACTAGTCCTCCACTAGATATTACGAGAATTCCTTGAGGACCTACTCTGTTAGGCCAATGAAATAATTCAACAAAAGATACTCAGAGCAATTACCGTTTTGATTTTAGTTATATGTAACAACTCATCACAATTGAAGGTCAAGGTAACATGGGTTTTCCACTTACCAAACAAAACAACTCCTAATTTTTAAATCTTTTTATATCAACTCCAGAATGTTGAAAGCTTCCAATATCTTGGTAGCCAAATGGCGTCAGACGGCGGTACCAAGATCGACATAGGCGCACGGATAAAGAAAGCAAGGGCTGCCTTTGCGAGTTTAAGAAATATCTGGAAAAACAGCCAGATAAGTGAACGCACCAAAATACGAATTTTTAACTCTAACGTGAAATCTGTGCTGTTATACGCTAGCGAAACATGGTGTGTATCAGCGGAGAACACTCAACGGCTGCAGGTGTTCATTAATAGATGCCTGCGGTATATAATTCGGGCCTGGTGGCCTCACAACTGGATCTCAAACAACGAGCTCCATCGTCGTTGTCACCAGAGGCCGATAGCAACAAAAATTCGGGATCGGAAGTGGGGCTGGGTCGGCCACACTCTACGTAGGGGCGGAAACGAAATCTGTAAACAAGCATTAGACTGGAACCCAGCGGGACATCGCAGCAGAGGCAGACCCAGAGGCTCATGGCGGCGAAGCCTCAATAAAGAAATAAAAGAAGTCGACCGAAATCTAACCTGGCAACAGGTTAAAGCGATAGCCGGGCAACGCTCAGGATGGAGATCTTTCAAGTCGGCCCTTTGCACCACCGGAGGTGTACAGGACAAGGATGTTATCGATCATTTAGTAATCTGCCTTCGATCATTTAGTAGTTTGTCAATAACTCTTTCCAGAAGCTGAATTTCAAGATGTGTTGTATGGTGGACTTCTAGTGCTAAGGTTTTTCTACAACTCTGCCTAATGGTTCGTTGTAAGAATTCAACTAATAACGGAGTTATAGCGCTAGTTACAGTAACTTTAACTAAATGAATGGAATTTTGTTATCATTTAGTCTAAGTTACTGAAACTATAGCTATAACTCCGTTACTAGTGTAATTCAAACAACGAAACATAAGGCAGAGTTGCAGAAAAACCTTTGCACTAGAAGTCCACCATACTACACATTTTGAAATTCAGCTTCTGGAATGAGTTATTGACAAACTACTAAATGATCGATCGCGAATTACTAAATAATCGATAACATCCTTGGTACAGGATCCATAAGTAAGTAAGTAAGTCCATCAATTGGTATGAATTACCCCACAGTTGGTGCAAAATTGACTGTTTTTGAGAGCCCATTTAGATCATTTAAATTGGTTTTACACTGATTCAAACATGCACTATCGATTTTTCCTTCTCCACTTCCCCCAGTGTACCTTACCTGAAAATCGTCTGATTCTAAAGCCACATACATACTAATGATGATTATTAATTTTTCTAAATAATTTGAGGTTTTTCGTAATTTTCAGGTCATTGAAGATACATCCGAAGGAGTACAGGACTGGTCAATAGATGATTTTGGCTGGTCAATGGTATGCTGAATCAAACGATAGATGGAATAGGTGAGCCCAAATGGAGTACCAGACGGTCGAAGGACGTGGCGGATTCGTCAGTGAAGTCTGTGACTAGATGGCCGATGAACTTGGTAAGGAATCGACAGGCTGAAGTGCCAGGCAAGTGACGAACTAATGTGTCCGACGAGAGGCCGCGAATGCCTTGTGGCATCCATGGTGTATATTTTTGATGAGATCCCCCTTACACTCAGTACGGGTCCTGTATCATATACCTACGTATACGGTATATGGTTAAAAATGTTAATCTCTACGTTAAACTGATTTACAGTAGACCAAAAACATGGGTCATACACATTTATTAGTAACAAAGGCATTTTCGAAACACATGTTTATTATTTATTAAAATAGGGAAGTTTTTTTTTTTGGATAAAAATTGACATTCGCCATCCATCAAGTTTTATGTGATTAGATGTAGCAGCTATTCGAGAAGGAAATTGAAGAACATTACAATGGCTGACGGATATACAGAGACTGAAGATTTACTTCTTCGAGATGTGAGCTGTTCGCACTGGAAACAGCTAAGTTCATCAAATAGTTCATAACATCATATCTTCATCCTTATTGATCTAATATTCGTTTGTAACTTTATTTGAATAATGATTCGTCTGAATCAATTAGCTAACTATTAAACAATTATTTTGAAAATTTTGAGCAATCAACTTTGGAGAATATTGTGTTTGTGATAATAATTAAAATTTAGGCAAATCGAAACTACTGACTTAGACTTGACTGCATAGTTTTTGTACTTTACATTTGTTCCAAATATTATTTTATTAGATTTTTGAAAAAAAAAAACTAATGAAAAATGAAGCAAAAATTTGCCAGTTACATAATCTATAGCTCCAGGGTTGGCGAAGAAATTAATTTACCAGTTAAGGGTTTAAAAACTCATATTGATCTCGAAATCATTCAGAATGACTAAATTTTGGTTTCGTGTTTACTTATAACGTGATCTGTGGTTTCGCATAACCTTTACAACAGCAAACATTTTCTGTATAGGAGTCTTTCAATTTTGTGGCTGCCTAGATTTTGTAAACTCAACCAACGATCATTCTGGGTGAGAGCTTCATTTTGAACATGCGACCCGGCTATATCCTATGTTTTTGCGACCAACCAGTGTTGTCCTACACTCAAGGCAAAAAATTCTGCTCTTTGATTTTACTCCATCTAAACGATTTTATAGTTTCAACTAAGTAAGTTCAACTAACAGAAGGATATTTGAATTTTCTAAATGTCATGGCAAACTGTCAAAAAACTGCACTCCAGAGCCACAGGAGCGCGCGCGCTGAAAATACACTCCAGTGAAAACACTCCAGTGTATTTTCAGTGCGGGCGCTCCTGTGGCTCTGGAGTGCATTTTTTTGACAGTTTGCCATGACATTTAGAAAATTCAAATATCCTTCTATTAGTGGAACTTACTTAGTTGAAACTATAAAATCGTTTAGATGGAGAAAAATCAAAGAGCAGAATTTTTTGCCCTGAGTGTAGGACAACACTGCGACCAACTACAATAATTTCCCGATTTTATCACTTTCTGGTGAATTTGGGGTAATAAAATAGGAAATGTGAAAAAAAAACCCGAAACAAAAATGTTTTCTATTTTTTAATTTTTTTCACAAATAGTCGGGGTTCTGCCAAATCACACCAAGCGCTAATGAAACATTTCCAATTTTTTATTAAAGCTCGCATCGGACATCGTTCAACGCGAAAATTGAACCAAGTTTGGCTGAACCCCGACCAAAAATGAATTACTTTATGTCTTGGAAAGGCAAAATACGTGAACAGAACCGATAATTTCTTGTAGAAAAGAATTTTCCAACATTTTTTGGAGTGACAAAATCAGGTCGAAAACGCGACCAGTAAATAAAAGTGAGGAACATACAAGGGAACATAGAAATGGTAAGATACAACAACTATTTAAAAATATATGTATAATGAATAAAACTAAATGCGCGCTGGATTCAAAATATATTATATATTTTGAATCCGGAAGTTTGATTATGATACCTTTATCCATTCGATAAACGGTAGCATAACCAAGCAGGGCTTACTGTTAGTGATAGTGACCTCAGAATGGACATGAAATACCAGGCACTCTGAAATGGATCACAGGAGCTGCAGTAGAGCTCCCAGACAACACAAAATCGTATATGATGTAACATAAGATGCTAAAGTGGAGGCGATATACGTACTTGTTGTATGGGGAAGTACCTATATCGCCTCCACTTTAGCATCTTATGTAACATCATATAGGATTTTGTGTTGACTGGGCTAGCACTTTCCAACTCCCGGATTAAATCTGACTGTTTTAACAGACAGCTTTCTTCCATAAAATCACTGCCAGACAGTGGGGGTTAGTTTGTACACACACACAGGTCTCGTCGTTAATGTGACAAAACAGACATTTGTATTCGTTCGTATTGGAAATTATATTGATCTAACAGTTTTACGTTCTTTTCAAGAAAATTTACAAAAAAAACATGTTCCAAAAATAACCCATCTTGATGATAATGCTACCACCATCTTTTGGAAAAAGGCACATGTCAGTAGCACTGGTCATATCTGATGAACGGTTTGATCATATAACTTATATTATTTATTTGTATTTCATCAAACTCCTGAATAAAGGGCCTAAAATGGGTGAGGTAGTTCCCCCATTTTTGGCCCTTCATACAGGAGTCTGATGAAATACAAACAGTAGCATAATCATAATCGCAACGTTTGTCAGATATGGCCAGTGCTATCGGCAGGCGCCTTACTACAATAGATGGTAGTATCATCATCATCATCATAAAATGGGTGAGGTAGTTCCATCAGCAGACACTTATGCGAATCCACGGGATGAGTAGAGAATCTCCTTCTAGAAGAAAGTACTATCAATAATATAACCAAGCTCTCATTTCCCAGATTGACCCAATAGATGGGGAGAAGAGATCACCCTTTATCCACGAAATGTTAATAGTAGGAGATTGGCAAAATCCCACTCTTCCTATCCAAATCGCCTCAATCAATGCCCTGATGGTTTTTTATGTAATCATATAGTATCAAATAGATGTAATGTAAATTGATAATGTAAACAATGGAATTCTCTCACCAAATATCAATTCGTCTGTCCTATATGGGCGAGATCCTTTCTTCATTACCAGTATGTTTTGAAATAAGTTGTTGCCTCATAAAGACCGGTTGGCCTACATTGAACTTGTATTCGTATTCGATGAATGTTCAATAACTTTTTTTTGCTGAAAGTTGCCAGCAAAGCCGATAACCTATTTGTTTGTTCTAGCTTTATCTGATTGTTTGTAAAATTAGGTTATAGTCAAACCTAATAACCATAAGGAAACACCAATGGCATCGTCTCGGTCTGTATTTCAAGAACGCCATAAATCATGCCTCGTGACCGACTGAATACAAACTCACCGGCAACAATAATTCCAAAGACACGCAAAACCATAAATTCGACAAAGTCGTTCAGCTAATAATGTGGAGCGCATTCGCCGTCTATATTTATTTAGCGGGTGCGTTGTTCTAAAACAATTTTTCCCTCATCGTCATGAACGATCGATCGATCAACCTCTTCACGTCGCGACGCGTCATTTGAACCACCGACCCCAAGCGGCAACAGCGAACAACGGGGGAGTCAATGTCAGTGCCATGTAACTAACTACCGCGCCGGGTCTGGCCCGGCGAGGTTGTTCGCCAAACACTCAAACGGTAAATAAAACACCCAACCCAAAAGCACGCAGGTGTTTGCTGTGCGAACCCTTCGGGGGGCTTTGTTCATCGCAGACGGTAAGAGTTTTATGACCGAGTGAAAGTTGATTGATTATTAACGACGATACGATAAGCGGGGAAAGATACCAATAGAAAACCCATTGCGACGCGACGCCTGATTTTGGTTGATGATTCGTAGTTACAAACATGGCAGGTTATTTGCAATATCAACAATCACAGCATCAGCTAGCTATCCAGGAGAAGGTCAAATTCCACTGACTCGAATTTCCAATCTGAGCCAGTCACGACGATGTTCCGTGCAGCTTTCTGCGCCTAACGGCAGGCATAGACCGCAAGGTAAAGGGGGATTCCATTTATCGTCATGGATCAATTATTCGGCTGAAGACATGGTATTTACTGCAACATTTTATTACTTCCCGGTTGAGATAGCGGTTCGCCGGATATTTTCATCGTTATTTAGTTTACTGAAAACAAACCAAATTATTTCGAACAATGCTTCGAAGGCGCCAACAGAGAAACTGTAGTGATGTAGGCATGGACAAATAAATTACATTTTAGATCTCCAGAAAATTAAAAAGAATCCACTTGACAATAATAGAAAAGCTTCTAAATCAATAAAGTCCATCCACAAATTGCGATACGCAACAATACGATACGGTCCGTGCAAAAATTATTTGCAAGAAGGTAAGTGTGTGTCCAAAACAAACTTTGCGTCACGTAATTGGTGAACAATTTATAATCAAAAAGTTTATTCGATTGTTGACGGAAGGTTTTATATGAAATTCCTTCAATTTCAATGCATCTACACATACACCGATATCTGCGCATCATCCGTCTATGCGTTGTTAGTATGTTTGTACAACGGCATGATTGTTGCTTGGTTGCTGCTGAAAACCGGCGATGACTCATCACCGGATCTGCGCAGAATCCAACACCCCCTCCCCCACTTAGAAGTGGATCCTGCTCTGATTTCTAGGAGAGTGAAGAAAAATAAACAAGCCCACCCCCTCCGGTGGCGGATGAATGGTATTCAATGGTTTAACAAGCATGAATGGGGACAGATGGGAGTGGGTGAGACGTGTAGCCTAGTAGGTAATGATGTACTTCAGTCCTCGCAAGCCGGTCCTGTAGATGAAGGATTGCTTTCCATAGACAACGCAAAGAGGGAGGTGGTTTTTGTTAGCACTCTTCTAACCCCCAGGACCTAAAATAGACCGTTCGTTTCTCCCGCGTAAATGTTGTAAATTGCGTAAAATTCTTTCCAGCCCATGAAATTTTTAGCATACGGTCAGACAACAAAGAATGTTGATTCTCCCGGAAAGAATGGGGATGGGGATCACATTGTGTGGAGTCCTTGACTGGAAAGTGGAAATGTTTTGCTGTTTTGCATGTCTGTAGCGCAAAAGAGGGTGAACATTGAATGGCATAATGAAGGCGGCTTGTTTTGGTTGGAATTTTAGCGTTGAATTGGGGTGAACATATTCACGTGAAAAATGCAACACGTTACTTCTATGCTTACATTGTAGGGTCGTTTCGGACTGTTGCAATTCAGTGAATCTCAGTGATGAATGTCTTTGTTTTGCTACTTGTTTGAGAGGTCGTGTGCGTACAACATATTATCCGGAATAGAAATTTCTTTTAACTGCGTTACGAAGATTTCCTCCTATCGTAGTTACATTTTCAAGTATTTTTTTTTAATTTTTTATGGATCGTCATCATTGTTAAAACTTATTAAAACAAAGCATCTTCTGGGATATCAAAGGTAAACAATAATTAATACTCATTGAAATTATTATTTTTGTCAGCTTTAAGTTCAACTGGATCCGAGCTACCTACAGTGTCGATACACCTATGCCTGGGGCGTATTGTAGAGCTCCATAATCGTCGGTTTTGGGCGATGTTCCTCCAGTTTCCACGAACGTTTAGGGTCCCCAGGTCCGATTCCACCGCGGGCAGCCAGCGGGTTCGTGGCCTTCCATGAGGTCGCCAGTCTCTATCCGGTTCTCTGTTGAATGCTGTTTACGTTATTCTTTCTTCCAACATTCGCACTAAGTGACCAGCCCACTGAAGTCTGCCGTATTTTATAGGATTCACAATATTTCCATCTTTTTATACTTGATATAGCTCATGATTCATGCGTCTGCGCCACACATCAGTTTCCCTCCAAGTATTGTACGCAGCACTTTTCACTCGAGAACCTCGAAAGCGCTCCGGATCCGGAGAGGCCAAAAAAGTGCTTTGGCAAACTAGGATTTCCGGATCCGATGATCTCGTCGTTCACAAGGCCATACATCTCCAACACCAGTTGAACCCACCCCAGTAACCAACAGCAATAATCTTTTTCTCTCTAGTCTAAAGTCTTTTTCTGGCCACTGTATGCACAGCAATCATCCACGCCGTTTCCCTTCATGATTCGTATTGACCGGAGGAAACAATTATTAAGATGCTGGAAATATTTTCCTATTCAGGCTTATAGAAGTTATGTCCAAGACACTAATTTCAAAATGTAATTACACTGGATTCTGTTTTTACACGATTTACATTTTCTCAATTTTCCACTCATCCTAAATGAAAAATCCATTTTTTTGGTACTTGTGTTTATCCAATTTACTCGAAGCCAGTTGCGTTTGCTTAACGAAAACCTTGAAAGGTCATCGCGATGGTTGCTGTATTTCACAAAGAATATTGCCACTGAAGCAGGTGTTACGTGATATTTTAGCTGGCAGATATGATACAGATCGCCTCGTTTCAATGATCGCCATTACAAGATTATAACAAAATGTGGTACACCCGGTTCTTTTTTTACACGGGTGGGTTTTAGTTGATTACCACCTTTAGCGTAGATGAAACTATGAGTTAAACCCATGAATAAATTTACAAAAAATCAAAGAAAATTCAGGTGGTATTTAAAAACCTGTAAGAAATTAGATTAACCGAGAAATTAAAGAATACCAATCGTTTAAGAAAAAAATTGGGTGTATAATTATTATGAATAGCAATACTTGTAACACAACCAGTGATATCTTTGTTCTTTTCAATAAACATAATTTGTAATAATTTAAGTTATTTTCATCACTTTGCATATAACATATCGAGTTATATTTTTGTTCAATTGCAAACATATTTATTAACGTTTTTGTTAAAACTTGAAGAAATTTTATTACAATGTTTGTTATTTTAACTACTAATGGTACATGTTTTATAACAACCTTTGTTATGAAAAATTGATGTAACAGGATAACAAATCTGTTACCATCTAATGGCTTATTGAACTTTTTCAATCTTAGTTCATGGTGTGCAACATTGATCTGGATGATTTGAGCAAGTGAGGATGACAGCCATCCGAAAATACTCGGGCGAGCACTGGCGCTTGAACCTAGCTGTTGGAGATTAGCCAACCAATTGACGGTAAAATTTCCGAGTTATTAATACAGGTGAGGAACGACCGGAACGAGAGGATATATGTTCTTATCCTAGTATTAATATATTCCTGCAATGATATTACATCTTACAGACTACAATCGTTACAATGTAAATAACGGTTTTACACCGTCCTGAATCAAGTTCAATGTTGTTTTTATCTATTTGCACTTACGTTTAGTCCCGTTTGTCCTACGTTTACGGGAAGGAATCTAGGCTTCGAATCACCGGGGGTCGTATATGCTACTACTCACAAACTAGTGCTGTGTGACTAAATAAATCCGTACTAAAATAGCCGTTGAATAAGTTCATGTAAATAGTTCGATTAATAGTAGTTACCTTTGCACGTAGATATAGATATAGAAAGGATTTTAGGTTAAGTAATGTTCAATTTAGGTTAAGTAATGTTCAATTTAGGATACTACCTAGTAAACTTCTGTAGATTAGCACGATTTCTTGATTTCACTTCTTTATAGAATAAGTATAATTTAGGAGCTAAGGAGCTATGAGTTTAGTTTTAATCTTTCAACGATAAACTGCGTGTTTTGATTCTCGATCGAATACAAAGCTAGCTCTTACAAAGGCATTCAATCATGGGCAATATAATGGATGGGAAGGTGTGTCATAATCACTACTTTGCATCTATGTGTGTTTTGGGTGATAGGGTGCGCATTTACGCTAGGGGCGTATTCAACACTCCCCAGGTACGCTGACCATTGGATCAGCTTACTGTTGTACGCATCTTACATCCAAAACGGCCAGCTTTGATACAGGACGCTCGAAACTCCGTTGTCTGTTCTCACGGTTGCCGACCTTACCTGCTTATCTTTACTGTTGATGTTAGTTTGGATGACCTTACCTTTCGGCCAACACATTCTGGGTAACTTCGGATCTGCGATGACAACTATATCGCCAATTTCGATTGGCTTCAGGTACTCGTACCATTTTGTCCTACGTGTGATTTCTGGCAAATAGTCACTCAGCCAACGCTTCCAGAACAGGTTAGCTTGTTGTTGAGACATTCGCCAGTTTCTTCGTAGAATCTTACCCCTTTGTCGTCCATAGCACATAAGGGCTTCGTTCCGTCAGTTGACCCCAGAAGAAAGTGATTAGGGGTAAGCGCAGCTGCAGATTTGTCATCTACCGGAACGTGTGTTAGCGGCCGAGAGTTAACCGTGTTCTCGATCTCAGTTAGAAGATTTCAGGATCTCGTCATTGGGCTTGTGCAGGGGCGGATTTCCATTAGGTTGCGCTTCACGGTACCAATAAGGCGTTCCCAACTACCGCCCATGTGTGGCGAAGCTGGTGGAATGAACTTCCAAGATATTTCAGTGCTACTAAACTCCTTCATAATCTCGTCCTGATTGATTGTCGTCGCAGCCTCTAGTAATTCGCGACTAGCGCCTATGAAGCAGGTTCCATGGTCACTGTAGATGGTCTTTGGTGTACCTCTGCGTGCTACGAAGTTACGGAGCCCCATGATGCAGGAATCGGTACTCAGAGTATGCACCACTTCGATATGGATGGCTCGAATGGTTAGGCATGTAATCAACATTCCCCACCGTTTCTCAACGCGACGGCTTAAGGCAACTTCGATTGGGCCGAAGTAATCGATACCAATATGGGTGAAAGGCCGTGCAAATGCATCGAGTCGTTCCGGAGGGAGGTCGGCCATTATTGGAGGCCTTGGTACGGCACGATGATTCTTACAGTATTGACAGTTGTAGCGTATCTTCGCATACGTCGCACGTAGACGAGGTATGCAGTATCTCTGTCTGAGTTCATTTATCGTGGTTTCGTGATTTATGTGGTGGTACTTATTATGATAATGTGAAATTATGAGTGAGGTGGTGTGGTGGTCACGTGGGAGAATTATCGGGTTTTTAGCGTCTTCGGTTGCTAAACTGCAGGCACTTATCCTTCCTCGCATTCGCAGTAGACCTTGGTCGTCTAGCCAGGGAGTCAGTTTGAACAGTGGACTGGCCTTCGGAATGCAGTTTGTCGGTCCATTCATGGAGTCCTTGAGAGCAGCTATTTCGGATGGGTAAACTTCTCGCTGGACTTGACGTATAACGGAACGTTCGGCGATCTGCAACTCCTCCGTAGATAATGTGTCGCAGATAATGGATTTCTTCTGTATTTTTCTACGACAGTTTGCGATAAAACGATGAACGAACGCGGATATCGTGATTAGCCGCTTCCAACTAGAGACGTGGATTGCCGGGCTCGAGATGGCGTGGTGAGTTAAAAGACGGGGGCGAAGCTCCGTATCCGTCTGGCTGTTTCTTGCTAATTGAGATGGCCATTCTTTCTCTGGTTGCTGCAGGAATTGTGGTCCATTAAACAATCTGGAATCTGTAGTCATATCTGGCAGCTTTCCCCACTTTGTTCCTTCATCTGCGACATTGAGCTTTGTGGGAACCCAGCGCCACTGATCTAGTTCTGTTGCTTCCAATATTTCGCTGACTCGGCATGCAACAAACGGTGTGTACCGGCGATGATCTGAGTATAACCAACAGATTACATCCCGAGAGTCAGAGTGATAGAACAGTTTGCTCACATTGAACGAGAGAGAATCGAGTACAGTTCGGGAGAGTCTTGTTCCGATAACAGCTGCCATAAGCTCGAGCCGTGGGATCGAGTGATATTTTAGCGGGGCGACTCTTGTTTTGGCGGCGACTAGACAGCAGTGAACGGCTTCATCTTGAACGAATCGAAGGTAGCATGCAGCGGCCATACCATTCTCGCTAGAGTCTACAAATGTATGTAGTTGTACCTCGTAGTATTTCGGGGCTAGCAGGGGACAAAAACACCGTTTTATTTGAACTTGCTCTACCAAGGGCAGCACGTTAAGCCAACTACACCATTTGCCAAAGGCATTGTCGTCAATCTTCTGGTCCCATTTGATTCCGCTTCGCCAGATTTCTTGCAGAAGTATTTTCAAAAACATCAAGAATGGTGCGATAAGGCCTAGCGGATCAAATATCGTCATTAGAACTCGTAGAACCTCCGTTTCGTAGGTCGGCGATTACCTTCCACAAGTCTGTATCGTAACGATCCCATTTGACCTTGAAGGTGAAGACGTCTGTAGAGGTACACCACCACATTCCAAGTACTTTTTCTGTTGTCATCTGTGGTGAGAGGTCTAAGCTTTTTTCCTCGTCGGTACTTCCATGCATGCATTCCAGGACACGCCGAGAATTACTGGTCCAATTTCGGATTTCGAACCCACCCTGTGAGTGCACGAACTTCACGTCCCGAGCTAGTTTGATGGCTTCCTCTTCAGTGTCCACGCTAACCAACATATCATCTACGTAATGTCTGTTCTCTATCACCTCCACTGCTGCTGGATAGTCTTGAGCAAAGCGAGCGGCGTTCAATCTCATAACGTACTGGGCACAGCTAGGGGAGCAGCAAGCACCGAAGGTCATCACGCACATCGCGTAGGTCGCTATCTGGCCGTTATCGTCTCTCCAGTAGAAGCGTTGACACTGTTGGTCTTCATTCCGGATGAGAACTTGATGAAACATCTCCCGTATGTCACCTGTCAGAGCTATGGGGTGCTCTCGAAATCGAGTCAACACAGCAAACAGGGATGAGGAGTTTTCTGGGCCTTTCAATAACGCTGAGTTGAGTGAAGTCCCAAAAGCCTCAGCAGCCGCGTCCCAAACTATTCTCACCTTGTCTGGCTTGTTTGGGTTTGTTACTGGGAACATGGGAAGGTACCAGATGCGATGAAATGATTGGCGTAGCTCGTCCTCGGATAACTTTCGTATGTAACCTTTGTTAAGGTGTTCGGATATTTTCTCCCTCAGTATGTTTGCGAGTGCTTCGTCCTTCTTCATGCGCTTCTCGAGACAGTAAAAACGTCGTATAGCCATCGCTTGGCTGTCCGGCAGACGGATTGAGTCGTGGCGCCAGAGTAAACCGGTTTCGTAGCGTTGTCCTATGAGCTTGGTTTGTGATTGAAGAAGAGATTGTGCTCGTTGATCGTCAACAGACAGACTTATTTCCTGTGGCTTCATAATCCCCATGCTGTCCAGTGCAAAATACTCTTTAATAGTTTGGTGCAGATCGTCGTCGGATTGTCGATAGTTCTCACTAGAACCTATATGGTAGACAGAGTGCACCGGACTGGTTGCAGATTCTGCTGTACCAGCACCACACACCGTCCAGCCTAATCGAGTTTTGATAGCTACAGGATCATTCGGCTTTCCTTCGCGGCACTTGAGAGCGATGCTGAGATGCTGGTTCTTCAGTCCGATTAACATTCGAGGTCGAACGCCATGGTATGAGTCAATTGGAATTCCCTTTAGATGAGAGTGTAGTGAAGAAAGCTCCTCCATATCCATAGTTTGATGTGGAAGTAGAAGTTCTTTTTACGGTACGCACACCGCTGATGGCGAATCTTTTGGACCCATTTCGTGAGCCGGCTATTTCTAGCTCGATAACCTTCGACTTAACCTCTTGACGCTGCGTTCCCCGGTCCAGTGTAGACAAAGGGATCTTATTTCTCCGTTCAGCTGTAGCTCGTGGGCTAACTCTTCGTCAAGTAACGTAAGATCAGAACCGTCGTCCAGGAATGCATGTGTGCGAATTGATTTATGCGCTCCATACAGCACAACGGGAATATAACGGAAAAGTATGTCGCTTGATTTTGTCTGATGCGTGTGGCAGCTGTGCGATGTTGAACTAGGTCCTGCTGCCGGGTTCTCCCCGCTCGGGGCGTGCTCTGATGACAATGTTGACGGTGAAGATGATCCTGAAGTAGTTTGTAGTTGCTGTTTTGATCATTGTGCAACAGCATATGATGTTTAAACTGGCATCCGTTTCTCCCGCAAGGTTTGGCTTTGCATTCACCGTCGTGACGAAAGAGGCAACGACGACAGAGTCCAAATTCTCTCACTATGGCCCAGCGCGAATCACGAGAAAGTTCCAGAAAGCGCTTGCAATTGTCTATTGATTTGCAAGTTTCACTGCACACACGGCATTCGTTGATGTTCCTTCTGTTGTATGGGCGCGATGTATGGTACTCAGGTAGATTGCTCTCTGAGTGGGCGTTCACAGAGGCATTCCCTTTCTTCGCTCCACTTCTCTCACTCTTCATTGTTGTAGAATGGGTGATATTTGGAACGGTCACTGTGCTGGCAACTTCCGCAAGCGAGTAAACCCAATTACTGAATGATGCTAGGTTGACACTTGAAGGGAAACCCTGTGCTGTGCCCAGTTCAGTTTAATTGTGGGAGGTAGCTTGCCCACAAGCTGGTGTAGAAGAGTTGCGGTGTAGAGGTATTCGTCCAGGCCGCAGGCATCTACAGTTGCACAAACGTTCCCCACGCTCACGGCGAAGTCCACCAGAGTTTCAAGCTTATCCTCTCTTATGGCCGGTAGGGAGTGGATTTTTCTATGAGTGTATGAACTATGGATTCAGGCTGTCCGAACATCATCTTAAGCGTTTTCAATACACCAGGAACGTTAGAAGGATGAACCAAACGGCACCTTACAGCTTCGAAAGCACGGCCTCGAAGACTTTTCTGCAATCGAAATATGTTCTCGTCGTTCGTGAAACCACACATGGCCGTTGTGTTATTGAATGTGGCTATAAATAGAGGCCAATCCTCGGGATTACCGGAAAACTGGGGCAGATCCTTGGATATAGCCTGTCGTGCTGCTAACTGGTTTCTAGTTAGTGAACAGATCTCTTCTTCGGGTTGTGGTGCGTGAGCGATGCACTCTGGAATACGCTGCTGGACGTTACGTTGTGCATTCACAAATGTTCTAGTTCGATCGTTGCGTTGTTGATTTCTAGTTACGAATGATTCAGATGCAATTGATTCTTCAGGTAACGAACGCTGATCCTCCGGTTGTGAATGGTGACTTGATTGGGCTTGAGGTATCCATTTTTCTATGGCTTCTGATTCGCTGTACATGTTTGATCCGTCATCACTTGCTAGCTCTTCCAGTAGTTTGTATTTCTCATCCAAGTATGCTTGTTCCTGTTCAATCTTCTTTTGATTAAGGATCCGTTCTTCTTCAAGTTTTGCAGTCGCAGTTTGGCGAGAGATTGTGTAGATCTGTTAGAGGCACCGGAAACTATCGAATTACTTCTTCCGCTGTTGTTTTTCGGTGGGCGACCGTCCGTCTCCTTCAATAATTCCTCGGCGCTAGTTTTAGACTGCAGTTTTTTACTAATGATCGCAGGAATTGCGTATTCTTTCAGTGTTAACTCGGCGATCTGTTTTACCTGCTGCTGATCTTGGGAGAGATGATCCGGTATATCCGTTTTTCCTTTCGATGACTTCTTCTTCTCGTTCTTTTTAGGTTCCAGCCCCAGTCCTGTCTGACATGGATTCGACGATTTGGGTGTGAGCAGATCATTCGGCTGCGAACATTTGTTGCTACCACCAGAAACCTTGACAGTCTGCTTCTTCTTTGTACCACCGCAGGAAATTCCGCCGTCTCTCCGACTTGGTAGCTTACCAGGAACGTTCAGTGATTGCGCGCAGTATACACAGTCCCAAGGATTATTCTCGATAGCTTGAGTGACGCCAACGCAGGTAAAGTGGTACCATTTGAGACATGTATCACACCTCACCATCTCTTCGGTGTCGCTTGTACGGCAAACTCTGCACGACTGTCCTGGGAAGGAGGGTTCTGGTTCAATAGTTTCACTTGTGACCACCACTTGCACACCACCGATTGCACCTTTTTCACTACCACCGGCATTGCTGCCTTTATTTGACCGACCTCGATTCGACATACCGTATCTGACCGCGCCGACTCGTAAACGAATATATTAAAATGTTGGAGATTAGCCAACCAATTGACGGGTGAATTTCCGAGATATTAATACAGGTGAGGAACGACCGGAACGAGAGGATTTATGTTCTTATCCTAGTATTAATATATTCCTGCAATGATATTACATCTTACAGACTACAATCGTTACAATGTAAATAACGGTTTTACACCGTCCTGAATCAAGTTCAATGTTGTTTTTATCTATTTGCACTTACGTTTAGTCCCGTTTGTCCTACGTTTACGGGAAGGAATCTAGGCTTCGAATCACCGGGGGTCGTATATGCTACTACTCACAAACTAGTGCTGTGTGACTAAATAAATCCGTACTAAAATAGCCGTTGAATAAGTTCATGTAAATAGTTCGATTAATAGTAGTTACCTTTGCACGTAGATATAGATATAGAAAGGATTTTAGGTTAAGTAATGTTCAATTTAGGTTAAGTAATGTTCAATTTAGGATACTACCTAGTAAACTTCTGTAGATTAGCACGATTTCTTGATTTCACTTCTTTATAGAATAAGTATAATTTAGGAGCTAAGGAGCTATGAGTTTAGTTTTAATCTTTCAACGATAAACTGCGTGTTTTGATTCTCGATCGAATACAAAGCTAGCTCTTACAAAGGCATTCAATCATGGGCAATATAATGGATGGGAAGGTGTGTCATAATCACTACTTTGCATCTATGTGTGTTTTGGGTGATAGGGTGCGCATTTACGCTAGGGGCGTATTCAACACTAGCTATTTAGCACTGTGAAGAATTAAATAATTTTACAGAACCCGTAGCTTCCGGGAACGAAAGCAACCCAGAAATGAAGTTACGCTCCAGAAGAATACCAGAATAGAATAGAAGAATAGGAGAATCCATGCGATTGCCCGAGGAGGGAGCTCCTTCTGGAGCTGGTCCTGGGACGGGGGATAGAGCGAGCGGTCAGCGGCTAGAGGAAGGAGAGGTGCAACAGCGACCCTCTAGTCATCGGGCTCAGCCCGTACCGACAAGGCAGAACAGGAACGGCAGCAGAAGAAATCACCAAGGCAATGCTGCACCTGCTGATGTTGCGTCAATCACTCACGTTAGCAAGCCACCGACGGCAGCGGATCAGGTGGACAAGGGAGATGAATCAATACGTTATCCGTTGCTACTACGTTTGCACCAGGATGGAGACGGATATGTCCACCAGACCGGCGATGCAGGAGATGTTCAATGAGAGGTTCCCTCGATTTGCACCCCAGCTTGACCAGAACAAGTTGTATACACGCCAGAGAGCTATTATGTCACATAATATGCTGACTCCAGAAGAGCTGCAGTTTATCGTGTAGCTGTAGCTGCAGTTGCTGTTCTAACGACGTTAGGAATGCGAACGCGACCACAAGGTGAGAGTGTTGGACGCGCACGCCCTAAAGTACAAAAACCCGCGTAGATACGACGTCTGGAATGTTCGAAGAGGAAGGGGCTAAATCGAAGGTTCAATATCAACGAAAGGGAGTTCTACAACATCCGAAACGACAAAGCTGACTTTGGCGAAGGCCTTCCGGAGATTGAAGTCACACAGTTTGGTCCAATCTGGGAGAACCCCGTCATACACAATGGCGATAGGATGTGTATGGCAGAAGAAGAGCGATATTGCGGTGGAATTGGAGACATGACCTCTATCAACGTGACTAGATAACCCCGGGCAGGTACAGGAATTCATCACTAGGGGTGTCACTTATCTTCTCCCTAAGGATCGGAGCACTTTGCGCCCAGCCAAGTAAAGAACAATAACGTGCCTTTCGAATCTGTACAAAGCGCTATCATCGGTAATAGCGAGGAGTATGCAGAACCATTGCGACGTCAACAACCTGATAACCGAGGAACAAAAAGGTTGTCGACGCAACAAACGAGGCTGCAAGGATCAATCGTTGTTGGGCAGGCCACCCACAAGCAAAGAAACCTGAGCATGGCGTATATCGACTATAAAAAGGCATACGACTTAGTACCTCACTCGTACCTCCTTAAGGTACTGAAGTTGTATAAGATAGACGGTAACGTTGTCAGGCTAATGCAGCACGCTATGAAGATGAGGAACACATCCCTACACATTACCGACGGAGAAAAGGTGTTACGGTCCAGGACTCTCAGCATCAGGAGAGGCATATTCCAAGGCGATACCTTTAGCCTCCTTTATGGTTTTGCCTTGCCATGAACCCTCTTAGCAGAGCACTCAACCAACAAAACTATGCCTATAATTTAAAGAGTGGGGAAAGGAGTACAAACATTACCAACACCTTCTTTATGGACAATTTGAAGCTATTTGTGGAATCTGTGGAGAAGCTGCACCAATTTCTGCGGCTTGTAACGGTATTCAGCAACGGCATCCAGATAGAGTTTGGTATCGATAAATGTCGGGTTCACCTGGTGGATGCCGACAGTTTCCGCGTCAACGAACAGGAAGAGATTCGGAACATGAAGGCGAAACGTACAAGTTCCTAGGTTTCTTACAACCGAAGGGAACTCGACACACGATTATCAAAAAGGAGCTCCAGGAAAAGTTCTTGCATCGAGTCAACGGTATTTTAATAAGCTTCTTGTCGGCCGGCAACAAAGTGAAGGCGATAAACGCGTTTGCCGTGTCCTCGTTGACATACAGTTCGGCGTGGTGAAGTAGCCCAAGACTGACTTGGAGGCGTTAGAACGAGCAGCACGAGTGGCTATCACTAAGCATCGCATGCGCCATCCAAAATCGTTCATTAAGAGAGTCACCCTGCCACGTACAGTAGGAGGAAGAGGCGTCACCGATATACAGACACTATGTGTTTCTCAGATCCAGCAGTTGCGAAGATACTTCGTGGAAAGCCAGAAACGGCACGAAATCTATCGCGCTCTGTGTGAAACTGACCACGGATTCAGTGCTCCGCATCTGGCGCAGGAGACGATGCATGGGACGATGGGACGCACCCCATCAACTGGAGTTAGAATATATCGATAAAGTGGCATCGAATACGTGGTTGGTGCGGGGTGAAATCCTCTCAGAAACAGAAGGATTCATGGTAGCCAGCCAGAATTGGGTAATTGCGACGAAGAACTTTCGGCACTATATATTGCACGAAAACGCGGAGGACCGCTGCAGGAAGTGAAATTCAGTAGGAGAAACGATCAAGCATATCGTGCCCGGGTGTTCAGCCTTTAGCTGTTTTAGCCTATCTCGGTCGCCATAACGAAGTAGCCAAGATTGTGCACCAACAGTTTTAAAGCACAACTTGGTTAACCAGTTTGTCACCTACTACCAGGGAATGTAATTCTCACTCATTCTCACGAGCAGTAAATTCCAGCCACTGTTCACTTGGATCGAAGCGCAATTTGCACCAGCTCTGATCAATCATGGAGTAGCAACCATTGATATGAACCGTCAGGCTAAGCTAAGCTAATAATGAGCAGATAAATAAGATTAAGATAAATGCCAACAACGTTAGTCTCACAGAGTGATTTTAAGACATTACATCGCGCAACTTACCGAGCAAACAAAAAAAATCGTTTCAATAGTACATACACAATTGCACATTACACAGTTACACACATTGTTACACTGGGTTGTCAATAATTAGAACCAAAGCATGTTATTTTGTACGTAAATTATGGCAATTTATCATTGGTGCTTGATGCGGATTGACAGAGCTCCGAACAATTCTGAATAAGAACTTTTAAAACTCAGTACATATTCTTGGAAGATGACTTGCGGACCCTCCTTAGATTGCGTTGTTGGCGACGTGTAGCCGTGGACCGAGCCGCATGGAGAAGACTTTTATATACCGCACATGCCACTTCGGCCTTAGTCTGAATAAATAAATAAATAAATAATTCTTGGCGAATAAAAAATTGCTACAATCTTATACAAACAGGATTTGTTCTTATACAGGTTTTGTATAAAATTCTAATAAGATAGACAGATGTCATATGAACTACCTTTATATAATACTAAGAATTCAGAACATGTTAATTACAGTTTTCTACAAAATTATGCTTGTTAAAACCTGACAAAATTCGACTGAATTCAAACCTCCAGTGATTTCCCGAACTTTATGAATGACAAACCTGTTCAAGAGATTCTAATCTCCCTTTAGTCAGAAGTAAACAATCATGCTCAAATCATCGTTGGATCGATGATGTGTCGCTGTAACGTGGTTGTTGAAGTAAAATATGCCCCGCAGTAAAATCTGCATACATATTCTTATTTACTTCATACAATGCTCATCATGTCAGGAGCACATTTATCGTCGTATAACTTCCAGTTGGCCGCTAGCTCCGAGGGTGGCCCTATTACTTATCCACAGAAAATGACTCTTGTCTCACCTGATAGCATCCGCCGTACAGACTTCATCTTATCATTGCCCATATCTTGGCGAGACTCTGTGGCACATTGGTAAAATAGCTGTGTAAGCACGCTTGTAGCTACGTGCCGGAGGATCATGCACTAGCATTACTCAGACTCATGCTACTTATGTGCGATAATACATCTAGTTCCACCCGAGAGGCATCACCCAGTGGACCTGCACTGTCGTCACTGTAGTTACTGCTTTAGCCTTATGGTGCACCTTCCTAAGTAAGTGGGTAATGCATCTAGGAACCGACTGCCGTTGTTGTTGATGCTTTCTGAGACGAGTTTTTCCTGTTTTCGTAAACGTTTTAGTTTATTTTCCGCGCTCTCGGACTGACTGTAAACCGTTCCGATTATGAAACATTGACTACCCTACCGGACGACCGACCTTGCCTGGTTGTGATTTTTCCATTTCAATGCTTCTCTCTTCAATTGGTGCAGGCACCACAAATGCTGTTCGGTTTACATATACTTCCTATGATTGTATACCTGTCCCATGTGAATAGAAAACTCTGCTAACATGGGACAGAGATGCAATTTTACTCGAAGAGAGAAAAGCGGCCAAGTTGCAATGTATGTCAATGCACCAGGGATGAAAAATAATAGCGCTTTGATTATGTTTTGATATCAAGGAAAAAGATGCTGAAACGGACGGGTCACTACCTTTCAGTTTGATCATACAAGATTGTTCCGCAATCAGGTTCATTACGATACGGCACTATGGTCCTTGAAATCTGATATAGATTTTGTTATTATTTATGTTATACATATAAATATAGGAATCATATGCAGTTGATTGATGCGAAAAAGGTACCATTGAATGATCATTTTCATTAGCACACTCAGTTGTGGAAAAACACAGATTTTGAAAATGGTATTGACATTACAAATTTATGATGTTTAAACAAATTAAATGCCTTCTTTTCAGTACATTAAGATATCCGTTCGACCCATATGGTAGGGTACATATTCGGACTAGAGTGTTAAAACTAAATTCGTATAAATACTTTTTTCTTCTATTTTCTCCCACTGTGTACGAATTGACTTAGGTTACGACGTGCGGAACTACGCCGTGTTTGATAGGGACGGTTTGTTTACCTACTTCAAAACGAGACGACAAGCATGGCATAGGTGTGATTGTGATGCGAACGGCTACGCTATGTCTACTCTCCAACGAGCGATTATAAAATCTCGATGCGCACTGTCGGTGAGCGAATCGCCAAGATTTATTTATATTTTCCGAAGGGTTACGATGGATGACATCAGATATCTAAAGCTAAGCGAATGTTTGAAAGCGATAAACTTGGGTGTGATCGAAAATTTATATTGATTTGATATTCTAATCCTAACTGTTTCTCAAACTATTCTAATTTTGTTAGTCATCTATAAAGGACCGGTTTGATTCAGGTGCGTCGTCTTCAAATTATTATTTTACTTTTAACATTTTTTTTGCTATTTTATAAATTCTAAAAAATTCAAACCACCAGTTGAACCCTCGCACAAAATGTAAAACTCAAATTTTAAATTTTCGTGTTTGGGAACTGTTTTATGTGATGTACCACACAATCGTGATGTTTCAAGCGTGCGGGTCATGCATCGGAAACAGCACCAGAGAAACCACATCGCTGTGTGCCTTGATATGAGCGTGTACCTCGCCGGCTACGTACTTGCATGGGAGAGCGTTCATTCGGTGCACAGTTACGGTTTGGAGGACCAATTCCACACCTATTCGCTTCGCACATAGCATGACTCGACGCAGCGTGGGGAAGGCAACTAATTTATTAGAGGTGATTTTCAAGACATCATCATACAGTCCCATATTGTCTAGTGGTTAGGATATCCGGCTCTCACCCGGAAGGCCCGGGTTCGATTCCCGGTATGGGAAACTTTTTTTGTTGATGGAAAACACTTTTATTAAACTAGCAATACAATTTTAATATGTATAGGGGAGCTGTTCCGTTTTCCATCTCACTGGACATATATTCATCTCATCGCAAAACAAAGAAACACAGCACCAATCTAGTCGCTTCTTTTTGCTAACATGCGTGCTCACATCTGAAAAAAAAATAACAAAAATAGAAAACAACCCAAATACCTTTTCATTGCTTTGTTTTTGATGGGATTAATATAGGAGCTATGGGATGAAGTGCCAAACCGTTCCCCAAATACAATTTAATAATTGAGATAACTATTCTTATAGTTTGTATAACAATAAGGCTTGCTAGCTGCATAAAAACGGGACGAAAGAAAGAGATCCGATGGATGGAAAACATCAATGTCAGAGTTTCATCGTTGTTGGTCTTGCAATTAATTTAAAAACCATAAAATTTTATTTGTTCTGTTATATTATGTAACCTAGATTTACCCGGGACATTTAAAAAGTGATGAAAGTGAACCAATCTAATAGTAGGTAATCTGCCACTCACAAATAAACCTTATCTGAAACATGAAATAAACATCAAGAAAAACTGTGCTCGAATTGCGGTTTTAACGGTAGTGCGCTAAGTTCATGAGTTATTCATTGACCACTTAATGCTTTTGAACAATTTCAATCAATGATATAATGCATTTAAACTTGTTTGATTATTTTATACAAGTCTAAACAAGTAGGTTAGTAAGTTAACTATGGCATCCAATTTTAGTTATCATTACTATAATGACGAATACGCGTATGGTATGACACACTGAAGACAACCTTTCAGTTGTGATTGCAAAAAGTAATAAAAATTCAATGACTATAACAAACTGAAGCTTAAAATGTAAACAAATAAACATTCGATATTAAATTAAATATTAATTAAACAAACAACCATAGATTGAATTCATTCAGATTAAAACGGAACCAAATCATTTTAATGTTCTAATTTTTTGCCGCATCAATTATACTATACGCATAATTTAAAAAATATAAAAAGCTATTGAAGTTATTTTTAAGAATTGTATCATATTATGAGCGATGAAATCACAATCTAGAAGTTTCTGTAAAAAGTTTCCCATACCGGGAATCGAACCCGGGCCTTCCGGGTGAGAGCCGGATATCCTAACCACTAGACAATATGGGACTGGTGACTAAATAGCGCTAAAATAGCTTCAAAAGGGAAGCTTCGGAACATAAAACTAAGAAAAAAAAATGAAATTTCCCAAGCAATGTGCTCAAAAATTTTCATATTCTTATAGGCATTTCTTTTTTTGATAGACCAAAATCTCATATGAAACCTCGGTATTTCCCGTAATGGGCACCACCAAGCCGTCTCTCTCAGGGCACCTGGAGGGAACGTGCATTATTTTAATTTATTATTTGTTACATGTTGATAGTTAATCTTTATGTTGTTATAAAATAATTGTAGCATGGGGCTTGTTACACTGGCGCCCAGCTAAATAACCCACAATGATAAGAATGATGATTTGAGATTACGACAAGTATCGATTTGATTGTTTAGTGTGGGATTCATTTGATTTTTCACTTTTTTCATTTCTCCTATTTGTATAATATTTATTGTTTGGATGAATTTCTACAGTTTTCTATAATTTTGGTTCAAGTCATGAGATTTTGTTGGAAAGAACAAGCTTGAACAATGTAGATGAGCTGGCTGCTATTATATAAGAGAACTGCTCCCTGTGAAATTCTTATGACAATACAAAAGTATTACCGAAGAAATCTTAAGAAACTCCCTTAATTTCCCAAAAAAATATAAAACGAATCCCGCAGGACTTCCAAAGAATTTTCCTTTAAAATTCCTTTTAAAAAAAAATATTAAATCCACTTTTTGAACAGTTTTCCGTGGAAATTCCGGAAAATGTCCCGTAAAATTTTCAGGGAGTTTCTCATGAAATGTCCTAAGAGTTTCCCGCGGATATTTCAAAGAATTTTCTGTGAAAATATTCAACAGAATTTTCGAAGAGCTTTACCAAGATATTTGGAACAATTTCCCGTGACAATTCTGAATAATTTTTCATGATTGTTCCGTAGAATTTTTTGCTAATATTTTTTTGGGAATTCCGAAGACCCTCCCTTGAAAATTCTACAAAATTTCTTTGTGGAAACTTTAAACTAGTCCCCGTGGAAAATTAGAAAATAGATTCCATTTGACTATTTTGGAAAAACGTTATCTGGGCCGGGGACGATTTCGAACCTCCACGCTCCGCTCGTAACTACTTTTGTATGGAAGCTTTAATTTTTTTGTATGAACCGTAACGCTTGACCTGACTCCACCCTCCCCCTATAGCGTTACGTAATTTGTGAACAGCCCCTTAGATTGTTACGACGATATTCAAAAGATTCTCCCGTAGATATCTTGAAAATATCTCGAAAAAATAAAAAAAAATCGAATGCAAAACGCCACACCGATCTACGTCGCTAGAATGGCTATCGGCGTGACGCCGAAAACGCCACCGCCGCCGACGATTTTCGGACCGGCGCACACCTCTAATAGCGGATGTAAATGGAATAGTGAAATATTTTAACCTTGAGAGTATAACAACTAGAAAATCGTAACGTTCAAAATTAAATGTGTTGAGTGTTTGATAGCTTTGTCAATTTTGTGTTAAATTCAGGGATTTGCGTCTTCAGCACCGTTCAGGCAAACGAAATTCAATTTGATAATATAAGGTGTATCAGTACCTCTATTCAAATTGTTTCAAAATTACAAAATTATAATTTCTTCATTATTTCCACTATTCTCGTGATAATATACAATATGAAATCATGTATTCCCTTTATAATATCTAGACGTCAGAGCATTACGAACATTCCATTTTTTTATATCTATTTCATATTCTACTCTGCAATGTTTCCGAAATCTTCATGTAGTTTTTTTTTCATATTCATGGATTTGTTCAAGATTTTTTTATTTCCCATTTCATCGTTAATCTGTGATTATATTTTCGCCTTTCACAAGCCGATGTCTTGAATCGTATTTGTGTGGATTTCCGGGATCCCATTCGATTCATAGGATTTACATTTGTCTCTTAAATAAGCATATAAAGGAGTCTCAAGCGTCCACGGTTTAGAAGAGTGTGCCCATTCTAAAATTGTCGGCCGTGGCATAGTTTGTTTCACGGATTTTTTAAGGACACTTTTTGAATTTCTGAAACTCTCTGTAAAATTATTCTAGTGAAATTCTTCAAATATTTATCTGAATTCCTCCGAAAACTTTAACAGTAATTTTAGAAAACAACTTTAGATCAATATTATTATCCATGATTAATAATTTCCACCAAAACGTTGAGCCAATGAAAGCATTATTGCCTAAATCATTTTTATTATACGAATTAAATAAACATTATTATAATTATGTTTCTGATTGATCATACTAAAATAGACAATAATAGACTTCAGTCTTTTCGCCAACAAAATATGTTTGTTGCATTACCCTTTTAAATGGAAGTTTCAATATTGATGTGAAGCCACTCTGTGTGAACTACCCTTAGCGTGTAATGAAATCCTATTTTCAACCGAAGAGAAACGCCTGCGCTCTTTGGTGTTCATTTTCCGCTCTTCTGCTCTTCGGTAGGTTAGACTGGGTGAATGATTGATGCGAATTATGTTGAATGGTGAAGTTTGAGTGTGTGCTTTGCTACTTCACCACACGTATTCCCATATGGTCTAGTGGCTAGGATATCTGGCTTTCACCCAGAAGGCCCGGGTTCGATTCCCGGTATGGGAAATTTTTTGCTTTTCGTACCATGGTTGCCAATCAGTAAATGTGATTTAAAAAGATCGGTATATAAAAATCGGCCCTCCGGGCCTCCTATCAAAATTTCGTTTTTGGAGCAATATTATAGCCTTTACGTACACTTAGTGTACGAGAAAGGCAAAAATCATTGTTTGGAAAGTATGTGATATGATGTTCTGTTGTAATTCAGTTACTTTAACATTGAAAGGATATGATACGACTATTTACAAAACCGTCATTCATTAATAGTTTTGATGTTAATAGTCGTTCAAACCATATTGATTTAGAGTTTAAAAGGATGTTTTTTCAGCTTTGATAAGGTATTTCTAAATTAATTATTAAGTTCAACACCGTGTAAAAAAGAGTTTGAATGTATTATACGAATAATCGTATTATAATTATAGATTATTGACATCTTGGAATAGCGACGAAGTACTACAGTATGAAAAGTTATTCACAGGGTCTTACTAATTTTCCTGCAATCATTGATTTGTAACATAGTCACAGCCAATGCTACTCATACCAATCCACCTATCTCCAGCTTGGATGGGCATGAGGAAATAAGATATCCACACAATCAACGTATTACACCAGCATAAAAAATATCACAAAAAACGGCACATCAGCATAACCCGTACATCATTAGCCAAGCCTTTCGGTTGTCCGTTCATCAGCTGGGGCTGATCTCATAATCTGATCCGATCCGTTTCCACTGCAAAAGTTCATCGAAACTACCTACTCTAAATAGGCAAAGACAACCAAAGCAGAAAAAAGTACGTGAATCGCACAGTGACCGTACAACGCGTATATATTGCACCTATTGCCGTGATTCGGGGAGAAGACAAAAAATCGAATGACTTTGTAGATTATAATTGAATAATTTTGTAATGTTTTTTACTTTGTCTACTGTCCATTTCAACATAATTATTTGCGACATATGATTGGAATCCCTTCACTATGCCTGTGCCTCAGCGGATCAAATGAAATACACCTTGCACCCTCTAACCAACCGAGTTCGATGCTTACCTGTTCAAGCTGTAGCATTGCATTAGCAGCAGACAAAAAGACAGGCAGGCAACGACCAGGCGATGGGTACGAGGTGAGAAAGTTTCCTCGCAGAGGTTTACGGACTGCCGATGTTCACTACGCTGCAATGTGGCAGGCAGCCCCGGTGTGGTTCGTTGTAACTTTGGAGTCAGCAAAACGGTAAGCGTTTGGAATACACCTTCCGGCGTTAAATGTCGGTAGCTTTTCAAGGGTTTACAAGAATCAAACTTAAGCAAAGGGGTTGCACCCCAATTCCTGTCTTCAGTGTGTATTATTAGGCTGCATTCCAACCAAGTGACTCGAAATGAAAACCAAGTAATTCGACCGACGTTGAGGATGAGAAGAAAAAGTGCTGCCCATATGATTCTTCTTCCTGTGTGGTAACAAACAGCAATGTAGAATTTATTTGGTGCACATTTGGAAGAATAAATGTCGACTAAAATAATCGTTCGTTATCTCAAAAACCCGAAACTACAGAAAACTATACGTCACGCTCACGATACGTCATACCGTTCAGCATCTACAAACGATTTGATCACGTAAAACCACAAACTGACATGTATTCATGCGGTCACATCTATTAAAACCACAATAATGCCAACCGAGAGTGAGCTAAGTTGAAATCTAGCGGGAATGTGTCCCCTCGGGCCTCAATTCTATCAGCCAGCTGAGTCCCAGTTCCTTCAAACTATGCCATCAAGCTATTTGCCGGGAGAATCCAATAATTGCGACAACCCGCAACTAGAGACTAAATGGAAACATAAAAATAAAATTTTAAAACTCATTTAGGTGCCGTTGTTTTCTCATACTGATGGCGACACTTGACGCCCTGACCAACGCGAACTCTCTTGAATAGTTGCTTTGACATCATCGTTTGATGTGCGAACTCGGTTGAATAGAAGCAGGAGAAAGTTATGCGCTCTGTACCAATTCCGCCATAACATTGCCACCGCAGCTGCCTGCGTTCTTCCATCTATTTAGTGTATACGGACGTATGTTATTATGTTGTTATACTTGTCGGCAGTCTGCCGCCAGCCATCCAGTGCAATACAACTAATTCTAGCTTTTTATTAGAATAAATTGTTTGCATCTGTTGTGCAAGAGTTTCTGATGGTGGCGCGATACCTAATGGTGTTTATTATAAAAGTTGCAGAAGATGTGTTCTGCAAGACGTTATTGGAGTCTAACACGATTAAGTTTGAATGTTTCCACAGTTAAATGGTTTGTTGACTCAATGGCATAATAAAACTAATGATTTTCAAATTGATGCCATTTTAAACTGAAGTCTTGATGTGTTGGAAATTTCCAGAATTAACTGATACATACTAGCGTTACTCGAATGATGACTAAAATGTATGATAAAACAACTGTTATATTCCCTACCTGCATAGATCAACGAAAGTTTTAAGACGGAAAAATATATCAAAATAAAATATAAGCAGAACACCCTATGGAACACTAGATTTAAAACAGAAGGTCTCCAAGTTGTATACGAGCATATTCGCACCACGATACCAAGCGGATTTAATTATGTCTAATTAAGGATCATTGACCGAACGGCCGGCAGCTGACTGCAGCTCTATACTGCAATGCTTGGCAACTAAATTAAGTAAGATGCTATTAAGAAGTAATAAGAGAACGTCGTCGTCTGGGTAGGCAACTTGGCTCTATAGTTTCCGCCTTCGTCATTCTGGATGCGCGAATAAACACAGTAGACAAACCGTGAGGTTAAACGACGTCCTCGCGTGAGTGCAGATCGAATGGCCAAGACTTGAGCTGCGCGCAAGATCAAGATTACTATCACCCGAATGAGGTAGCATGCAGATGACTGAATTGTTATTGAGGATACAGCAGCAGTTTTTTCAACTGCATTTAGCCTGTTGAATCCTCATCAAGATGTTCGACTTGACTACAAGGTTATGTTAAATACAATAATTTAATGTAAGTACCCATTATCAGTAATATAGATTTCGTTGATTTTAAATGTTAAGTAAAGTCTTCAAGGTTTGCAGAAATCGCTCTCAATAGATAACGAACAACGATAAATCATAACAAATCATAACAAACCATGATAACTAATTTATCATACTTGTATACAAGAACGAAAAAACAGAATCGGATAGGCAGCCCCTACAGAGAAGTGATGATTCTCGCTTTGATCTCGCTCATTTTGAGATGGTGACCGAAATGCATCATCAGAACCAGTGCCCCCGCGTTTGGAGCTGCTTAAAAGACATTCATCATGAGGTGTAGCCTCCCGAATCAGTTCTTTATTATGACAGATTGCGAAAAAAGTCTCTCGCGATATGCTACGGTGTGAGACTTTCTCTTTCTCTTTTGGATTCAATCCCTGAAAGTCTTCCAAATTTTTTTCGAAGGGTTTTATCCAGTTCACCCAATTCGCATAAACATGTTTGTTTGTTATGAAGTCTTGAGCATTATTATTAAAAATTTATAGTTTGCACGCATTTTACCTTAAACTCTTATATGAGTACCGCCATCAAAGCATTAGCTTTCGGTTTTCTCTAGTCTCGTGATTTCTTAATGCAAAATTACCTGAAAATAAAGAGAAAATTACGAATCTTAGATGATTGTGGATTATAATGTTAGGATTCGATATTTGAAACGATGGATATAGATGACACTTAAATCCTATACAACCGCGAATCGCGGGACTCTTACCATGTAGATTTTTGACGATTTTGATTTTCTGCCAGAAATAAGCCTAAAATGACCTCATCCTTAAGAAAAACTGATAAAAGATTAGGCTTTGTTCTAAAAATTTGAAAATCAAATCCCACTTGTGTTGTCCCATCTTGCTATTTATTCGCATAACAGTCACATTCCAGATTTTGATACACTTTTGCATAAAAAATAAATATAATTATGATTCATTTAATGTTCCATAGCAATGTATACAGATTTTCAGAAAGGTTGCAGGTTTTATCAATTTATTAGAATGTTTTGTATTTCTTAAAGTAAAACGAGTTTGTAACTAAAGTCTTCGTCATTGACAGATTTAACGGCATATTACTCAAGTTGAAGGAAACTGACATGGGACGCTTATGCGAATAGGGGCAGTATATAAATCTGCTAAGTACTGAAATGGGTTTCAATGCTGTTTACGCTGATTTTGAGTATCGATATCGATTGATGGTTTTTTTTTTTTTTGATAAAAAGAATATTTGAGTGTAATTCTTGGGTTATACATAAATAAAACAATAAATAAAATCAGGATAAAGTTACTAGTCATAAGGTCATAAACATAGCTAAATAATGCCGTCCAATCAAATGGAAATTGATTTGAAATTAATTAAAACATCCAGTTTCCATGTAATCTGTTTCTTCTTCTCTTCACTATTACCACCTATAGCACTATGATCACCGGAAGCTTGAAACACTTTCACCCATCCAGCATACTACAAATGTAGTCTAGATTGGCATCTGTGTAAGTGGGCCCACATTTGTTTGGGATGATGGTCACATGCAACTATATAGTGCGCCACAGTGCGCGAATCATCATCAGCCACTCAAGCGAGCATACACAGCAGCATACAGGGAGTTTGCGAATCGTTACATATTATTTGCAAATCCATCCGGACTCCCGACTGTTTGTGAGGGGGTGATAGAAAATGAATCGCCGTCATCGCCCATCCTCAATAGTGGCCGAACCGCTTACAAAAGATAGCCACAACCTGAAGAAAATTGTATTAAATTGCTCGCTAATGATAATAATCGCAAAACGAATGGATGATCTTCGATCAATCTCATACATTATGGAGCCAAATTATAAATATCTAAAAATAGAATAGTTATTCGAGAGATTTGGTACGCGTCCGGCTACTATACGTAACGTTGCGGGAGTTGGATGCCATTGACTAGAAATTCAATTTACGCTGCTGGCCAAAAATATTGAACGGAACTGTAGTGTTGTGGATTTATTTTGTTTGCAGAACTCTGTCGTTGACTGAACGTAGACATTCATTACAAATTTTGCAAAGCGCTAAGCTTATTCGATGATTTGGATGTTATTATCTTTCAACAGCTGTATCCTTTGAGGAAATTTATTTAATATTTGGAAACGTATTTTAACATTCAAATAAGTAGTGAGCATGAGCATTATGACCGTACAATTCGTAGTTGCTACTCCGTGATTGACTGGAACTTGTGAAATTGCACAGAGAACCATGTGAATGAAGCATGGGATATGCTATCCATTCTCAATGTACACGTTTCAGAAGCTCACGTATTTTAAGTCAATAAAGACCACATCCTTACGGTCATATAGAAGAGGAAAGATTGTTAGTTCGACTCTCGTTGCTACTAGAGACCAAGAACACCTCTGCATCTCCACGATTGTCTCGGGATGTGGTATTCAGTTAGTTGCATAGGGTATTTAATCTGGATATACTTTGGTGAGTGATGTGATCTGAAGGAGGGGATTATATGAAATGCAAATAAAAACGCGTAATAATTGCTTTACTCTCCGAACCGTACAGAGCAAAACAAAATATCTCGGATCACGCGACCGTTTTGCTTGCTAATTGAAATACGATCAATCGTGAAATCAACACAAAAATAAATTCTCGGATCTGCCGATTTACTTACCGGTCACACAAAATACGAACTTGCTTGCTCGATGACTACTGCAAACTAATTAATAGCAATACATGCTCATAAGCTACCGAACACAAAATAGATACTTTATCATTTTCGCGAAGGCTAAAACCAGATATATCTGGCACCCCCAATCCTACCCACTACGTTTGACAATAGCCAACATCTTTGGGGAAACTCAATTGTTAGGTTGAAATTTGGTTTCCCACTGATAAACCACTTTTAAACAAACCACTATTCCGAATTGATTTTTTCCAAATAGACATAATTATTCTTCATCATTTTTCGAGAATTTGTGCGAAAGTATGAATGCGAGGTGTATTTCAACAAGAATTTTGATGCCTTAATAAATTTCCATATTTTGATCGGCACCACGCGCTCTACTTCGCCGAAATATCATGATATTTAAAACATATTTTCAATGGTAGGTTTCGACGACTCTGATTACGCCTTCGTATCAAATTTATAGATGATTTTAATGCTGGCATCAGAAACATGGCCACTTCACAGACCTCTGGCCAAAACACGCACCACCATGCACTGTACTTACTTGCTCAATGGCTACTTCAAAGCGCAATACATGCGCATGAGCAACCAAAAACCAAATAGATATTTTATTATTTTCGCGACGACTAAAACGCGCACTGCATTACTTGCTCGATGGTAACCATGTAAACTAATTAAGAATCTTTAAATCTTAAATCTTAAAAAATCTTAAAGAAACTTTAAAATTAAAAATCCTGAAGTTTAAAACATCGCATGATGTTGTTTGATTCAGATCAATAAGTGGCCACTTCCCCTAGGGTACCTGATCCGGGGACATGGTCAGATGGACATAGCCAGAAAATACGTGGAATTTCCAGCAATGAACTGGTATTGTAAAATCATGGAGTTTGATATGTCGCATGAGGTTGTTCGATTCGTATTAATAAGTGGCTACTTCCCCCATGGCACCTGGTCCGAGGACATGGCCAGATGAACACTAGGGTGGCTCAAAAAACAGTTTTTCAAATTTTTTGATGGGCCGCCCTCTTATTCGGTTCTATTTGATGCCCTGATGCTCTGGACAAAATTTCAGCCAAATCGGTCAACGTTTGGGCGGTGCTAAACTTGTTGGAAGTTTATATGAAGAAGTGTATGCAGAAACATCCAAAAACAGTGATTTGCAGTTGAAAGGCACAATTTACGATCAAGAACCATGATACTCATTCAGTTCTTGTAGAATTAAATACAGAATGTTATGCTAAAAACCGCGAGAAGATTAGAGTTCATTACGCAAAGTTATTAGCATTTTACTGGAGTGTTGTAGGGGTGAATTTATTTCTTTTCAAAGGTAAAAGAAACGAAATTTGCTCAAACCCCACTTCAAAGAAATGCTAATAACTTATCCGGGCAAATTCTAATCTTCTCGCGGTTTTCTGCATAACATTCTGTATTAAATTCTCCAAGATCTGAATGAGTATCATTGTTCTTCATCCTAAGTTGTATAGTCCAGCTGCAATTTACTATTTTTGGATGTTTCTGCATACATTTCTTCATATAAACTTCCAACGAGTTTAGCACCGTCCAAACGTTGTCCGATTTGGCTAAAATTTTGTCCAGAGCATCAGGGCATCAAACAGAAAATATACGAAATCGCCAGCAAGGAACTGTTATTGTAAAATCATGAAGTTGGATACGTCGCATGACGTTGTTTGATGCGGATCGATAAGTGGCCACTTCCCCCAGGGCACCTGGTCCGTGGCATGGCCTAATGGACACAGACAGAAACTATACGAAATTGACAGCAGTGAACTGGAATTGTTAAATCATGAAGTTTGATACGTCGCATGACGTTGTTTGATTCGGATCGATAAGTGGCCACTTTCACGATGGCGCCTGGTCCGGGCCATGGCCAGATGGACACAGACAGAAAATATACGAAATTGCCAGAAATGAACTGGTATTGTAAAATCATGTAGTTTGATAAGTCGCATGACGTTGTTTGATTCGTATCGATAAGTGGCCACTTCCCCCATGGCACCTGGTCCGAGAACATGGCCAGATGAACACAGACAGAAAATATACGAAATCGCCAGCAAGGAACTGTTATTGCAAAATCATGAAGTTTGATACGTCGCATGACGTTGTTTGATGCGGATCGATAAGTGGCCACTTCCCCCAGGGCACCTGATCCGTGGCATGGCCTAATGGACACAGACAGAAACTATACGAAATTGACAACAGTGAACTGGAATTGTTAAATCATGAAGTTTGATACGTCGCATGACGTTGTTTGATTCGGATCGATAAGTGCCCACTTTCACGATGGCGCCTGGTCCGGGGCATGGCCAGATGGACACAGACAGAAAATATACGAAATTGCCAGCAGTGAACTGGTATTGTAAAATCCTGAAGTTTAAAACGTCGCATGAAGTTGTTTGATTCGGATCGATAAGTGGTCACTTCCCCCATGGCACCTGGTCCGAGGACATGGCCAGATGGAAACAGACAGAAAATATACGAAATGAACAACAAGGAACTGTTATTGTAAAATCATGAAGTTTGATACGTCGCATGACGTTGTTTGATTCGTATCGATAAGTGGTCACTTCCCCAGGGCACCTGGTCCGGGGCATGGCCTAATGGACACAGACAGAAACTATACGAAATTGACAGCAGTGAACTGGAATTGTTAAATCATGAAGTTTGATACGTCGCATGACGTTGTTTGATTCGGATCGATAAGTTGCCATTTTCACGATGGCGCCTGGTCCGGGGCATGGCCAGATGGACACAGACAGAAAATATACGAAATTGCCAGAAATGAACTGGTATTGTAAAATCATGTTGTTTGATAAGTCGCATGACGTTGTTTGATTCGTATCGATAAGTGGCCACTTCCCCCATGGCACCTGGTCCGAGGACATGGCCAGATGAACACAGACAGAAAATATACGAAATGAACAACAAGGAACTGTTATTGTAAAATCATGAAGTTTGATACGTCGCATGACGTTGTTTGATTCGGATCGATAAGTGGCCACTTCCCCGAGGGCACCTGATCCTGGGCATGGCCTAATGGACACAGACAGAAATTATACGAAATTGACAGCAGTGAACTGGTTTTGTAAAATCATGAAGTTTGATACGTCACATGACGTTGTTTGATTCAGATCGATAAGCGGCCACATCCCCCAGGGCACCTGATCCGGGGACATGGCCAGATTCTGCTACAAGTGCACTACATAAACAACAAAGTCATTTGTAACTTCATTGTACCTTATACGGAACATGCAGGGGACTGTCAAAAATAAAATACTGCTCAGCTGAGCTAAAAGTGTTTTGCAACATATCAGAAACATTGTCGTAACAGCAATGAACCGAAGGGTTATTAATTCTGCAACTTATCTGTTTTGTTTCTGATATGAAACACATCGAATTTAAAACCACCCAAGAAGTCAGATGGGTAGAATATTGCGACGCCACCTAAACGGAAATGAAACATTGTGATTTTCTGAAACTGGGACGTGACTTTAATGTGACTTGATGTATTGCCAGTGTCTTCCATGCAATTTATTAGGAACAAACACCTATTTGAAAGATGTTGCGCGTGCTGCTTGGGCAGAGTTAGAAATATAATGCCTGAAATGATCAGGAATGCACTGGCATGCACTGAAATGCACAAAAGTTTGAAGTTTGAAACGTCACAAGGCCTTGTTTCGATTGGGTTTGTATATGGCCACTTCCCCCAGGGTACCAGGCACCAGGTACTTCCAAGGAGGCCTAATAATCATAGGGAATTTATGAGGTCATTCTGCTTTACGTATTATAATATCTGTCGATGAATTTATATTTAACAATCGTTAAATTGCAAAGAAAAGGATTTTTTTCCATGCCAAAATAATCTATTACCCCAACGTAATCCGGAAAATCTCCGGAACCATGTTACGGACCGTCTCCAGATTCCGGGAACGAAAACTATATGAATTTCTAGATCCAACAATACCAGAAACATGAAAATCGGTGGATATTTGACAAAGTTAGAGTAGATTGAAGGAAAAAAAGTTACTGAAAAAAATAGGTCGGTACAGTAAAGGTTAAAAATGATGCTCCCGCCTTCCGATCACCACACGTTCGTCAGTTAAGATGCTTCCATCCTTATACCTGCACATCTCGGCTCGCGGCACGAAGCCTTTGCGGGATGCGTTGAGCTTTAGATAGAATTTGCGTGTTTCTTGAAAGCGGCATAGCCATGTCCTCACACTTCGCTTCTTCCATGCGGCGGTTTTCTCCTGAAAGAGGTTGGTCTGCTGTCTCCGTTTCCGTCTATAGTTTCCACGTCCCACGTCGATTAGGGTCCCTGCGCTCGCGCTGCGTCTTTCTCCTCGAAAATCTGTCTGAACTCTTCGTCGAACCACACCTCGACGTTGCTCTCCGTTGCTTCGTTAATGGTTGCTTGAACTGTACTCCAGTAGTCATCAAGGGGACCCATCGAGCTCACCTTTTCCGGCAACGCTGCCTCGAGATGCTGCGCGTATGCAGTGGCGACATCAGGTTGCTTCAGTCGCTCTATAGTCTAGCTAGACCGAAACGTCCGTCGTTACCGTACATTGTTGACGTCGATAATGTCGAAGAAGTGCCGTTCATCAATCAGAACTTGATCTATTTGTGATTCTGTCTGCAGTGGTGATCTCCAAGTGTACCGATACGCACGGATGTGTGTCTGGGCCGTTTTCTTCGGAATGAATTATGGCAAATTAGCTTGAACATGGTTTTCCGGCGAAACTGATACGGCTGATTCGTATAACGTTGGACGGATCGAAATCAAGTTTAAGGGTTGCGGATAAAATATCGTCGTCATTTGTTACCTTAGATGGATTAAAGCAGGGTGATGCACTCTCGAATCTACTGTTCAATATAGCGCTCGAAGGAGCGAATAAGAGAGCTGGTGTGCAAAGAAGCGGTACCATTATCACAAGATCGCATATGCTCCGGGATGCGGACGATATCAATATTATCGGGATTGATCGCCGTGCCGTGGAAGAGGCTTTTGTGCCTTTAAAGAGGGAGGCAGCGAGGAATGGACTCACGATCAATATCAGCAAAACGAAGTACATGAAAAACTTGAAGTAGTGGAAGAATTTGTGTATCTTGGAACATTAGTGACGTGCGATAATGATGTTACCTGCGAAGTGAAAGGCGTATTTCAGCTGCAAATAGGGCTTATTACGGACTTCGTAACCAGCTTAAGTCCCGTAGTCTGCAAACGAAGACAAAACTCGCGCTGTATACTACTCTGATTCTTCCGGTGGCTTTATACGGCCATGAAACAGGGACGTTATAGGATGCTGACCGGAGAGCTTTTGGAGCGTTTGAGCGTAAGGGGCTGCGGACAATACTCGGCGGTAAACAGGAGAACGGTATCTGGCGACGTCGCATGAACCACGAGTTGTACCAGGTTTATAAAGGGATGGATATTGTTAAGCTTATACAACACGGCAGACAATGGTGGACTGGACACGTAGTTCGTATGCCGGAAGAACACCAGCGAAGATAATATTTAGAGAACCAGGAAGAGGCCGCAGGCTTCGTGGAATGCCGCGCACAATGTCTTTTTGCAGTTGAAGAGGACCTGAGGGCGCTCAAAGTTCAGGAAGCGATTGGCCCAGGATCGAGTCCAGGGGAGAAGGATACTCCATTTGGCGTAGGTTCATCGAAGAGTTGATGGGCTAGTATGTATCAAGTATCAAGTAAGTAAGTTCCTGGACCGTCAATACAGTTCGGATTCAGCAAAGGAGCATTATCTGTGAACGCAATTTGGATAGTGCCCTAGAGGGCAGAGAAGGCGTCTAAATAGAAGCGAAGAGAAGATCGATAGTCGATACTGCGCACTGGTCTCGTCTAGAATGCATTCAACAGCCCCAGCTTTGGAGCTATCGTCGAATCGTTGCACAGAATATGGGCCTTCAACTTCGATAAACGGTATGCAAGGAATAACGTGTTTGTGCTTTGACCACATAAAACAGAACTAAATAACGCGGATCTCGAGATCGTTCTGCTCTTCAAAACACGTACGATCACTCACTTATTTATAGAACGCTTTAAAAACTTTGTCTTGTACATAATATGCATTAGCATTAGCATTATCATTGAGCAATTCGCACAAATTCGTAGGTGGTACAAGTACAAGACAGTAGCATCACTTTCATCCGTTACCACAGATAATGATTTGGGACTAATCACTATCCCTTAGATGGAAGCAATGCACTCTCGAATAGTCGAGATCTGTCCTGGCCACGTCCTTGCGAATGCTGAGGAAGGGGAAGGATGATTAGTTGGGCACATACTTAGGAAAGATGCAGAGAACTCTACGACCTCTCATAGGTGCCACGGGAGGTTTTGGGATTGTGTGGAAGGTTATAACAGTAGGAATCGTTTTGGTAGAACGTGAAACACAGAGAGAACTAAAATAGAAATACAAAGTAGGAAAGGAAAGAGCCTGGAATTGAACCCACGACCTCCTGCTTATAAGACAGAAGCGGCAGCTACTAGACCACCGAGCTTGTCTATGTCTTGTACATAATATGCATGTCGATCAGTAAGTCATGGCCTATTGAATCCTGCCCTCCACAACCAGTACAATGGATGAAGGACTGTGGGACCAAATATCAAAAGGGCTAAACCACGAATGAACAAATTTTTAAAATCATCTATGCAATTTACCTGATCAAAAGCTCAGCTGCTTCGTTGCAAGAAAATTGGAAGCGTCCTTATACGTTTCTCAGAAGCTTCCTTCCAACTAGCTCGGAGGACTCCTTTCAAAAGATTCAGAAGCCTTTTTTCAAGAGGCCCGGAAGCCTCATTCAAAGAAGCTCGGAAACTTGCTTTCAAGAGGTCCGGAATCCTTCTTTTAAGCTTTTTTTTCTAAACTTTCTTGTTTTTTTCTGCTTCTTTTAAAAACCTAGGAAGAATCTTTTCAAGAGGCTCGGAAAGCATTTTTCAACAGGTTCGAAAGCCTCCTTTTAAAAGACTCGGAAGCCTCCTTTATAGGGGCCTGGGAGTCTTCTTTTAAGCTTTCTTCTTTAAACTTTCTTATTTCCTTTTCGCCTTCTTTTAAAAGCCTCGGAAAGCTCTTTTCAAAAGGCTCGGAAGCTCTCCCTTAGCAATGCTCTGAGTTTTTCTTTCAAGAGGCTTAGAACCGTAACCGAAGCCTCAGAAGCGTCCTTTCAAGATACTCAGGAACCTCTTTTAAAGTGGTTTGGAAGCATCCTTTTATCCAAAAGGTTCGGAAGGCGCTTTTTAAAAAGTCTAGAAAGGTTCCTTCTAAGAGGCTCGGAATTCTTTAGGGATTGGAAGTGTCCATTTAAGATACTCCGAAGCCTTTTAAATGGCGGAAGCCTTCTTTAAAGGCTCGGAAGACTACCTAGCTGCACAAATCTTACTGCTTTGGTTGCAGCAACATTTATGTGACTCGATTTGGTCGTATATGAGTTACATAAATTCGTGTATGACAAGTATACTACTCGGGCTCTTTTGAAAAGCTCGAAAGCCTCCTTCCAAGAGGCTCAAAAACCTACTTTCAAAAGGCTAGGAAGCCTTTTTTTAAAAGGCTCGGAACTCTTTTAAAAAGGCTCGGAAGGTTCCTTTCAAGAAGCTCGGAAGCCTTCTTTCGAGTGGTTCGGAAGCCTGCTTTCAAAAGCCTGCTTTTAGGAGGCTCGGATTCGTTCCTTCAAGAGACTTGTAAGCGTCCATTCAAAATACTCCAATGCTTCCTTCAAAGTGGCTAATAGCCGCCATTTAAGAGGCTCGGAAGGCTCAAAAGTGTTTATTCAAGATACTCCGAAGCCTCCTTTCAGAGGGCTCAAAAGCCGCCATGCAATAGGCTCGGAAGAATCTTTTCAAGAGGCTTGGAATCCTCCTTTCAAGAGCTCGAAAACCTCCTATGAAGATGCTCAGAATTCTTTTTAAAGACGCTTGGATGCATATTTTCAAGAGGCTCTCAGAAGCCTTCTTTCAAGTGGCTCGGAGGCTTCCATAAAAAGGCTCGTAAGGTCTTTCAAGAGGCTCGGAAGCCTAATTTCAAGACGCTCAGAAGATTCCCTTGAAGGTGTTTAGAAGCCTTCTTTCATGAGACTCGGATCCCTCTCTTCAAGGGGCTCGGAATTCTTTTTCCAAGAGGCTTGAAAGCATACTGCCAAGCAGTGCAGTGGCGTCGTTTCAAGATGCTCGGAAGCCTCCTTTTAAGTGGCTTGAAAACAGCCTTCCAGAGACTCGGAAGCATTGCTTTAAGAGACTCGGAAGGTTGTCTCGGAAGAGGCGCGGAATAATACTTTCAAAAGGCTCGGGATCCTTCTTTCAATACGCTCGGAAGCCTTCAATACTAGACCAACATTTGAAAAGGGCGTAACAGCCAAAATATAATTCTAAAAGTTTTGTAGGAAGCTGGATGAATGAACCTAATTTGAATTGGGAAATTTCAAAGAAAATGAAAATTTCAAAAAAGTTAATGGAGAGCCATATATTCCGTTAGTTTTCAGGTCTATTTTTCATATATCTAAAGAGCTACGATTATTTTCAGTTACAGCAAAAAAACATAGGGGGTACCTCAATTAATGCAAAAGCTTGTAGGGGTACCTCTAAAGAAAAAGGTTGAGAACCGCTGGGTTAGGTATCTAATTGCAAGCGGCTAGATTGTTGAGTAACGACTTGGCACTCCTGTATGGTGTCTTGACTATAACCAAGCTAGAATGGTTTAGAATGTGACCAATAACGAGCCTTTACCGATTGACTTTTTGCTATCCCAGATGCCGATACAATGTTACACTCTGTTAGACGGCTTCAATGTCTCAACTGCTCCACTCAATGAATGAAGTTGCACTTCCAAGCTGTACAGTATTCGAAGCTGCTGATCCTGTGTAAGAACTGTATGCTGATCACCAATCTATGAAAGTTCTACATGATGTTCAGTTCACAAGCAGGATCGTCTTCTGTGGCGTTTGATATCAACAGGGTGAATCTCGTTTCTATGAAGCACTCTGATATTTTTCACTGACCTGCTCCTAACCCTGCATGGGGAAACGCACGGCTTTGCTATTTGGAACGCTCAAGAGCCAATTTGATTCAGACATATAGCCAATCCATGAATGATTTCACCAAACAATCGTTCGTTCTAGAAAGCAATAATTATGGTATCTACAATCGTTACCTTTTCAAATGTTACACCAGACGTATGCAAAACTTCGTCAAAAAAGCTAAGAACTTCTGGTCATTCGTGAATACAAAATGAATGAGGGTGGCCTCCTTGCTGAAATTTATCTGGGAAACAGCTGCGCTCGTTCTGCTATTGACAGATATTTTGAAGAAATGTTCTGCTGAGCTAATATTGCCGCTCCCTGTGTCAAAGTGCATGTCCTGAATGTAGAATTTTTTCATGTTTCCTGTATATATAAAATCCGGGGTCTCCAGTAGCATTGCGAGCAAAGGCGTAGGACTGAGAAACCGGAGAGTGCGAAATCGATTCTTGGTCCGGTCGTTTTCTGGTTGGAAACTTTCTGGACACCCTGGGCATAGTGTATCTGTTGCACATGAGCAACTACAGAATCGCTGTATGCAGCATAACTCTCCAATACCGTTCAATTCAGTTTATGTCTAAACCAGATTCTCATGATATCACTTTTCATAACTGGCATATCACTCTGTGTACAAAAAAAACGGACGATCAACATTAGTATATCCGTCCTAACTTGTTGCATTTCCAAAAAGAAACAATGTGACAATATTTCGTGTCGAAACATCCCTCAGTTCGCCGAGGATTGAAATACGAAACTCGACCCCCTACATCATTTCATATACTTGACGTACGAAAAAAGGTTACCCCTGATTTATCAATCTATTGATATATTAACATATCGGTAACTAATAGCGTGATGATATACCATTCACGTATCATATTGTTAATTTTAATAATGAATGCAAGCTCTGATTGTCCGCATAGACAAATATCTATCATTTATATCACGCTCAGGACACCAGTCTTGAAACACCGCCCACGGTAACTCGATAACACAATGTGACTCATCTTGCAGTGTATCCAATACAATAATAATCGATCGGATGGCCCTGATTGAAATCTTAAATAAGCCGATTCCGTCCAAGGGTACAGCAATAAATCAGTACGAACTTCATTGTCGATGGACAATGCAGAGTCTCCACGCGCATCTTCCTCCTGATCAGTCAGCAAACCAATAGTGTCCGACAATAACCCCGAAATGGTCTTGAAAACCATGTACGTCGGCTCAATTGCAAACTGTTAATCGGTCGTATGTGCAGCAGCAGTATCGCCAGAACAGTCCACTATATCATCGTCGAGACCGAGTACGGTTTGTGAGACGGAGCGCCAGTAGACCAATAAATCGCCACCGCTTTAATTGCGAGATGATAGATTTAATAAATAATCCGCGCATCATCATCATTTGGAATTCCATTTGCACAGCTTTCAATTTCATGGGTACAGGAAATAAAAAACGTTTGTGCGCTTTTACTTGGTGCTGCAGTCATTTCCCTTCCGTGGCTCGATGCCAGATTTGGATATGTATAGGCAAATGGATAACGTCAAAATTGTGGAATATGCTCAACTGAATTGTAATTTGTCTCTCAGGGTTAACACCTCTGTCGCAGCCCCATTAAAATTGCAATTATCACCTCACTACTGAGTTCGACAAAGTATGTCAAAGGGGACACATTCAACGTGCCAAATTGGGATGTGACGGGGACAAAGACCATGCATTCTTTTTGCGATGGTTATTCATAGTAATATAGATAAAGAAGTGCCCTTCTGCAACAGTCTGATCAGACAGGTCGTCAACAGTTGTTGATGAATCGATTATTGGACATTGACAATGGATATTGTATTTCACATTGCTTATTTCCCTTGTAGAAGACGCGGAATAATTTTATTTTAAATTCAAACAGGGCTACAGCTTCATGTATAAAATATGCTTCAGATTAAAATGGGTTTTTAAAACGGTTTTATGAATGAAATTAATTGTGAGATCTTCAAATAAAAATAAATGTAATCATGATATAATGATACATGATATAATCAATACTAAAAGATAATTGTCATCTAGCACACAAGCAGGTACGCAAAGCGACCTTTTTCTTCGAATGCATGTTCTCTCCATCTATTATTATATTGATTCATGGGACCGAATCTTCTCAAGTGGACCAAACAGTTCACCCATCCCTCAAAATTTGAAATTGCGTTTTTTGGTGATCAAAAATCCTTCTCACTCTTGCACAGAACCAAAATTATTGATGTGTGCCAGTTCTATAAGTTCAAATTACAGCTTCCTTACCGACGAATCCAAGCTTGGCTACCTGGGCGGCACACCTGCCGCAATTTATTTTCGAGAGTTGTTCAAGAGCTGTTTTCCTTTGTATAAATGCTTTCTTTGTCAGATTTTGGATTGTTATTGGTCCCAAAATTCGTTTCGGCTCTGGTTCACCAATGCCGAGGGCATGAGCATTTCAAATATTAATGACCCAGCCAGGTACATGTTCGCCGTAGGATGTAAGTAAAGGAAGGGAAGGGTTGCGTTTCAATTTACGTTTCGATACGCCGTTTATTCTTGAGACGCCTTTTAAAGGTGCATTTTTGAAGTGAATAACTGACTAGCAAAGTCAAAACTCACATTAATAAAAAGGAAAAAATGGTGCATTTAGAGCAGAATATTATTAAACAAACCATGATGTTACATATGACCCGAATAAAACACAATTTCAACTGTATTGTTGTGCAATATTAGATTGTTCAAACTAAACTAGTTACACAAGTAGTTCTGTTCTTCAACTACGTCGAGTGCAATCGTATATTGTCTAATGAACGCAATAGAACAGCAAATCATTCCTCACGACTTCCACCCAGTTCCACTTACTGGATATACTTCATTAAGCATAGGACAAATGTCTAGCCTAGAATCAGATTGTCATCAACGACATGGGCAAACATCAAAACTCATATGGCACTTATCAAATAACAATGTTAGCCCGTTCTATCATTCCACAACCGTGCACTGTTTGACGCAATTCTGCCTCGAACACAGCTCAATACTCTAGTCGGAGCTCTGGTCAACTATGTACCGGCTACCCACATCGTACCGAACCGAATATTATCACGCTTATTAAAATATTTATTAATACGAATGTGCTCTGAATATTAAATGCGAAATGCACGGCTATGGCATATGGCACGTGCGCATCAACTTGTAGGTAACGACATGGAATATGACCTGTATGTCAAGACTTCGTCTGTACTTTGCTATGATGGACTATTGGAAATTGGAACAATAAACAGCGGAATTGTTGTACATTTTTTAAACTCTCCACTAGCACATAAAGGAGTGTGGCTCTTAAAAACGGCATATCCGAAGAAACTAACGACTTTTTGATTCTATGGGACGAAATCAGACGAGTTTTGGGCCAAGGAAAAAAATCGCTGTTTTGACGATAAACATCTTTCACGCATATTTTTTTTCTGTTGAGCAAGGAAATTAAACGAGATTCGTTTCCTAATAAGACACACGAAGTTAATTAGAAGTTTAATTGTACATTGTACATTGTACGATGCGAATTACGTGTGGAGTTGATCTTTAATATGTCAGCTGCCTGTTAACCAATCTGGCAATTCGAACTGATTTTCTGAACGAAATAGTGATCGAAGTGTGCTACGGTAGTGGATGGACGTAAAAATGTCATCGCTCTGAAAAAAATCTTTTTCCCATCCCACATTTAGAAGTAAGTACAGCTTGTCGAAGAACAATTTTGATATTAGTTAAATTAGTTTAAAGAATGAAAGCTATGCTGAAGTTTCCCGTTCTGGAAAGTTACAAAAGGAGTGTCGCCAAGCAACTAGCAACCGTAGCAACGAATGATGATCGGTTGGGCTTTATATGGACAAAATTTGGAAACTTGTGATGGAGGAAAAAAAAGTCACAAGAGACTTCTTGAATCAGCGGAAAAGGTTTCAAGTTGCTACTAGCAGACCAGTAAAATCGATTTATTCTCTGATCTGAGCAGACTCTGATTAGTTTTCTAGTTATGCAAAAGTTTCTGTCTTATTTGTATTGGAGCCCCTTTGACCAGAAGGGGGAGGGGTTTAAAACCACCACAGAAACATATCTTCCCTTCCAAAACCTCCGCATGCAAGATGTGGTTCCATTTGCTTGATTAATTATCGAGTTATGAAGAAAATTGTGTTTCATTTGTATGGGAGCCCAAGAGGGAAGGGGTCTTAAAACCATCTTAAAACCTTCCCCGGCCCCAAAAACTTCTGCATACTAATTTTCACACCGATCGGTTCAGTAGTTTTTGAGTCTATAAGGGTCAGACAGTCAGAAATTCATTTGTATGTATTTTTGTTTTTATTTTTATGTACTGACGCCATCTTCGGAGGCATCCGAATTGTTCAGCTCCATTTGAACTTCGCCTAAAGTTGATTTATGCTCTGCTTAGTTCTATAATTATGCAGAAATTTCTGTTTCATTTGTATGGGATACCACCTTTCCAAAGGATGGAAGGGTCTCGAACCATCTTAAGAACCTTCCCCGGCCTTAAAAACTTCTGCATACAAATTTTCACGCCGATCGGTTCAGTAGTTTCCGAATCTATAAGGTTCAGACAGACAGAAATAAAAAATAGATATAAGAAGATAGACATAATTTTTCCCTGGGATCGTCACCAAAATGCACAAATCTGATGAGTTGTAAAGAAGTCTAAAAAAATCGTGCATAAAGCGATGTAGAGACACTGCAAAAATTTGACATTTCTACTTACTTGTTACTTGTGGACTACAGCTCCTCCTCGATGAGCCTAGGCCAAATGAAGTAGGGTAAGACGGTATAATATGCCCCCCCCCTCCTAAGGCAATTCCATGATAACTTTTTAATTTTCAACGCAATTTATGCAATTTATTTGTGTTATTTGGTAATCCAGGAAGTCGCAAATACATTGCCCGTGGGTAGTCTTATAAACATATTACAGATAACACGTAATAAAGCTTTTTTGAAAAGTCATGAAAAAATGGATTTCAAAAGTGCCTGGGCAATACGCCCCACCTTAACCAAAGACATTTCATAGCTCTTCATTAGTTTTTTATCAATCCCATAATGAAAAGGTTACAAATCCTCATATGCTTGACATTGAAAAACCAACATAAGTCCATTTAAGCAGGTTTGAATTACATTTCAAAAGTTTCCATATAATTTGAAAGCAACTGCTGCAAGCTCGCCGCGCTTGTGTACAGTTGGTAAGGACATATCGTCCTGACTACACTGGGACGTTTTCACCAGTGGAACATATTTTTTAAAAACGTCACATTTTTGAAGATGGGTGCAATTTTATATCATTTCATTTTGTTGCCCAACTTAGTGTTCCAGTGCAAGTTTTGCGGACAGTATGCTAGCGTCGCTTCAGAATGTTGAGCAAACAATCATCAAAAGTTACATCAAAACTGTAACTTTTTGTATTTTGCTATTATTATATTATGTAATAGGTACAAAATACTTCCACATTTACATAGAATGATGGTTTTACAAATATTAAAAAGTTCCAACTGATTATTTAGTTTTTTTTTTTTTTTTTTTTTTTGAAACCAAAGGGAGCGTTTTGGACATGTGAGGCGCATTATACCGTCTGCACAGGATGCGACTCTGAGCCAGTCACTTCCAATCGCATCGAGCGTTTAGTGCCCTCATGTCAACTTCAAAAAGCCAACGTGTACGCGGGCTATCACGAAGCCTACGGCATCTTCTGGGTTTTCTACTGAAAATATTCGCTTGATGCTATTCCGGCATACGAACAACGTGTAAAGCCCTCCGTAGTCTGCCGTGTTATTTATGCTTCACCTTAGGCTTAAATAATCTAAAATCTCTCTGATCAGCCTCCTTTAACGTCCACGTTTCATGGCTGTCTAAAAGACACCTGAAGTATCACCGTAGTATATACAGAGCAAATTCCGCCTTCGTTCGCAGACAACGAGACTCCGCAACTTCAATACGCTCACGGGTAACATCATTATCGCACGTTACCAAAATTCCAAGGTACACAAATTCTTCTACTACATCAAACTTTTCATCTTTCAGGACCATCTAGTGAGCACATCACCTTAGCGGCACACATGTTGCACTAATCATATTAACTAATAAGTGACCAGATTTAGTCACGATTAGGTTGCTGTAGACAGTTTCAGTTGAATTGTGTCGCTTGGGTAGCTCTCCCAATCGCTCCCTCGAACAGTAAATTCGAGAGTACATCGTTTTGCTTCAATCCATCAAAGGTTACAAATGATTTCAATAAATTCCTTCCGCCAGCCTTGCTCTTGATCTCGATCCGTCCAACGATACACGATTCAGCCGTTTTAGTTTCTCCGGAAAACCATGTTCTACCACAATTTGCCATAATTCGTTTCGATTCACTGAATCGTACGCTGCTTTGAAATCATTTATTGATTTCATTATGAGTTGTCAGTCTTTCGTCGGCGAATACTAGGCAAGTTATCGTGAGGGCCAATCAACGACGGATCAGATATTAAGCCTGCGAATGGTCATTAATATATTCCGGGAGTACAATTTACAGACTCGTCATCTGCTTATGATTCAGTGAAAAGAAATGAGCTGTGGCAGGTAATGTCTGAGTATGGTTTTCCGGCGATATTAATAAAGCTGATTCGTGTAACGTTGGGTGGATCGAGATCAAGTGCAAGGATTGCAGGCGAAGCGTCAATCTCGTTTGTGACATTAGATTGATTGGAGCAGGGTGATGCACTTCTGAATTTATTGTTCTGCCCAGTGTTGTGCTTAATCATTATCAGACGATCATGATTGCAATTTTCATGTAAAAACTTTTCACGTGAAAACAGTAGGCGAGTTGTCGCCGGCGACAACTTCTCAAATTTTGTACTCAAACGATAATAAACACAGAATTTTCATTCAATCATTAATCTTCACTAATAATAGCTAATTGTCAACAGTCCCGTTATATCTTCTATTTGGCGTTATAGTTTTATGCTAGTGAGGAAAAATAGTTAAAAAGGTAACGGTAAATGCTTCAAATCCAGATACGATTTTCAAACGATTCTTAATCGCTGGCGAGTTTTAATCACTCGATAATTTAAAAGTAAAATCGCGGGTGAGTTTGATCATTCTCGATTTTCCGAAAATTTGATTTTTCCCAACCCTGGTTCTGCCCCTACACAAGGTGTCGACCCAGCCCTAATTTCGTTCCCGAATTTCAGTTGCTTTCGACACCTGGTGACAAACGACGACGAAGCTCGTTATTTGAGATCCAGTTGTGAGACCACCAGGCATCTGAATTATGTACCGCAGGCATCTGTTGATGAACACCTGCAGCCGTTGAGTGATCTCCACTATCTCCGCTGAGACACACCATGTTTCACTAGAGTGATCTCACGTTGGAGTTTAAAATTCGGATTTTGGTGCCTTCACTTATCTGCCTGTTTTTCCACATATTTTCTAAAATGGTAAAAGCAGCCCTACCCAAGTAACCAATAAGCACTATATTACGCCAAATCGGCCATATAGTGCTATTTTAATGCTTATAAGTTTTTAAACAGCCGTATATTGGCTCTATATGGCGGTTTGGCGTAATATAGTGCTAATGGTTACTTGGGTAGCCTTCTTGATTCGTGCGTATATATCGATTTTTTTTTTTTCCAAGTTCGTTTATTTGGTAGGCTCAGGCGTGTATAACACTTTACGGAGCCATATTTCTTTGTGATATATACAATCAATGTCATTTTTTTCAGTTAGTAAGAGAGGGATAGGAGCCAGCGTACTCGTGGTGACTCGAGGTTAGTTTACAATATTTAAGGATGGACAAGGCTTAGGATTCGGAATCAAGGAATTTCGGCTGCTCATCCGGGCATTTGGCGTAAGGGACGATGTGGCGTGTCGTCGTGCTCGAGGATTGGTTCTACTGGGAGCGTCTTCCGGATGGCCTGAGTAACGGAGATCTACGGAACATAGAGACAGAGACAGTACAAAAAAAACTTTGACAGAAGAGAAAAAAAATAGATTTTGATGTCAGAATCACAAATGAAACTATAAATGGCCTGCATATAGACCGCATCACGATCCCCCAAAACACCTCGAATTTCCCTGAAGGGTTGTTTACCTCGGGCCACTAGGGTATCCAATAGTCGCTCTCTGGAGGCGTCATTTTCCGAGCAGAACCAAACTACGTGATCGATGTCATCATAACCGGCTCCGCACCTACATAAGTTGCTATCGACAAGGTTTATTCTGTACAGATGTGCGTTTAGTGAATAGTGATTGGACATAAATCTCGACATCACGCGAATGAAGCCTCGACTTAAGTCCTCACCTCTGAACCACGCTCGCCCAGAAACTTTTGGAACTATGGAAAATAGCCACCGTCCGAGTTCATTGTGTGTCCAATTCCTTTGCCAACTTTGAAGAGTACTCTGACGGACTAATGGGAAAAACTCGTTACTCGAGAGTTGTCTATCATAAACCTCTCCTTCCTGTGCGCCCACCTTTGCCAGCGAGTCTGCCTTCTCATTGCCGTAGATTGAGCAGTGAGATGGGACCCAAACAAAGGTAATCTTGAATGATCTTTCGACCAAAACACGCATCTGCTCTCTTATGTTTGTAAGAAAGTAAGATGCGTGCTTAACAGGTTTCATCGACCGGAGTGCCTCGATAGAACTAAGACTATCCGAGAAGATGAAATAATGGTCTACGGGCTGATTGGAAATTATCCCCAAAGCGAAGTTAATTGCTGCCAGCTCAGCAACATAAACCGAACACGGTTCCTGAAGTTTTTGGAAGGTGGTTGAAGTTACATTGAAAACACCGAAGCCAGTGGATCCGTTGATGCGAGAACCATCAGTGAAGTATCTGTTATTGCAATTGACATGTTCATATTTTTCAGAAAAAAGTGAGGGAATAGATATTTGTCGAAGATGATCTGGTATTCCTTGAATAGCGTATTTCATGGACAGATCGTATTCAATTGAGGAACTGTCGTTGGTGAAGTGAACTCGAGGTGGATTATAACACGGAAGACAAAGATCTGACGATATGTAGTTGAGATAAACTCTCAGGAATCTTGAACGACAAGTTAGTTCAAGCATATTATCGAAGTTATCTAGAACAAGTGTGTTACTTGTTCCACATTTGATGAGTATTCTAAGTGAGAGCTCCCAGTAACGGTGCTTTAAAGGAGTGACTCCAGCAAGCACCTCCAGGCTCATGTTATGCGTTGAATGCATGCAGCCAAAGGCAATACGCAAACAACGATACTGAATTCGTTCCAATTTGATCAGGTGGCAATCAGCTGCTGAGAGGAAGCAGAAAGAGCCATACTCTAAAACAGAGAGAATAGTCGTTCTATAGAGTTTGATGAGGTCTTCCGGGTGAGCACCCCACCATGTTCCGGAGATAGAACGTAGAAAATTGATCCTTTTCCGGCATTTTTGTATCAAATACTCAATGTGGAGTTTCCAGGTACATTTGGAATCAAACACGACCCCAAGGTATTTAGAAGATAAAGATTGGTTGATGTCATCATTCAACAGCTTGAGTTTCAGTTGAGCAAGATACCGCTTCTTAGTAAACACAACCAACTGAGTTTTTTGCGGTGAAAACTCGATCCCTAGATGTCTGGCCCAAACAGTCAGATTATCCAGGGTACTTTGCAATGGTCCTTGCAAGACAGCTGCACATGGACCTCTTAGAGACCACGGCATCATCTGCAAGTTGTCTGAGCGTGCATTGTCCTTCCAAACAATTGTCAATATCTTTGACATAGAAATTATAAAGCAAGGGACTTAAACATGAACCTTGGGGAAGGCCCATGTAACTAGTTCTGGAAGTTGTCAGAGTGCCGAGTGTGAAGTTCATTTGTTTTTCTGACAACAAATTGTACACGAAATTATTCAAAATAACGGGTAATCCATTACTGTGCAGATTGTCTGACAGTACTTCTATGGAAACTGAATCAAAAGCGCCCTTAATGTCCAAGAATACTGAAGCCAATTGCTCCTTGTGCGCAAAGGCCAGTTGTATATCTGAAGAAAGCAACGCTAGACAATCGTTTGTTCCTTTCCCTTTTCTAAATCCAAACTGAGTATTTGAAAGCAATGCATTTTCTTCGACCCAATGATCAATTCTTGAAAGGATCATTTTCTCCAATAATTTTCTCATGCACGAAAGCATGGCAATCGGTCGGTATGAATTGTGATTAGACGCTGGTTTCCCAGGCTTTTGAATAGCTATTACTTTGACCTGTCGCCATTCAGGTGGCACAATGTTGTACTCCATGAAACAGTTGTACAGGTCAAGTAATCGTCTTTTTGCGATATCTGGGAGGTTTTTAAGAAGATTGAATTTGATGTTATCGCATCCCGGAGCAGAGTTATTCGATGAAAGAAGAGACATAGAAAGTTCCAGCATTGTGAATGGTCCACCCAAAGAACCGGGATCAGTGACTGATTCTCGAAATAGCGGTTCTGCTGGTACGGAATCTGGGCAGACCTTTTCACGAAGTTGAATATCCATCGATTGGAGTATTCTTCACTCTCATTGGTGGAAATGCGGTTCCGCATGTTGCGAGCCGTTTTCCAAAGTGTTGTCATTGAGGTTTCTCGTGATAGTCCCTCGACAAAACGTCGCCAGTAGCTACGTTTTTTGCCTTGAGAAGATTTTGAGTTTTCTTTCGAGCCTCAAATACTCTTCAAAAGCTCTGACCTTCCGTGTTTACGGAAGGCCTTGAAAACATCAGATTTCTCAGAATACAACTTAGTACATTCATCATCCCATCCAGGAGTGTCTGGTCTTCTGATGACAGATGTACTTGGAACGCGTCGTTTCTGAGCTTCTAGTGCGCTTTTTTGAATCAACTCAGTAAGGAATCGATATTCATCCAAAGGGGGAAGAGTATCAGTTGATTCAATACCAATATTTACCGCCGATGCAAATTTTTGCCAGTCAATGTTCTTCGTGAGATCGAAAGGAACATTAACTGGCTCAGATTGTTGATAGCCACTCTTAATTGTGGTGACTATCGGCATATGATCACTACCATGGGGATCTTGAATTACCTTCCACGTGCAATCTAATGATAGTGAATTTGAACATAAAGACAGATCAATACGGCTTTGTTGACCATTTGGTCCTATTCGAGTTACTTCACCAGTGTTCAAAATATTCAAATTGAAATCGTCACACAAATCATAGAAAATAGGCGCTCTATAATCGTCATACGTTTCGCCCCATCCAATACCATGTGCGTTCATATCACCCAATATCAATACTGGAGATGATAGGAAGGAGACTGCGCTCCAAAAATGTCGACGATTAATAGAGGCATTTGGAGGAATGTACACTGAAGCTATGCAAAGATCTTTATTCTTTACATTTATTTGGCAAGCGACGATCTCTAGGCCATTAACAGTCGGAATGGGAATTCTGTAGAAGGAGTAGCACTTTTTGATCCCCAAAAGAACGCCACCATAATGATCATCCCGATCTTGGCGAATAATATTAAAATCGTGGAAGTTGATTTCATCTTCAGAAGAAAGCCATGTTTCACAGAGTGCAAATATATCGCAATCGGAATTGCGAATCAAAAATTTGAACACGTCTAATTTATTTTTCAGACTATGACAGTTCCCCTGCAGCACAGTGATTGTATCTTGCATGGCCGTATTATCCATCGAAAGCTACAATTTCTGCAAGAAGGGCCATGAAACAGTCAATTGCTTCAGATAACTTTCTACTGTTGGTATAAAGAGGTCAATGAGTGGCCTCAATGAATTCGGAATATTGAACAAATTCAAAAACGGTCCACGAGGTCCTTAAAGGAGATCAATCCTCGCTTGGACGGAATATTTTTTCTGGAAGTGCGAATTGCATTTTTCTTTCATTGATTCTCCTAACCGGATGTTTCTTGGAAACATCGGTTTTAGGCAATGGCGGGAATGTCTTGCTGCAACTAGGATCCAAAGGAGCAGTGAAGACAGATTGCTTCGGGATTTTAAATAATCCCCATTACCTTCAGATTTTGGCAAGCTTTTATGGATGACTTTTGTTCTCTTACGGCGCGATCCCGGGGAAGACGGTTGCTTCCTCTTTTCGGGCACGTGTACCTCCGAAGAATCATCCATATCAGCTACGTCGGAGTCCAATTCATCAGTGGCAATAGAATCGTAGTAATCACTTACTCGAACGGCAGCTGAAATAGCAGCCGTGGCGGTGGTTGTGGCGGATGTGTCTTGCGACTTAACCATTTCCGCATACGACTCCTTGGAGCGCTGTACCAACGAGCGCTTCACTTTTTGGGTGCGCTTTTTGTACACCGGGCATTCTTGCAAACCATGGGGAGGATCCATGCCACAATAAGCGCACTTTGTAGCTTGTTGTTGACAGGACTCCTCCCTATGCTTCTCAACACATTTGCCACAACGGGACTTGTTGTCGCAAAACTCGGCAGTGTGCCCCAACTGTTTGCAGTTGGTACAATTGAACACCCTCGGCACAAAAAGACGCACCGGAAATAACATATTTTCAATATCTACATATTTTGGGAGAATCGAACCGGCGAACGTCACCCGAAGCGAACCTGACTTAGAATACACTCTTTTACCATCTACCATGGTAGCTGAATGCAACTCCTTGCAATCCAGAATATCCACAGTAGACTGCATTGCATTCTTTAAGCGGCCTTTTCCCGCAAGTACATCCTTGCAAGTCAGGCTCGCTGCGTTGATCACACCTTCGATTTCGACCTCCCGCGAGGGGACATAAACCAAATATTCAACATTGTAGGCCTTGTCTTTAGCAATTTCGTTTGCATCCTTGTATGTAGGTGCGGTTATGCGTAGTTTGTTCCGATTTACCTGATGGAAATCAGTTTTCGGAAAACGACGCGTCAAATCTCGCTTAATGCCGAGAAAATCTAGGCTTTTCACTTTCTGCCGAAAGTAAACAACCCAAGGCCCAGGAGAAGATGCATGGTAGAATCGTGTGCGACCACCATCTTTGGGAGGCCCACTGCCCTCCGCAGTCTCCGCCTCCATTATCACCTCGCAAGGTGTTGGAAGTATAGTTATTACAAGCTAAGAACTAATAACTATTAACTAATTAGAAAAAAAAAACTAATAAAAAAAACTAATTCAAACTATTCTAATCAGACCCACTCTGTGGGAGAACAATACAACAATCTTTGCCACTTATCTGCGCTGCTGCTGTAGGTAGCAGCAGAAACAATAGCCTGCTTCACTGGCGTCGCCAGAAGCAGCTACTTCCCCTCGCCGACAGTGATCGCCTTGGATCCGTAGGTATATATCGATCTTGGTACCGCCGTCTGATGCCATTTGACTATTAAGATATTAGAAGCTTTCAACATTCTTGACATGACAACAACATGATGACCACTTTGGCAGGTGCGCTCGGCAGGGTCGTTAAGCTTACTCGCATATCAAAGCGCAGTTGAGCGAGGTCGAAGTCGAGAGTTGAAGTCGTCCAGAATGATGCGAAGCGTGACAATATGGTCCACCCAGGATTTTCCGGCACGGAATACGCCCTGCTGGTCACATCGATCTTCTCCTGAATCCGAGCTAGGATATCTTTGCATATAACTTTGAGAACGGTACACAGCAACATAATGCCTGGCCAGTTACCGCATACAGTAAGGTTACCCCTTTTGGATACCTTCACTAAGATACCTAAGATACCTTGCATCCAGTCGACCGGGAAAATTGTGGTGTCCCAGATATTACTAATTAAACGATGCAATAGTCATGGAGTTAGCTTTGATCATCTCGGCTGATATGCGATCAACCCCTGGGACTTTGTTCGATTTCATTGTTTGGATGACCGTTTGAACTGTTATACGCTTGTTATACGTCGCATCCTGGGTCCTCCTAAACCGTGCGGTAAGACGCGCGGCTACAAAGCTAGACCATGCTGGAGGTGGCTGGGTTCGATTCCCGGTCCGATCTAGGCAATTTCGGGTTGGACATTTTCTCGACTTCCCTGGGCATAAAAGTATCATCGTGTTAGCCTCATAATATACGAATGCAAAAATGGTAACTTGGTTTAGAAACCTCGCAGTTAATAACTGTGGAAGTGCTTAATGAACACTAAGCTGCGAGGCGGCTCTGTCCCAGTGTGGGGATGTAATGCCAATAAGAAGAAGAAGAAGAAGCTGGCTTAAGAATTTTTTCATGAATCCGTTCTACGATTCATAAAAAAATCTGCGTTGTTGGATAAGCGCTTTAGTGGAAGTTGTGTCACGGTTTGTTTTATCTAGGTCGAAAATTAGTTAATCGAAAATTAGTTGATCGAGTCCGCATCATTTGTGCTAGATTGTGTCTGTTTTGTTTGTTGATTCTGTGTCTGGATCCAAGAAGAAAGCCTTAAAATAGGCAATAAAATATTTAGAAGTGATTTGTTCCAGATTTGCTCCAGAGCCACTTCACCCAGTAATACTAAACATAACATATTCTGTCTGTGAAAACCTCATAAATTTCCAACTTATGCGACTTTTGCGTAATCAATGAATATAATTTCGTCGGAAAAGTTTCCACCATTTGATTTGTTTTGATAATTGCAACCTTCAGTCGGACGTCTTAGGATCATCAGCTACCACCTTTTTCTAATAATAATTCTAGTTTGGAATGATTTTTATCACGGTATATTTTGTATTGCACTTGCACATTATATCCATTTTCGCTCTATTCGTAAATTGATTCAGATAATCACATGTTTGACAGAACCAATTGAGCCAAAATTTCCGGGTATAGTACAGTGGCATTGTACTATAGATGTCAAGTTGTTCCGGAGTTGTTAATTATCAACTTCAATAGAGTTACTGGTACCAGGTAGGATGCCTGGGCGAATTCTTGAGCACAAACAGATTGCAAAAATGCCGCAATCACAATCGCTCAAGATCAGCTATGGCAGCTAATGTGCGAACTCGGATTCTAGGATAAACTGATACAATTGGTCAAGACGACGATGGATTGGCAGATATGCATAATTGGAGTCTCAGGGACGCTCTCGAAACTTTTTGAAACTCGCAAAGGATTACGTCAAGGTGATGGTTTTCCGTTCCTGCTTTTTAACATCGCTTTGGAGGGATTGCCACAAGTGTCTGGCCAGTCTTCGCAGGCCGATGACATTGACATTACATCCGACTGAAGAGGATCGATTAGGTGGAACGGAGAAATTGTGTGCACTGGCCACTCCGACAATAGTCTGAATAAATAATAATAGTAACAATTTTTTGGGAAACGACTGTGGGGTTTAATCATAGATCATTAATTAACGGCTACGCAGTCTCATATGATTAAAACGAGTTTTTATTCGTCCGACGTTTCGACACGGGATTAGTGTCTTCTTCAGGGGAAGAATGATTTGTTCGTTTTTTGTCTTATGTTTTGTGTTAGACAAAACATAAGACAAAAAACGAACAAATCATTCTTCCCCTGAAGAAGACACTAATCCCGTGTCGAAACGTCGGACGAATAAAAACTCGTTTTAATCATATGAGACTGCGTAGCCGTTAATTAATGATCTATAATAATAGTAACGTTTAGGTCTTAAAGTTGAAGAGTAAAATCTACTTTGTTTATCACTATCGGGAGGTTTTTAATGTATTTAAATATGTACGTAACTAGTGTCGTTATACATTTTTGTATGCACGTGCCATGAATCAATATAAAGATTTCCCTTTTAATGCGATCCAGAAAGGGAAAACCCTTCAGGTTTTACTTTACTTTTAGACAATTAATAACATATGCACAGTGCACACCATAAAAATGCTTCTGATCGTGCAACAATTTGGTAATTTGGATGACGATGGTATGGCGCTTCCACAGTGCAACCCTCAAATAAAGTCACAAGGATGGCTAATCTATAATGATGACAGCTATGAAGACGACGACCACGATGATGATAATGACGGATACGGTCTTGGTCAAATTTTACAACCGAACGTGCAACAACCGCCCGTCACGAAGCACTTTCGCGTGCTGCAGTTTATGAATATAATGCTGCTGCAGTAACCCAGCGCAGTCGGTTTCCGTCGTGCTCGAGGTTCTTTCTAATTTGCATGCAACACCATCCCATCGACCGGGTCGACACGGAACGGAACATGAGGCATCAGAAATAAATCGGTATTAAATTGTGGCACTGGCAGCACTCGGCGTCATCGTGCTGGCTCGTGTGTGAAAGCAACAGGTATCGAAAGCATAATTCGTCACGGATTTCTTGGTGTCATTCACTTGCTAGTGGTTCAATAAGGTGAAGGATCCTAGATGGGTGAAACAATTCATTTCAACGATGCTTTAGAAAATCACTTGTTTCATATGGGATCTTCTTAAATCCAAATAGGTAAATGACGAAAAAAAATCATCAATTTTGAACAATTGTTTGTTGCTCCACATTGTTTTTACGAAGGCATTGTCACAAATCGAACATAAAACACAGTAGATTGATAATTATTAGTTACCAATTCGTAAATCCAGAATGATTTTATTTTTGAAGATTAAATTTGGAGAATTAGTTAGCAAAACGACGTTCATGACCGGATTGTTTATATCGTTTGAGTCAATTTCAAGTACGTATAATGAACTAGTCGAAACCGGCTTAAAAAATACATGAACCTCATAGTTCCTAGTCTCTTTCTAATTTTAGCATGTTCATTGTTCACACTCACTATTTTTACCAGTAAAATGCGTATTTCATAACATGGGGGATTATGCATTACACTAAACTTGATACGGCATGACTAAAGATTAAACCCCTATACTTATGGAAGACATTACTAATAGTAAATTCTCCCCGAAAAAAATTAAACCTTCTCTACCACCAGGTCACTAAAAATGAAGAGCTTCGACAGGCTTTGTATTTATTTTTTCACTATAATGATGCCCCACTTGGTTTTCCCCGAGCGTCGTGATTCGATGGTCTGCATTCGTTAACTACAACAATTTTATCATTTTTTGAATGCTTGTCCATCTTCATCTATGCATCGAGAAGATGAGTTAGTTTAGTACGGAATGGAACAGCGAAAGGAAAAAAACGGCTGTGTTTGTTTTGCATCCATTATTCCATGTGAAACGAACGAACACGTGTGCTCGGCTAAACGTGAATATGGAAGATTGGCGTTTCCTTCACGCTTTTATTTAAATTTTTGTAAAAGCCTTCCAGCAGCTGCATTGTTGCTCCACCAAAGATCAAAACGTGCGCCCCCTTTCGGCGATGATGGTTATGATGATGGCGGCGATTGCAGATCATTTTTTTCTGTTTGTTGTGCGTATTATATTCGCGCATGTTGATAAAACTGGCATAAAATATATTTTAAAGAGATTAGGATATGATGTCCTGTTACTTGACCAATCTCTTATTTAATATGGGCTTCAACATAATGTGCATTGATCAACTGCAGAAGACTAATTTTATCTTTCAAACGATAAATCGAATTAAATCAAAAGCCAAGCTGATAAAATTGATTAAGCTGAACAATTTTGATACACATGGATTAGCCTGATGTTTATGTTATAAAACAGTTGGGTAGACCGTGAGGAGCAAATATTTTGGAATTTCTAGCATTTATCGATTCCAAAGATGATGGAGAACACAAGGTAATCGCACTCCATATCTCCAAAAAATCGAACGATCCCAGTTAAAATACTCATCTCGACAACATTCACTTCCGAATTTTTTGCCAAAACATTTGTTGTGAGATTTTTTGTTTGAACACATTTTTGCTACGTGGTTTCGACGACGTGGACGTGAAGGACCTGAAGGAATTTTTGGAGGACAGCGATCTCAAACCTTCCAACACCTACAAAATTGCTTGCCAATATTAATCTTGATCTCAGCTTGATCAGCTCCTACTACGTACGATTTGCCCAGCTTCAAGGGCCACAAGCTGATCAAGGTCATCAACAGCACCGTAATTGCGTGGGCCAGTCACAAACCGGTGCATCGAGACGTTTCCCAGTGTATGTCTCAAATTCACTTCTCAGTTTCGGCCACGTAGCACAGAATTCATCCATGAACGCTCGATGCACCCGGTGAGGCGGCATCACGTATCCGAATAATTTTCTGAGGAACTGAGAAATTTCTTGACGAATTGCCGAAAAATCTACTAGAGAACTTGTGAAGAATTTCCCGAGGGGGTTCCGATGAAGTTTCGGAAAATTTACCGATCAAAAACGAAATAGTTTACTTAATAAAATTGGGATATTTTTCGTATTTTAACAAATTTTAAAATAAAAATGCTGGAAATTTGTTTAAAAATAGTTCCCGACAATCAAATGTGTTCATCACCAAACTCACAACAAACGCCACCGCCGACAATTTGTGGACCAGCGCACACCTCTACTTCTGTGAAATCCGTGAAGCTGTACCACTTTACACGCCGTAGCTGCTGGCTCCGATCAACAGCCAACTTGAGATTGGCCTGCGAAGCTGCAAATCCCTTATCAACCAGATCCACACTCTAAGATTTATTGGCTTCCAGAGTGGTTCTGGTCAGCTGGAACGAGCAAAATCATCGAGTTCAATGGTTTCCTCGAAGAGAAGGAGACATATGTAGCGTTCATCACCAAAGCCAACCTGAAACCCGAGGTAAGAGCAATGATTCTGGATTTCAGGCTGGAAAGGTTAGCTCGGACAGATTTCCTGCTGACGAGCTTCAAGCTAAAGTTCATCCAAGCTATTGGAGAGCTCGTCAGGTAAGCAACATCAAAAGTATCAATCAAGCTAAAATGACCAAAACACACTTTTTTGCGGATATGGATTCTTCGTACGATTATACATTAGGGCAGTTCAAATTTCAAAAATGTTCGACAATTCCAACTCCCATATGTCTATTAGCATCATTTTGATAATATAGGAGTCCTGGCAAAATTTCAGGCAATTCGGTGGCCATTTAGGGGTGGCGCGAAGTCAATTTATGTTTATAAAGAAATTTGTATGGGAAAAACTTGAAATTTATTCAAGTCTCCCTACAACTGTCAAATCGTGATGAATTCAAATAAACATCCCCAACCACCCTTTTTGGAATCTATTTAAATGAGACCCACGGATAACACATTAGTTATGAGTGGATTGAACGGTTCTATTGACAGTGTGAATATGGGATAAATGGCTAAAATGGTGTAATTAGCCTCAACGTAGCAGTGGAAATATAAATCAAAATTAATCAGTTACCCACTAGTTGAGCTCAAATAGATTCCAAAATTGAGGTTGGGGATGTTTGTTTGAATTCATCACGATTTAAGAGTTGTAGGGGGATTTGAAAAAAAAATTAGGGTTTTCCCATACAAATTTCTATATAAACAAAAATTGACTTCGCGCCACCCCTAAATGGCCACCGAATTGCCTGAAATTTTGCCAGGACTCCTATATTATCAAAATGATGCTAATAGACATATGGGAGTTGGCATTTTCGAACATTTTTGAAAAGTGAACTGCCCTATTATACATATGCTCCATGAAAAAATATTCATGTTTTATTCTGAAACATTCGAGATATGGCGATAATTGTTTTTGAAAAAATGGTCATTTGATCGCATAAGTTGACGTACCTTCATTACCTGCTGCAATATGGAGCAAAAACCTGTCTCATATTTTTTCGACATTCACAATCCACTAATTAAGCACAACAGAGGTTTTCGTTTTACTTTGTCGTATTTCAGGACTACTTTATGATTTGGGCGTAACTGATTTTGTAATCAAAAATTAATATGCAACTTCCTGCTAAATCAAGCATTTCTTGTGAAATCCACGGTATAATCCGACAAAATAAGCTTTCATCTATCGAGGTGTAGCTCTGGAGATAAACGTTTACATTCTTTTGAATCAATAAAATAATGTTTGTTTGCTAAATATTGTCGCCAAAAGTTTTGATTTAAGACAATCGCGATCATTCAAAAGGAAGTATAATATAAAAGAAGAATGAAAATCCTTATTAGCCATTTGTGTCACACTTTTTTTTAGAAGCATATCAAAATTGTGTATGGAAAATCACACTCATCTAAATCCCCATTTCTCTTTCAAAGTGTAGTAATTTATGGGTATTTTCTAAAAGTGCATATCAGAACCAAAATCTAGCTTCATTTTTTGCGTGGCAGGAGAGGTCTGCCACTGAGGACTTAACACATAAGAATTAGTGCATGTTAAATGGCTTTCTATTTGGACCTCAGCTTGATAATATTGGTATGTTTATTTCGAGCACATTTACCGGGAAGGATCCTAATATATTTCACGGCTGTTATTTTAGCTTTTGCAATTGCAATGCAATTCTTATTCATATTTTCATTACCTTACCCGGACAGAACTGAATTATAAAACATGATATGGACTTTGATGTAGGATTCAAAAAGAAAAACAGGCAAAGTATTAGTGCATGTTAAATGGCTTTCTATTTGGACCTCAGCTTGATAATATTGGTATGTTTATTTCGAGCACATTTACCGGGAAGGATCCTAATATATTTCACGGCTGTTATTTTAGTTTTTACAATTGCAATGCAATTCTTATTCATATTTTCATTACCTTACCCGGACAGAACTGAATTATAAAACATGATATGGACTTTGATGTAGGATTCAAAAAGAAAAACAGGCAAAGTATCAACAAAAAAATGCACCGAAGTGTTATTTAAATATCAAGATGTGTTTTGGATAAAAAAAAAACAAACTAATAGCTCGAGATATTAATCACTTCTTCCAAATACCAAATACAATTAACTAATAACCTAATGATATTTCATAGCAAATTTGAATGTTGTCGTCTGATATTTTGTGCTTTTATATCCTACCCAGGACCATATCAGGACCATATCTCATTTTGCAATCTAATCACGATTGATTTACTTCTAATCCTCGTCTACTCGGGTTTTTTTTTAAATAGAGATTGGAACCATTTTTGCTTTAAATTTGGTTGGAACGAGAGCTTTGGCCAATACATGAAAAAGGGTAACTGCTTGCACACTTGTTACAGAACCATTCTAATGCTTTAATAAAGTAAAAAAGCTCGTACGGTACTGATTTGCAACACGAATCTTCCACACATAATTTTATCTTTACCACTTAATTTTAATTTTTATGGAAAGAGCTATCCGAAAAACCTTTCCCGGAAACTCGAACTTTTCAAAAGATTCCCCTTCTTCAATCAATAAATCGTTGAAACTAACTATAATTATTCTTTGATGTTATATAACTACACATAGTAGCCTGGATTTTACGCCATGTTATGGGAACAAACATTTCACAAAACGTTTGTTTGATCGCATAAACTGTCGTATGCATATTTTGACCACTTCAATCAAAGGAATAATAATTAATTCCCGCGGCCTTAAAATAACTATTAATATTGTCATTTTGGCCAGATTAGTTCATGTATTTTGTTGATTGATATGATGATTCGGGTAAAATTTATAAAAATGCGTTTTCCCAACATCGATGGTGTTGGTTGTTACGTCAACTATGAAATCATGGGCAGTATTGCGGTAGTTTTTTTTTATTGTGTTAAAAACAAAACAACATAAGTTTAGCACAATTGACGTAATATTTACGAATCTATAATTAACGAGCAACCTGTTCGACTACTGCAATGTGGAAAAAGACCAACAGGTAATTTTTAAAAAAATCTTGAAATCAATTTTGATTTGATACGGTGCTTAACCCCTCCATAATAGGTCGTTTTACCCTAGTGGAAGTGCTTGTCGACTGTAATTGACTCAGAGTATTGTTCATTGGCTATGCAGTCTGATAATCACCTAAAACGCTGTAATAATTTTGATCCGGGGTCTCGGTACCTCTATTGGCCCTTTCCATGGATTAAAATGGTTCAGCGTTTCATTGTCATAAGTGTCCTTAGTTTAGTCAAAAATTTTAGTGTTCCGGACATCAGCTAATCCGGTATCTTTTATATTATTTTAACTGTTGATTTAAACACCGGATTTTTATCACGTCAGAAAGTTATCTATCAAATAGATAAAATCGATCAAATAGATTCTGATATAGATTACTTTCTCCAGTAGCCTTGCGAGCAAAGGCTCAGGATCGCCAATCCGGAGATGGCGAGTTCGATTCTCGGTTCGGTCTAGAATGTTTTCGGGTGTGAAACATTCTCGACCGTTGTACTTGCCACACAAGATACATACTCAATACTCATACAATAGTGGGCAAATAAAAGCTTCCAATTAATAAACTGAGGAAATGCTAATAGAATACTTGAAAAGCAGGTCGAGTTCCAGTTGGAATGTAGAGCCTTTGAAGAAAAAGGAGAAGATAGATAACTTTCTGACGTGATAAAACTCCGGTGTTTTTTTATTAACAAGTAAAATATTAAAAAAGATACCGGATTAACTGGTGTTCGGTACACTAAAATCTTTGATTTTTTTTTTACTTTTTTATTTAGACCATGGAAAAGTGACCAATAAATGTACCGAAACGTCGGATCAAAATTAATATAGCGTTTTAGTTGATCATCAGACTGCATAGACGATGAACAATACTCTGAAATTTAAAGTCCAAACGTTCAGTTGCTTCGTTACACGAAGATTAGAAGCATTCTTCTACGCTTCTCAAAAGCTCGGAGGACTCCTTGCAAAAGGCTTGGAAGCCTCCTTTCAAAAGGTTCGGAAACCTATTTTCAAGAGGTTCAGAGGCCATCTTTTCAAGAGGCTTGGAAGCCCTCTTCTAAGAAGCCCGAAAGCCTCCTTTTAAGCGGTTCGGAAACCTTTCAAAAAGCTTGGAAAGGCGCGGAAACCTCTTTTTAAGAGGCCCGAAATTCATTTTTCTAGAGGTTTGGAAGCCAAAGTTCAGGAGGCTCAGAGGCGTCCTTTCAAGATGCTTAGAAGCTTTATTTTAAGTGGCTCAAAAACCGCCTTTCAAGAGGCTCGCAAACGTTTCTCCAAGAGCTCGATATAATGAAAATTTCAGCCAACTTTATGGAGGGTCATATATCCCGTTAATTTTCTGTTCCATTTTTTATATATCTTATGAGTTACACTTATTTTCAGTAACAGCAAAAAATAGGGGTCCTAAGTTAAATGTAAGAAATATAAAATAAATGGGTTTCATCGAAAAAAAAATTCTAATATACCGTTTCTCAGATTTTTTTTATTCCTTCATTTATTTGGTAGGCACGCTGTGTTACTTAACCGCTACTGTGCCGAGATCTATTGTGGTATTCTGCTGCCGGAATCCACACAGAATATATTTTTAGATTTTTGCATTATTCATTATTCATTGTTGTTGTCGTTGCTGATCCATCTCATCGTGAGTCCATTGTGTCCATTTGTCCGTGTCGTGTATCCTATGATCGTTGCATAGTTCGGTTGCCATTTATCCGGTAACGTTGGAGGAATGCCTTCGAGAAGAACAAGTTGTCAGTCGTCATCAAGCAGCCGTGACGGTAAGGCGCGTACCCCAAAACGCCACCGTATGGGCTTTGGATCTTGCAACTGACGAGGATTTGGTGGAGGAGCTGGGAATCGAACCCATGACCATTCGCTTGTAAGACAAACGTGTAGCCAACTACGCTACGGGACCCCCCTATCCGTTTTTTAGATGTTACCTACAAAATATGCACTTTTTTCTTAAATTGCATTGGGGTTACCCTCAAACGTCATATTCCAGATCTGTAGTAGAACAATTTTTCTTTTGTTATACCCTAAGATTTTTTTTTAAGGTTGAGCCAGTTGAGCCACAACATTTCAGACTTTGTCCAATTTTGGAACACCCTTATCAATATACTCAACAAAGATTTGATTCGTCTGCGAAATGTCATTCGCAGACAATATCAGCATGCTGGGCTGCCTGAGCTTAAGACACGTTGCAATCGCATGATATAAAATTTCATGCCCAGAATGGGGGACCTGAGAAGGCAGAAATAATAATTTGTTTAATAAGATTCCGCATTTTCGGAGGATAAGCTGATGAAACACAAAGCACAAATAAGCTCAAACACATAAGTGCTCCGTTCTTCGAGTGCCTATTATTGCTGATCTTTAATCAGTGCCTCCAAATTAGCTACTTATCATCGTCCTACCAACGTCCTCAGACGGAACAATTTTGTCTCCGAAACCTCCGCCATGGCCTTACTCGATGTCTAAAAGGTTAAGGTATTCGACAATGTGTTTCATGATGGTCTAGTGTACAAACTACAACGCTACAAACTTCCCAATTCTCTGAACAACTATCTGTCAGCCAGGACATTCCGTGTCTCAATCGGAGGAGCGAGTAGCATTGTGTACGACATCATCGCAGGCGTTACCCAGAGTAGTACCCTCAGGCCCCTGCTGTTTAACAAAATTCAGCCACTGAGTTTTATTCAACACATGCTTTAGCCGTTCAACGCTTCTCCGACTAATCAGCAAACAACGTCATTATTTTGATTCTGAACTTATTTCCATAAAATCCAGCTCATATGTGGTCTGGTGCAGCTAAATCCCTTTTGAGAAGAAATTTGTTTGAGCTTTTAGAGGAATGACTTTACTTGTCTTATTATCTTGGGTTATTATCTTAAGTTAATAATCCAGCAATATTGGTTTACTTTTGTTTTGTTCAAAGAACATCGTTTGGAATAAAAATGAACATTTTAAATACGGTAAATGAATCACATCCAGCGTTTACCGTTGTGTAAAATTGTGGCCTTGTATTTATCAGGAATCAGCATACACAGATACACGCTAGAAATCAATAAAGCGTTTAATCACGATTATGTTTTCCATGCCTTGATAGCTTGAAATGGATGTGTTTCACTTTAATTTCAGTGCTGCAAGGTGTGTCAGATGTTTTCTTATATTTCTTACTTCTTGGACTTAACTGAGTTGATAATAATAAGAGTACATAGTTCAACAGCAGTCTCTGAATAATAGCAAAAAAATTTCTACATTACATAAATTTTCATTCTATTGTACAACGATAAACTCACTTTATGCCTAAGGAGTCTTGAATCTATTCTATTCGACACGATCCTACATCGATAATCGAACTCGTCGATAATCTAAAAAATTTGCTTATAATGTTAACCGGAAATCATGTTTTGAGTAAAATAGGGCAATACGATTTGTCCTACATTATAATTGCATATATCGTGAAATGTTCGTAAATTAATCTACAACTTCTTACTATATTAAAGTGTTGCATAGTTTGATTTTTGACGAAATAGTTGAAAACGGTTTTTATTTCACCAATGGAAATCAAACTTCAGACACAGCGCGCAGGTATCATGTTTCCGATGGCTGACACCGGTGTACAATGGCGCGAAGGCTAGTCCCGACGACATGACGTCTACGATGACGTGATATTAGCCAACAAATAATTGCATAACAAATGCACTGGTACTCCCACCGTAAATGCAGCCCGTGCAGCGCACGCTACATTGTTAGACTGGCACGAACTCATCCGGTTCTAGCTGTTGCTGTAAGGCCATGTTTTGCTGGCGTCGAAATGTCTACTGAGAAGCGTCGATTGGTGGGATATGACCACCGAGAGATTGCCGGCCTCGGCATGAGTTAATGGTAACTGTGGAACCTTACAATTAGATTTAACGGGATGCATAATTCAGTGGAAATCGATGTGCTTATTTTTATTTTTTGCTTCGTTGTAAAAAAAAAACTACCTTTCGAACATTTATGTGAATTCATCTAATAAAGAACATAGATTTTTAAATTAATTGCATTAGTTTTGTCATCCACCACCTAGAACACAAAGAAAATAAATTTACCAAGACAATTACGCACCCAAACAGCAATCAAAAGTGTATATAAAAAGGTGATAGATCGCAACCCAACTAGTTGCATTCAACCGGAAATTTATTATTAGTGGCATGACAGATTATTTTGAGATACGCAACATTTGAGCGAAGATTGGCTTGGACAACTTGAATTATGTGCATCATACGATACGTCATGCTGACATAAAACATCCCTTCATTTCATGATAATTTACTGACTTTTCAAGTTAAAAAATAATAACGTAACTCTTCAGGTTTTCATGCTTCACATGGTGGTATATTCGTGATAATAACACGTCTTATCTAAATCTCAACCAACATATGTCAGCTGCTGACACATTCACAGTCTCGTTTAACCGTATCACTTTACAGCCGTGGATCGCCTCCCTATGCCATGGCCCAGAGGTCGCGGTGTGTTAAAAAGTTTAAACTCTAATACAATTAGCTCAATCAAATATTGTATGGAAAGGGCTACTAGCGAGTGTCGTCGTTTAGATTACACGAATGCGTGCGTGATGACACAATAAATACTGTCTCACTGATTGACTGGGCTGGTTTGAGTAGTTTGTTATCCACCGACATAGTATACATATATGCAGTGGTTATATCAAACATATAACATAACTCCGACTTTTTTTTCAGTTGCCTTCAATGAAAGAGACAAACCTATTCGATTCTAAAAACTTCCTTCAGAATTTCAACTGAAGGCAAATTTCAACTGAATGTAAATAGAGATACAAAGGTAAGGTAATGTACATATATCTATGCCATTATAGCTTAGCATTAACATTAACCCTTTCCTTCTCACGACTTTTTTTTAAGATTTCAATAGAAAGCAATCACTTTTGGGCATTAACGTAAGTAGCCCCGATGCCTAGAGGGGGGTCTATAGCACCCTTATTTATTCTCTCTATTTTGAGCTTCCTTTAAAAAAATCTCGAACACCTAAGGCAAATGCGGATCAATAAAACTCACATTTTTTTCTCAAGCAGCCCATTGTAGCCCACAGTATCGAAGTGTGTTTGTTTACATGCCGATTATTGCTAGAACGACTCAAATTGATAGCGTATGGCTATTGCGTCTAAGTATGCTAGCGCTCGGCTTTGTCCTGCATACTTAAAGGACAATATGTGACGGACTCGGTGACGGATCGTCGTCAGGTTATCATCGGTAGGCAGTGGATATTTTAATGTTTGGGGCTGTCCATAAGCCACGTAGGCTCTTGAGGGGGAGGGAGGGGTTTCGAAAAAGTCTACGATAGTCTACGAAGGGGGACGGGGGGTATACCAAAAGTCTACTCAGACTTTTTGATGTTATGTTTTTTTAAGCGATTTTTACAGCAGCGAAGTTCACTTGTTTGATTTTTTTACAAGACTTTACCGATATAATCTCTTGCATTTCTCCTTAAAAATTTAATTTCACTAAAGTAAAAGTCTGAGTTACGGCTTAAAACTATCATGGATTTCACCAGGAAATTCTTCTGTCTTGAGCAGGATTTTACTTAGATTTTACTGCAGATTCTACTAGAATTTCGTTTGATTTTCGGCAGGAACTTTGCAAACTATGAAAATTATGTCGTACTTCAACGGATTTTTTTTTTGGAATTTACAAAGGAAGCATTTTGGAATATCCAAGAAAAAGTCTTTGGAATGCCCAAAAGATATTCTTTGGAACTTGTAAGGGGAATTCTCCGAAATTTCCGCGAGAAACCCTTCAGAATATTCACTGGTGATTTTCTGGGAAGTCCCCGAAATTTTTTGCTTAATTTCGGAAATTCTTCGGAATTTTCGCGAGGAATTCTTTGCAAATATAAGCAAAATTATTCGAAATGCCCGTGGAAAATTTCTTCGGCAGTTCTAATGTAAATTCTTTGGAATTATCGACGGAACATTTTAGAAATTTATAGATAAATTGTTGAAAACTTCCACGAAAAATTATTTGAATTTCCCACCAAAAACAGTTTGAGTTTCCACAAAAAAAGAAGTTCACAAAAAGTTCAACTAAATTTCCCTTAATTTCCACCGAAAATTATTCAGAAAATATTTTTTGAAATTGCTCCAAATTTGCAAGAGAAATTAAAAAATATCGTAGGAAACCATTCTAAATTTCCACGGGAAATATTTCGGAATGTCCGTTTAAACTAAAAATTACCTCGGGAAATAATTCTAAATTTTCACGGAAAATTACTCGGGCTTTTCTCACGGGAATTTGGAATTTAGAAGAAAAATCATGGGATTTCAACAGATTATTCAGCGGAATATTGCATGGAATTTTCAAGAAAAGCATCGGGATTATCACGGAGAGTTCTTTGGAGTATTTCAAGGTTATCAATTGGGAAATTTTACGAAATTTTCACGCAAAACTTATTGGATTGTAGACTTGACATTCTAGGAATCTAAATTCTGAAAATTCACGATTTTCACTATTTTGACCCGGCGTTGAGAATTATAGGTCAGATGCGTGACAGATTTTATCAGTGGCGCGCCGATGCAAAAATGTCGGCGATGGTGATACACAGCACACCTCTAGGAGGAATTGAATTTAACAGTAATTAAATTTATTGGCTTTGAGATTTGATTTCAGGAGTTATGGACAGAGGATTAAATTTGATTTCGTTTCAATTTGATTTTTGTTTTATTGGATTTTGTTCAGTGTGATTTTGTTAAGGTTGAAATTCGAATTTTATTGTAATGTTTACATGGAAATGGAATTGAATAGCTGAATTGCTTAAAACGTGGTTGATTTCCATATTTTTCCAATCACATATAATGTTTTTTTAAATTTGGTAAAGTCTACGTAGACATCATGGGGGGGGAGGGAGTGGTTTTGAAAAAGTCTACGAAAGTTTACTAGGGGGGACGGGGGGGTTTGAAAAAGTGAAATTTCGGTCTACGTGGTTTGTGGACAGCCCCTTTGCATATTTCATAAATGTATTCCATCGATTTCAAATGAAAAAAAAGTATCATTCCTCCAAGGATTCCGATGAGAATCCTTTACTGATTCCGACGGAAATGTTCCAGGAATTCCGACAAGAAACCCCAGAGATTTCGACGGGAATCCTCCAAGCATACTGAAGGGATCCTCCAGGACTTCTGAAGGCAATCCTCCAGGAATTCCGACGGGAATGTTCCAGAAAATCCGACGGAAATGTTTCAGGGACTCCAATGAGAATCTTCTATAGAGAATCCTCCAGGAATTCTGATGGGAATGTTCCAGGAGTCCCAACGGGAATGTTCCAGATGTAGTTTGCTTTATCGTATAATATAATACACTGTCAATCAACTGTAATTTTTGAAAATAAATAAAACAGTTTAAATCTAGCAAAATGGCGACTATTGTCAAAGCTTCTTGAATTTCGAGTAAACATAAGTTTCCCAACAGGATTCTTTATAAGGAAAATTGACAGTCTTTTTCAAAAAAAAATTGGTATGTTAACAAAATCATCAAGAAGATCGGAGAGAAACAAACAGTCAATGATTTGTCGATATACAGAAACAGTAGAGCCTGTGGCAGCCCGAAAACAGTATATACACGGTTGGAGCTGTTGAAAATCCAATAAATTGAGATTGTTATCAATATCGCAAATTCGTTTCCAGAAGGTCAGATAATATATTCAACGAAAAAAACAGATTTCTAGAAAGATTAATGTCCTCTTTATAAACTGAACAGTCCTTATTCCGTCGGAAATCCTCCATGAATTCCAACGTGAATGTTTCAGGGCTTTTGAAGGCAACGTTCTAGAGATGAAGAAGCAAATAGTAGAAAGATTCCAAAGCAATCTGTCGAGGGATCCCGAAGCAAATAGTCGAGAGGGACTTCGAATTAATCCTCCAGGGATTCCGGAAAGAAACCTCCGGCGAAACCTCCGAAGGGAATTGAAGCAAATCGTTGAGGGATTCCGAAGCAAATCATCGAAGAATTCCGAAACAATTTGTCAAGGGATTCCGAAGTGAATCGTCGAGGGATTCCGAAGCAAATCGTCAGAGGCATTCCGATAGTGGAGGTATTCCGAAGCAAATGGTCGAAGTATTCGGAAACAAATCGTCAAGGAATTCCAAAGTAAATCTCCTAACGATTCCGAAACAAAACTTCGAACGATTCTGGAGCAAATCCTCCATGGATTATGAAGGGTATCCCCCACAGATTCCAGAGGGTATCCCACATCGAAACCGAAAGGAATTCTTCTCGGATCCTGTTGGGAAATCCTGTCGGATTCTGATGAGAATCCTTCTCGGATGCTGATGGCAATTGTGAAGATTATCATGCTGCTAGGCAAGCGGAACTGTCACTCCAGTCCGTGATGGATGATCACCCAAGTAACCAGTAAGCATTATATAAAGCATTTAAGTGGCATTATATGCGCCTTTACTGCAAAACATTAAATGCCAATAAGCCCTATAGTCGCCTTTAATGCTATTTTAATGCAGGTTTTGGCCCAATATATGGCTGCTTAAATGCTCAATCCTATTTTATCGATAAAGTAGAAATTTTGCTGAGTAGCATTTATTCAGCATCCGTAATGCTGAATAAATGCTTAATTTTAAAAACAAGAAAAAGGGTTTTTTTAATGGCATTTTTTTCAATTTTTTTTTTCATAATGTTACGACATAATGTTATTGTATTTTTCATATTTGAAATGGAACATATTTTTTTACTTTCTTCGAGCGGGATTCGAACTCGCGCTCTTGCCACCCAACGCTGTAGTTGTCATCGCCCTTACGAGCTGGCCCATAAGAGAGAGATGGTAGTGGGAATAATTTTACACAACATAAACAAAACCCCCTTTCAGGAACATTGAAACTTAATCTAACTCATCTCAGAATGCAACCGTCATAAACGTCATACCCAGTTGCAATGAAACAGCTACAGTAGTGATGCTTTAATGCATCCATCGAAAATATTGCAATGGAATAATCAAATGTAGCTAAACTATGTAATTAGTGATAGGGTTAGGTTAACGACAAGTACTCCTGTCAATGATCACATGTCTTTGACTGCTGGCGAAGTACCACGATTGCTTTGATTGATATTTTGGTGGCTCTCCGTTGTTGTTCACATCAAGCTTACTTTGATGCTTTCAAATCAATTAGATATTGCATTTCCATAATTAACACCAAGTCTCATAACATATAAGCACCTTTGCCGTAGAATGTGGTCCTACCATGATTTTGAAACGCTAGCAAACCTAGCGGTGGACGTCAAGATTTGAACAACGCGCATAAGACAGAGCAGCATCGCATGCTTTTCTGCCTTTTTTTAGCCTCCTACCCCCTCCCTTCTTCTTCTTCTTCTTATTGGCATTACATCCCCACACTGGGACAGAGCCGCCTCGCAGCTTAGTGTTCTTAAGCACTTCCACAGTTATTAACTGCGAGGTTTCTAAGCCAAGTTACCATTTTTGCATTCGTAAATCATGAGGCTAACACGATGATAGTTTTATTAGACTGATTATGTAATCAGTCTAATAAAACTATCCACCTTTTACGCAAATCATGCCATAAAATCTTAATCACCCCTCTTTGACATCTCTCGTGTCCAGTATAATTTTTGTAATTGAATAATTGTTTGCATGGAAACATCATAAGAAATAATGTTGTCACAATTGCCTTTGGTTTGAAGTTGAAATTTCTTCATATTTTCTATAGTTTAGGTGTTTCAAGAGCTTCTGGAAGCAAACAATCCAATAACTGTTTACTAGAAGTAACCTAATCGAATTCTACCTTTGGTTTCTCACAAAAATGTTCTCAATAGAATTTCCGGCAAATGAGCAAAAGGTGGTGTTCGTTAAACTTGGATGACGGTTTCCAGCAATTTGGAACCAGTTCGGATGTATAGACAACGTGTAAAAGAATAACAATCATTATCAACAGGCTGTCAAATTGCACTGTTGCATCGCATCGCACGTCGCGTCTACTCTGGCTTGCACCTTACATTGTATTTGCATGCTGAAAATTTAGATCAAAATATAAAAAAAAAATTATGTGGATACTAGATCATCCAAACTGACCTTGAGTTCAGAACTTGCCATCTACAGCCATGACTCTACCTTTTTCCGTCACTAGAAGCTTGGATATGTATTCAATCCTGTTCACAATATACTCCGGAAGACCAGGAGACATGGTGAGGTAGTTTTGGGTTAATCCGTGTCATCCAAACCGTCATTGAGTCCAAAACTTGCGATCTATATCCACGACCCCAGCTTTTTTCGTCATTCTAAGCTTGAATATGTATTCAAATATGTTCATATCATATTCGTGCAGACCAAGAGACACGATAAGATGGTTTTGTGGTATCCTGAGTCATCCAAACTGTCTTTGAGTTCTAAGCTTGCGACCTACAATCACGACACTAGCTTTTTTCGCCACTAGAAGCATGGATATGTATTCAACCATGTCCGCAATATACTCTGGGAGGCCAGGAGACATGGTAAGGTGGTTTGGGCATATCCCGGGTCATCCAAACCGTCCTTGAGTTCATAAGTTGCGATTTACAACCATATCCATAACATATTCATGAAGCTCAGGAGACTTGATCAAATGGTTTTGGGATGTCCTGGGTCATCGAAACCGTCCTCGAGTTCAGAACTTGTGATCTACGGCACTAGAAGCTTGGTTATGTATTCATGCTTGGTTATTAGACTGGCCCAGATTAGTATGGGGAGAAAAAAATGTTGTCGAATTCCACGTGGCACCCCCCAGAATTGTGTCTTTGGGTGAGAAAATCAATCACTGAAAATTTCAGCTCAATCGCTTGCTGCATAAGCTGGCGCATTTGATTTGAAGTTTGTATGGGGATTTCAGCCAAAATGTATAGGAAAATACACCTCCGTCACTCATTCGATCTGGAAACTGGTTCTGATTGCTCGATTGACCTCAGAATTGCAAAAACGGCAGTTGGTATGCTACAGAACTATTTCACAGAACATTGCTTGATGATTAAATGAACTTTTATATAGTTTTCGGCTGATTTATTAGGGGCTGATTTGTGTATTTTTGGATTTTTTGATCGAATCGCATCGGCCGAAACCTATATAAAAGTTCATTTAATCATCATACAATGTTTTGTGAAATTGTTCTGTAGCATACCAACTGCCGTTTTTTGCAATTCTGAGGTCATTCGAGCAATCAGAACCAATTTCCAGATCGAATGAGTGACGGAGGTGTATTTTCCTATACATTTTGGCTGAAATCCCCATACAAACTTCAAATCAAATGCGCCAGCTTATGCAACAAGCGATTGAGCTGAAATTTTCAGAGATTGATTTTCTCACCCAAAGACATAATCCTGGGGGGTGCCCCATGAAGTTAGGCAACTTTTTGTTTCCTGGGCCAGTCTATTGGTTATGTTATGTGCTTAAGTTCATAACTTGCGATCTAAAGCCACCACTTAAGCTTTTTACGTCGGTTCAAGCTTGGATACGTATTCAACCATATCCACAATACATTCCTGAAGATCGAGGGACATGGTAAGATGGTTTTAGGATATCCTCGGACATCAAACCGTCGTTGAGTCCATAACCTGTGGTCTACAGCCACAGCAGTAGATTTTCCAGGTAATCGTAAGCATTTTAAAAATCCATACGTGCGACTTTAACGCTGTTACAGTGCAAACATGCTTTATACTAGCTTATATTGCTTTATATTGTAGAAAGCTCCAATATATCGGAACCAACATTTCGAAACGGCAAAACTGTTTTTGTAAACAAATGCCTCTCACGTCGCATGTGGGCTAATTTGTGCCCACCCACGCAGTTCAGTTTTGGATTGGGTGGGTGGGCTCAAATCATCCCACCAGTAACGTGAGCAGCTCTTGTTCACAAAACTAGTTTCGCCCTTTTAAAATGTTGGTGCCGATATATTTAACTGTAATAATCACATACATATATAGCAACTTTGATCGCAAGTAACGAATTCAAGAGTGTGCATTACTCAGACTATCCCAGAACAATCTAGCGGTATTTTTTACCTTCCAATAGATGTTATGAACAAGTTTGACCATATTTCGAGACATTGAGAGATAAGAAACGCTACTTTGAAAGCTTAAGATAATAGATTCTGTGCTAGAAGACAGTTTAATTGACCTGGAATATACCCAAAACTGTGTCTGTTAACCTTCCAGGAAATGTAAACGCATGGTAGATCTGACCGAACTTAAGATCAAGGAACATGGTAACTTTGGTAATCTATAGTATATCCAAACAATCAGCCCATTTATATATATTTCCAAGAGATGTAATGTCTTTCTTCATTTTTTTTTTGTTCAGCCTTTGCCTTTTTGTTCCGTAGAGCTACATAGCTCTTGCCATCCGGAAGATGCTCCCAGTCGAACTATTCCTCGAGATCAAAATAATCGAAATTTTCTTTATTTTTCCTGTATATCGCCAATACCAAGATTATTGATTTATTGAATACAATAACTTGAATACCGCTCCGTTATGTTAAAAAATTGAATTGAGCCTTCCAAATAAAATACTGTTTTAGACATACTCTACAATTCAATAATCATATATATTGTAGAATAGTGTACACCTGAGATTTTTGGACACAAAACACAATACAGGCCAAGCTTTCAAACGATATATTAACTTTTAAAATCGGTGGTTGCGAACCTTGAGAAAAAATGATTGTAGGCAAAAAATCTAGGATGGAGCCTAAATTCAATATGGCCGCCTTGATTTTTATATATGCAAATTTAGGGGTCCATCTTTATGAAGAAATTAACTCGGGCCCTTCATATGCTCACAAAAATCTGTCGAATGAATACAAATTTAGGCATTTTTGAGAACCTCGTGCAAATAGTGGCCCGGTCACAGCGAGAATTACTCAGCTGTTGATTTCAAGTCTCGAAATCAAGGAAAGTTTGGATGCCTCAGAATATTATAAAAATATCTTACTTCCATTGGCCTCCCAGAAGGTGTAATGGATATACAGTCCCATCCCGATTTTGGCAACACCCGTTTTTGTCTACCCCCGATTTTAGCAACACCCGTTTTTGGCAACATTTTCTTCTCGATTTTGGGAACAATCTCGAAAATATTTTTTTTATTACTTTTTAGAGCTAAAACCTTTTTAAATATGTAGTAGGATAGACAAAACCAAAAGTGAATACCATTAAGGTTTATCTGCGTATTATGGGCTTTATACGAATAGTGGGCACTTCCACTGAAATAATGAACCGCTCATTGCAAACAATTTCTATTGAAACTTTTCTGCTCTTTTTATCCACGTTTTCCATGTCCCTATTCACACTACCCTAATATAACCAGCCCACCGTAGAATGTCGTATGTTTTGGATTCTCACTGATTTTGTCGTCGACAAGCTGACTCACGCCACCGTTGTACATAGTGCAACATCTATTAGGCGAAGCCCGCTGTTTACATCACATTGCAACCGATACTGCATAAGTGATCCAGGAGCAAGCAAACCCCAGTAGGTTTAATTGCTAGTGATTAGCAAATTCGATTTTCTAAATGCGCTATATAGCCATAAATCCGTTTTGCTCATTATGCGCCTCTTTTCTGATATCAGCCGAGAAACTGTCATTTTATCATTTTATCCGTTTTTTTTGCTGCATTCCCGTACAGATTATAAGCAACAATTTATTTTAAAGAGTCTTATTGTTTAAAATTCACGCAAATTTGTCTAGCGATTAATATTAGAAAACAGTTAGCTTTTACAGTTTCCTGATGTGTCAATTGCATAACGAGCCGGCATGTTTGGCAACAGTCCAACAGTAATGGTAAGAGTTTGGTAACATGTAAGGCGTAAGGCTCTCGAGCAGGCATTGGAAAAAATCAGATCAAGAGAAAAAATCGGGTTAATCTAAGCCAATTTGATGCACTGCCGCGGGGCAAGTCATGAGCTTCCAAAAATCTTTGAAATTGGACGAAAATCGTTGCTTACATGGATACCTCACCATGGCTTGGCTTGTTAGACGGTGTTGGTCATTGTTTATCACAGCAACAATTGCTCCTACTCGTTGTTTGGCATTCATTTGAGCGAGACAGTTCACTCATTGCCTATAGATGCTACGATTGCAATAGATCAATGATCACTCACACTTCCAATGCCTGCTTTCGAGTATTCTGTTTGTGATGGCGAAGTATCAGAAGAAGAGTACCTCCTGTGAAGTTTCCATGAGATCGCTAATGTAATTCTAGCTGCTTCGATAGGCGAGTGATGCGTCACATGTTGTTTTATTATTATTTATTCAGCCTAAGGCCGGAGTGGCCTCTGCGGTACATAACAGTCATCTCCGTCCACTGCTGTACGTTACCAGTCACGCAGTCTACGGAGGGTCCGTAAATCGTCTTCCACCCGATCGATCCACCTTGATCGGTGCACACCTCGCCTTCTTGTGTATGTCGGATAGTTGTAGAGAACCATTTTTACTCCACAAGCATTGTCCGGATATCGTGTCCACGGAGGACTACCGTCATCAGTTTAATAGTGAGTCTGATTGGTACGGCGGCGAACTCTATTCGTTCGGAGTGTTTTTTTGTGAGTCCAATGCCACGTTGCGTCTCCGAATTTGTCTGCTGGTATCGTTATCGGAGGTCAAGTGAGCCCAAGTACACGAATTCTTCAACAACCTTGATTTTGTCGCCATTGATACAAGCTCGTGGTGAATGGCCGTTGTCTTCTCTTGAGGCTACTTCGTCTTCAACGTGTTTATGACTAGTCCGATCTGCTTTGCTTTCCTCTTCAGTCTGATGTAGGATTCTTCCATCTTTTCAAAGTTATAATAATGAAAGTAGTTCATGGAGAACTGTAGTCCAGTGTAGTTAATCCATACTCACACTACATTGGATTCGCCGACCAATGTGCAGAATGCAGATTTCAGTTAGGGGTCGTACACATATTACGTAAGCACTTATGGGGGGAGGGGCGGTCTGTCGTTTTCTTACGCACTATATAAATAAAAATTATTTGTATGAAAAAAATCTTACATGGGAGGAGGGGGGTCGAAAATCCCATAAAAAATGCTTACGTAATTAGTATTTTTTACTATTTTTTAAAACAATGACATGTCTTGCGATCATTTTTTCCATAATGTCATAGAAAATTGTGCACAGAACTTTACTCTTAATCACACCGACCACAAAAAAAATTGCATACAATAGAAACGTTTTTTTATCACCACATTTTTTTGTAAGGACGTGGCCGACGCTATTGCTAATTTCAAATATTATTTATTATTCAGTTTGTATTATGAAATTGGCTAATTAGTTACATTATCGTTTGATTACCATTCTTGAGTTTGTTTCAATTTTGTTTGAACTACAATCTCCGAGTTATGAATAATAACGCAAAAATGTCAATTATGATGTACGTGCATCACTTAAACACACTCCACATACTTTGTTGTACATTTTCTTAGTATTTAACTTCAATCATGCAAACAAAAAAAATTGAAATTTTGAATGAATTTTTTTCCCGTTTTTGGCAACATCCCCATTTTGGCAACTTTAAAATCCGGTCGTGTTGCCAAAATCGGGAAGGGACTGTAATTGAATGCATATTGAAGGTTTGAAAAACGATGTTCTCGCAGCTGTAGATCTCAAGTTCCGAGCTCAAGGATAGTTTGGATGGTCTAGGACATCCAAGGAAGATAAAAAAAAATTGTACATTACAGTAGCTCTACGGATACGCTTGAATAAAAATCTTATTTTGAAACAATTCTTTACTAACTTCACCGTGTTCATGACTTTCTAGGTTGTCGTAGGGCCTTGATCGCCCATGTCTGATATTTTTCCCTGATAAGGGGGTTAATTTCAAGCATTTTTGCTGAATACTTGTATCCATCGTGCAATTTTATACAACTATTTTTCTGTTGGAGTCGTATATGACCCCGTGGGCCTGAAAGGGTTAAAATCATTTCTTAACCTTCTCAACAGGCGAGTAAAAATTTATGACAATTAGAAAAAGGAAATCAAATACAAGGCTACTTTTATACCAAGCAGTGTTGGTAAAAACTCAAAATCTCAAAACTCATGGATGATTCAAATCAAGCGTGAGTTGAAACGCACCCAACTCAGCATCTAAAAACTCATGGATGAGTTGAATCATCCATTTGAATCATCGTTGGTTTTCTTTTGTTCTCCTTCGTTAAAAACAGTGAATTGGCGTTTGTCGCATAAATATTAGACACTCTTCCATGTATAAGCAATAAATTGCCCCCAAATTGATTTCAAATACGTTTTTAAACTTAAATGATTTTTTGGCAAATGAGTGAAATGATGTGTTTTAGCATGAAAAATTCAAGCGTGATGCATTCCTTTAAAATCGCAGACGATTTCGTTCGTACGGGAGCGCTCGTTGATTGAGATTTATGAGTGATTTTACCAACACTGATACCAAGGAGCTAGACCTCATTGCTGTCCACAGTATATGTCATGATTGAATCACCTCTCGTCAAGATTATACCTAGCGTAAAAAGCAGGATAACAATATGCTAAATATTAGTTTTGTTGTTGAAGCAATTCGATGAAAGTTAGAAGGTGCAAAAATGATGGAGCTCTACAGCACAAATTCGTAAGCGAAATATGTTTAGACCTGAGTACAGATTTTGTATTGAGACTTTGAGAGTAACATCACTTCTTTTCTTTACCATATCGCAAATGCTGATTTTGCTGATTAGTTAGCTACCTCTAAGATGATAGTAAGCCATTCTCCAAAAACCGACATCTGTCCTGTTTGAGAGCCAAAGCAACAATTTCAGATAAATGAGCGGAGACGAGCCAGCCTCGGGCTGCAAGTCTCCTAAATAAAGACAAAAAAATATATATATATATATAAATGAGGATCACTACTTCCGCCCACTATTACTGGTTTGATCTCACCAGAAAAGCAAATTGAAAAGTTTATTCAAAGCAATTGTTGAAATAGTTTTGGGCCGAAAATCGCCAACCAGAATTCCAGAAGATTTTGCGGTTGATTAGCAACGTCACCGGATGTCTGGGGCAGGCCTTCTGAGGACTATGTTTCCTCAATCTATTTCGAATTTTATTCCTCGTAATCAAGATTCAAAGAGTTCGATTCTAGGCTCATTGATAATACCTAAATGATGCTAAGTTAGTATATACATGAAAATGAATTTCTGTCTGTCTGAACCTTATAAACTCCGAAACTACTGAACCGATTGGCCTGAAGTTTTTGGGGCCGGGAAAGGTTCTTAAGATGGTTTGAGATCCCTCCCTCCTTCGAGGGCTTCCACACAAATGAAATAGAAATTTCTGCATAACTCGAGAACTAATCAGAGAATAAATCAAGTTAAGGCAAAACGAAGTTTGTCGGGTCTGCTAGTGTATGCATATAAAAAACATGTACATATGTCATTTTCTTAGGAAATTCCTGGCAATTCATTCAGTATTGAACGTCAGTGGCGATGATTTATGCCAGATGAGTATATAAGAACCCTGGATTTGTGGTTCGGTTTGTTTGGTGATCCACTTTTGATTTCGTGGCGTACAGTTTGAGAGTTTGATCGCAGAATAGTTACCGCGATAAGTTGTTTATTGTTTTTCATCGTCATGTTTCCCTTCTTGAGTAAATTTCGGCTGATTTGTCTACTTTGTAAGAGAGAAACTGGCTTAACAAGCAGCAATGACAATGATGCCGACAAAAAAAATCAGTATCACCGCAATAGTTTTTAAGCCTGCGAAAAAATATAGTCGAAACTATGGTAATAGTTATAACTGAGCTGTAGTCAAATTTTCAGCAAAATCGGTTCAGCAAAATCGGCTCTAGAGCTCCAAGGTTGACCATTTTGCATGAAAAACGGCAAGTGGGCACTTTATTACGCCGGTCAGTATATGTCTACTCTCATTCATTTTGATGAATACGCTCTAAAGAAACATCGCTCCAGGATTGAAAAATAATGATGTCTTACATACGAACACCAAGTGTTTTATACACACTGGTACGTTTTCATCGATTTGAAAAGGGAAAACAAATAAATCCGCAGCTGCAATAATGATAATAATAATCAGACAGATACAACTTACGACTAGGCACGTATTACCTATATTGTGGATCGGCGTGGCTGTTCAGCTAAGCTGCATAATCCTCCGTAACGGAGACAGCAAAAGATAATACCTCCAAGGCAGAAAAAAGGCAGCAAAAACCAATTTCAATGATATTTACCTGCAATCCACACAGAGTCGTATTGGTTTTCCAAACAGACAACATCATCTACGTTGGATACATGGATTTAATACCTTAAGAAAAAGTGTTTCCCATTCGTTGCTGTTGAAGAAATAATTTCCTAGCAAAATGAGGCATTTAGATGCAACATAATTCTCCATATCCATCGAACGGCTGAGAGAGCTTCAAATTGCAGTGAACAATCGGAACGATACAATCTGCGCTTGATGGCGTTCGGGAATGACATCCATCATCAACACCACCAATCATAAATGTGTAACATGCTCCATGTTTCAATAGAGTCTCAATACATTTAAGTAGATATCGCTATCAACACTCCTCAGTTGAACTTTCATGGTATCGAATCAAGTTATTTTGACAGATAAGATAACACAAAAAAGCAAATTCGAACGACTGAAAAGTGTGATAATATGTTCAACAATGCCATTACTATCACTTTCCCACATGATGGAAACGTGCGGAGAATGCCTTTCTCGCATCACAGGAAAGAGTGCTCTCGCTTGCACTGTGAAAATAGTGGGCACATAATAGTGCGCGAGTGTCACGTTTCTGAGAAGTAGCTCAATGCGAACACAAATATGCCTGTCAGTGAAAAAGGGGCTATTTGCATGTATTATCAGCAACAAGCACTAATTTAAATATCCATAGTTTTTTTTATATTTTACGAGAACAATTGCTCTACCTGTGAAGCATGTCGTAATGTTCAAACACAGACAAACAGATCAACCTGAGTTAGATGCCTGTAAACAGATTACTAGAATCCAGCTTAATAGTTGATATATACAATTCCAAGGAATTTACAACAAATTTCTACTACATATTCTTTTTCCTATTTAGCAAAATATTCTATTCAAACAGTTTCTGCTCGAATCAATGACAACCTTCAACATGCATTTGGTTAAATATTCATTTCTGAGGAGTATTACGTCCATTTGTCTACGAAACACAATTTGTTTAAAGATGTTGCAGACACTGATCCCTAGCGGTAGTGGTAGAAGATGAAGTGACGATTGCAGCAGCTTGAAGACACGTGTTCGGCGCCGCGGGTTATAAACTAATCACAAAACGGCGAAGGTACGGTCGGTTTATAGATCCCTTTGGCTTAGGGTAAAAATGCACAATTCGCATAGGCACGGTATGTTCATATAAATGTAGGTACTCGAACGATCGGAGAGCGCCGAGCACGTAGCAGTTCAACTCCGAATAACTGCTTGACAATAAAACACAACAATCGATAGATAACGTACGAAGAAAGTGCACATACTGCCACGTTATTTTAGAAGACCAGATAACACCACAGGAAAAAACCTACGCGTTTGAATGATGTACTGGTGGGAATGTGATAAATACATTTTTAGCTCATGTTGGTTTGAAATTCTTCACCATAACTTTCGTTAATTGTGTTTCCTTTTGATTTCCATAAGACGTGAGAGCACTACAAAAATTAACATAAATTTTCTTCCTAAAAAACTGGTAAAAAAAATTCCAATGAAATAGAAATAGTAGTAATACATAGGAGAAAGTAGCAACTAAAAATTTAATTATTGATTTCACATCCACTTTCTATAATAATTGTATATAAAAAATTAATTCTTATTCATGCACAAGCTACATCGACACATTATCTGAAGTATCTGGAATCAAAACTACCCGTAACCTTTTGTTACGCATTGCTAAATTATGTTATTGATGACGATAGCGGACGTGCACGACCCATCGGAATAATGTCCAAATTCGGCGTAACAAATCGTGACTCACCGTTAGATGCGCAACTCTTACATAACACTTTTTGAACTGTCATGCTAATCCATAAAATTGTCGCGCTAGTTGAGCAATTCAACGAATTAAGCAATCTGATCTGAACGAGAAAATTGCTCGAATTAGACAAATATTCCAATCCCTAATTATTGACGAATGAAATACTTAAATCGACAATCGGATGGGAGTGAGGACAACTCGACTAAGGACAGGTGGACCCACCGTCTAGTCCCAAGTGCGTCGGCCTGAATTGATAGACCTCATGGAGAGCTAAACTTTGGCTTGATGCAGTTATTAACAAGTCACGGATGCTTCAGGTGGTAAGGTACCCCGGGGCAAGTGAAGCGAGCCGAGTCCTCTCTGGAGTGGCCTCAGTCATCTCCAGCTCCTAGGGAATGTGATATGGTCGGTGGAGAGAAGAACAAGCTCTACCTTAACTCTAATTTATTAATTCTAATTACGTGCTATATATACATTGTCAGGTAACTATCGAGAAGTAAATATTCATAATTATTTACCCGTCGATGAGCTGCCTGTTTTTATCATCCTAAGCTACCTCGACGGGTAGTTGGTAAAGGACAATGAAGTGGTAGATCACCACACAAGTGAAAATTCGGGGTAAGTGGGTACTATTAAGATATATTACCTCTAATTATTTTTTTGGTATAATATCATTCTGAAATGTCATAACATAAATATTAACAGATACTATAGAGGAAAAATCAGTTGGCATCCCTGCCACCAGGAGCGATACAGTGTAATTCTTTACAAAACGTCATCTGCACTGTAAAACAAGTTAAGCACTTGCAGTTTCAGTCACTCCGTTTTCACCGGCACAATTGGTTCTCTGTTTGTTTTATCAGTTCCAGGTAACTATTGTGAATGTTTTAGAGATTATATGTGATAATAGTAGTATTACCACTCCGTTTTGCAATAAAACTACCATGTTTTCACTTGCCCCTGTATTTTCTCATATATGGGGTAAGTGGGATATATGAAAACAAATAAAGAAATAATGTTCTATTTCAGCGGATTCGCGTGAAAATGGTTCGTCATTATATAAAAAAAAAGACTTCCTGCTACTTACTCCAAGGAAGCATTGCTGGAAGCAATAGACGCCGTCAAAACAAACCGTTTATCGCTATACAGTGCGGCAAAATACTACCACATCCCCAAAAGTACGTTGTGTAACAGAATCCACGGGAGACGGGGAGAAAAAAGTGTGACCGGCGGAAGACCTACTGCTCTATCTCCAGATACGGAAGCAAGGATGGCATCACATATAAAGTCAATGGAGAAATGGGGCTTTGGACTATCGCGCCAGAAAGTGATTTCGGCTATAGGACGACACATCAAAGAAACTGGTTTACAAACTATTTTCAAGAATTCAACACCCGGCCCAGACTTCTTTGTGAATTTCATGCGACGAAACGGGCTTTCTCGAAAGAAAAATCAGGCGGTTGAAGTGGCCAGAAAGAGAAATGTAGATCCCTTCATCATTTCCGGTTACTTTGACATGCTACAACGTGAGATCCTGAATGTCCCACCTGAACAGATCTACAACTAGGACGAAACAAGTTTTTGTTTGGATCCAAGCCGAATGAGAGTAGTTGGAGAAAAGGGAAGGCAGCTCATAGAGTGACAGCCGGCCGAGGGCGGGAAAACTTCACAGTATTGATGGGTGCAAATGCAACTGGCTTGCATGAGGAGGAAGCTGATGGCGACAACCTACCGCCGCTCATCATTTTCAAGGCAAAGAATGTGTGGAACTCGTGGTTAGCAAATAAAAATCAAGAATACTGTGGGATGTCGTACGCTGCCGCTGCAACAACTAATGGCTGGATGTACACGGTCACCTTCACCAACTACTTCTGTAACACGTTCTTGAAGAGCATTCCGAAACAGCGACCGGTCGTTATGAGTTACGATGGACATAACTCACATACCTCTCTTGCGCTTGTTGAAAAAGCTTCACAGGAAAACGTTGTGATATTGAAGCTTCCTCCTCATGCAAGCCATCTCTTGCAACCGATGGATTTGTCCGTTTTCAAGCCTCTCAAGCAGAAATATGATGAAACTATCATTAAATGGCAAATGAATAACTACGGGACTAAGCTACCAAAGTCCACTTTCTCCAACATCATTTCCAAAAATTGGTTACAGTTTGATCCTTCAAACATCAAAAGTGGCTTTCGCAAAGCTGGCATCCATCCGTTTTGTGCCAACGTAATTTCTAACGATAAGTATAACCCACTGGCGCTGAAACGTTTTGATATCAGTCGCAAAACCCAAAAGCACCTATCACGAATGAGCACCAAGATACCAACATTTGCAACGATTCCTCTGACAAGGAGAATCAACCAGCTACAGTTCCAACCATGAGCGAAAATTATGCTCCATATCTGCCGGATGGTGGTTCTGATCAAGGTGTCAACGAGTCCACAAATAAGCCCGGAGATAATTCGTTCGAGCAAATCCTCTTGGAGCACGTCAAGCAGAGTGGATCTTTGCAAAAGATTAAGAAACGAAAAATTTGTGCGGGTGCTGAGGTGATCACTTCGGTCGAAGCTGTTCAGCGATTGAAATCTAAGGAGGGGCAAGTGACAAAAAAAGCGTCATCAAAAGTAAAAAAGGAGGAAATGGAGGAAGCTGGAAAAAATGATTCAGACAAGAAAAAAAAGTTGAAACGGTCTGCGGAGAAAACAGGATCAAGTAACCATTGTAAAAGAGCTAGGTTTGAAGACACTTTGCCAACGATCGGTATTTTAGTACAAAAATATCCGAAGGAGCATAACCGTCTTCGACAAGTCCCTTGATAAGCCCAATTGATAATAATAAGGAATTAAATTTGTTCAAATGAATTGATTATTTGTTGAATAAAATTATGATTTATGTTTCAACATTATTGACTTCTTTTACTACCTCCCAATCTACATAATGTTACTACAGACGTAACACGTTTCTTTAGTGTGACTATGAGCTCAACATATCTCGGGTAGCCTACACAGAGTGTACATATGTATTTACAAATACACCACACCCCCTCCCTCACTTTCTGATACCCTATCTCGGTCTGAAAGCACTAACATTCGATACTATATTGGCATTATATATACCTTCCTCAAATTTGTTCTTTTAATATAAAAAAATCATAGGTTCCACTTGAGTGGGTTTCTAGGTCCCACTTGCCCCGTTTAATGGGGTAAGTGGGTCCTACAGTAACATTTCTTTCTATCACATTTAATATGGTATTGGAAACGACTGGAAATAGTTTTTATGTATGCCGAAACGTCGGGCTAAACGCTAATCGTTTAATGGTTTTAAAGACTGAGATAGCCAAAATTTCTACATCACATTTAAATATTTCTGTAAATCAATCAATGGCTTTTATTGTGTGTACACATCAACAATGAAGGTATACAACGATGTATACGTTGTTAAACCATCGAAATAAATTATTTTTTAAGTATGCGGTACCAGTTTTCCCAAACTTGCATTTTTTTAGGTCCCACTTACCCCGGTGTTACCTGTACAGGTTCGGACATGCGATTTCTTCTGCAATGTCCAGACGTGACAGAAACGGCTGAGAACATTCTGTCAAACATATCTGGATCTGTAGATCGTAAGTTCGATTCACGTAATTAGCGAGTACATCAGCCAATTGTAAATTGTACAAAAGAAATCCTTCGAAAGTTAATTTCTAAGAGTTATTCCACTGAGTGAAAGTTACTTTTCACCTATTAGTTAGTCGGCTGGAAATAGCCAGGAACTCAATAGTCAGTCATCTACACTACACAGGGTAATTCTGGGCGCGTAGGTAACCCTCCTTTAGAAAACTGAGATGGTGTGATTCACTTGTGTATATGTCGTGGCTAAGGATTTTAAGAACTTTCGAAAAACATATTTAGCACCCCTAGAGAAATCATAAAGCATCGACCATATTGAGTTTCCGGATTGGTTGGACAATTTTTCCGGTTTTTTCCCGGGCAAGTCAGATTCCCAGTTTTTTCCCGGTTTTCCGACTAGATGGACACCCTGTGAACGGGAACGCACACGCCAGCTACAAACGTCGCAACTGTTATCAGCTTGCGGCGAGCGCGTAGCTGCTAGAGTTTCCATCCCGGGACAGAATATCCCGGGATTTCCCTTGATATTATTTTCGAAATCCCAAAAATCCCGGGATAAAAAAATCTTTTTGCCTTTCTCGTACAACAAAGTTGTACCGAAAGGCCATCATTTCACTCCGGAAACGAACTTTTTATAGAAGCTTTGGAGACCAATAGTGTTATATACTATTCGACTCAGCTCGACGAGCTGAACAAATGTCTGTCTGTCCGTGTGTACGTGTGTGCACGTTTTTTTTCTTCCTAAGCAAATGGAGGGGGAATCTGCTCAACAGGCATCCTGGGTTGTTCAGGAAGTGCGGGGTTAGGAATCACCACCAACAGCAAACGAGGGAGGCAGGACTACATCCCCGACCCGCTAAACCGTTTCCATTGCCGCCAAGCCCATAGTCCCTTCGGTACAACCAGAAAGTAATGCTTCAAAGGGGGGCCAGTGCACAACGCACCCTCGAGGTTAGCTGCATGTCCTTGCAGCACCGAACATCGTAACTCGCTTTTTAGAAGAACACCATGGTATCGTGCCAGCACGTTGCCGGCTTTCCAGGTGGCCTTACCACGCCCCATGTCCTCGGAAGCTGGGAAGGGTCGACTTCGCGCCAGCTTCTCTCTGCACGACTGGTATCAAGAATGATGATGCCGTGTGCACCAAATTGACCTTTCTACGATAGGGCCTATTCGCAAGCACACAGAGGGACTTGCCGACGCGGTGCCTACGTCTGCCCCAGCCTTTACGAGGACCTTTTTCCGTCCTCTGGCTCGGAACCCACCCGGTTGACCAACGCCGCGAAAGCGACGATACCATGTTGTTCTATGCGCGGCCACTTGTTCGATAAAAGGATCGAATTCGACCACAGAGCATGACCACCGGTATGACCCATGAAGCCGACTCCGATCCCTTGGACCACCTCTTATTTGCGCCTGAACTAGCCATCCTTGAGTCCACGCGCCACCTTCTGTGTAGCTCCGAGACGATTTGGGCGATAGCCGATAAAACGGCGTTCCAGCCAACTTCATCTTTACACATCCTCCGAACTAGGTTGTCCGGGGTAGTGTCCAGACCACATGTGGCAAGCATGTGGTCACGCATTGCGCGAAAACGTGAGTACACGAACAACACGTGTTCCGCCGTTTCCTCTAAACCTGCGCACACCAAACACTCGGGCGAGGCCGAGCAAGCCAGCTGCGTTACCTGCACTGTGATTTTGCAGCACGCTTAAACGCCGGGCACATCAAACCCCTCATGGGGTGCTTGCTGTTCACAGCTTTGCTGGAACAAATCAAACAATTGGGAGGGTTCGTGCAGCATTGTGCCTTATGTCCCTCCAATCCGCAGCGTTGGCAGAGATTGCTTCTGTCAGGGCCTTTGCAGTCCCATTGCTTGTGCCCCGGTTCCAGGCACTTGAAGCAAACTTCGGGTTGCTCGTATATGCCCACAGGGCATACCGATCATCCCACCTTGACGCTCCCTAACTTGACTACCTTGGAGGCGTCCGCTGCAGATAGCAGAACCAATGCTACCTGCGGCCCTGCCGGACCTTTCCGTAGACGAACGGCTGCGGTGGGCGTCTCCACTTCACACTGTCGCCGCAGTCGCCGTCAGTGCCGTGACGAGCTCTTCGACTTCGGTGATCTCGTCCAGGTCTTTAACCCTTAGATTCACCTCCGTAGTGAGTGCCCTCACCTTGACCGTCTCGCCTAGAACTTCCTCCGCCAACTTCTTGTAGGCGGCGCCCTTTTGCGAGACGCCCCGCTTCAGCTCGAGGATCATCTCGCCCATCCGGGTACGTCTTATTCGACGTACGTCGGCGCCGAGTTCACCGAGCTTGACGTCACTCCTCATCGCCTTCAAAACATCCGAGTACTTAGCCTCGTCCGCCGTGATGACTAGGGCATCGCCCCTGTAGCGATTGGCGCCTACCCTAGACTTCTTGCTACCCTCATTCGCCTGGGCCTTCTTTTCGGCCCTTGACGTCTTCGCTTTCCTCTTGTTCTTGACCAGGGTCCAGGAGGCGTCATCCCCCTCTATTTCCCTGGTCTGGTGCGGCTGAGAACTTTCAGCCTGTCGTAACCCCTTACCACCGTCTTTCCTGAGTGGACGGACCTTTCCAGGTCCTTCCTCCCCGGTTTTGGAGGTACCTGGCCGGGGTTCAGCTTCTCAGCCCCACTACCCTTGTTCGGGGTAGTAACCCTCCGCGTTTTGGAGCGGCCCCCAGGGAGCTCATCCCCTGGAGACTGTCGGGGGATTTTGTGTCTGCTCCGTTGGAGCAGTCACCCCCGACGTACCCGCAAATACTTGAGCCTCAGTCTGGGTAGACTTTGGTACCACCGTCTTCGCTGGCACGCCCTCGGTTGATTCGACCTTGCCCGAGTCCGCGAATCCTTGGGCCTCAGTCTGGGTAAACCTCGACTCCACCGATTTCACGGGTTTACACTTGGCCGTCCTGACCGCCCTCTCCAGCTTGGCGTTCAGCATCGACTTTCGAAGTTTCTGCAAGCTCCTCTTGAGGTCCTTGCTGATATTATGCTTCGATGACGCAAAGTCGATGATGGCGTCCAGCTGTTCCGTCGCCACCTCGAAGGCCGAAAGCCCATCGCGTTTGCGGTTCATCGCCTCCACAAGCAATGGGCCGTCAATAACCCCTACCGGCGTTTTTTTAGCCGAGAGGAAGGTTGAGTGACCCACGCTGGCGCTGCGCACTGAGCTGCCGACTATTGCCTCTGGCCTCCTAGGCGGAGACCTAAACAACCCACCTCTTGCGAAAGCTTGTCGTCTACACTACTACCACTAATTGAAGAATTGACTTGGTTTTCCATTTTGGTCCCACGAGTTGCTCGGGAAAAGAGGTCCACCACGTCAGAGCCCAGCATGACGCGGTAAGGGACAATTACTGTGGAGGGTGCCCAGGTACCCCACAGGCTCCGTCCGTGGGATCATAAGTTATGGCCAAAATACTATTTTCTATGCGCAAAACTCGCAAAAAAACTCACTCATATTTCTCAGTATTATTTTTTTTTGCACGAGGAAGGCACCAAGGGTTTTTATTTTATTTTCCAGATTTATTTCAAACTATTCAGCAAACTACAACCAGGAAACTTTTTCTAATGGTTCCGGAGAATGTCTTCGGCGTCAGGAATTTACTCGATCATTCAAACTACAGGATCGATATGGAACTCAGTAAAAGGTAGATTGAAATTATTATTTCCCTTGTGCAATCATCTATTATAGATTCCCAATTTGAAAAATTGAAATCATTTTGAACTTTTTCTTCAGAATCCTTATACACGGACTATATGGAATAGTGACATGAATTCCCCGAAATTCTCCATCTGGTATAACCTGAGCTCATTGATTCGATATAGTTCCTAAGAAGAGGTTTTATGAAGACGATTAAGCACACGGGCGGTTTAGGCGAACGAAGACACAACGATAATAGCGGTATAGCAATGTATTAAATTACCTACCTGGATACCTGGTTGGCTACAGCGTCGATACACCTATGCCTGGCGTCAGAGTGTAAAATAATAGAAAATTTTTGGTGAAGTCCATTTTTCTTCATTTGTCAGTTCACTTCCGACACATTCATAGTCGGCTCTGGAAAGTCAATATTCAGTTGAATATTAGTCATTGAATATTTATGCACATTTTACAAATTGATAAATTATCTGAAATCTGAACACGTTTCAAATGAGTAAAGTGATTTATCACACAGGACTGAATCCGATTTTCATCCGCGAGGCACTGTCAACGGGAAACATCAACATAAATAATGCTAATTATGTTTTTTTCTGCACATAGTAAACACACTCAGTGACAGTCGAATGAATGAGTTCGTGGAGTAGTCGTCTGACTATGTCATTCTATGTTTTGAATATTCATGCGATGTGTGTCAAAATTCGGACCGAAGTTGCTTCATGAAGATGAATATTTTAAGCTCTGCCTGGCGTATTTTAGAGCTCTATAATCGTCGGTCTTGGGCGATGTTCCTCCAGTTTCCTCGAACGTTCCGGGTCCCCAGGTCCGATTCCACCGCGTGCAGCCAGCGTGTTCGTGGCCTTCCACGAAGTCGCCGGCTCCTATCTGGTTCTCTGTTGAATATTGTTTTCGCTATTCTTTCTTTCAGCAATACGTCTTTTCACTTCACGGGAAACGGTCATTGTCACATGTCACACACGGGTAAAAATCCGTTCTCGGAAATGAGAAAATAATTCATGATTTCATGAATCCAACGTGTTTTCATGTTATGAAAATACACCATGAATATAAATCATGATTTCATGATTTATTTTCGCGTAACGCAACCAATGCGTTACGATTTGGATGTTGAGATCGAAAAATAAAAAAAAAAGTTCAACAGGGGTTTTGAACTCGAGTACACTGAGTGAGAGTCCGGCATGCTACCTTTCAGCTGTTCTCACTTCTTGGGAAGGGAGTGTTCGAAGTATAACCGGTTATGCATTTTGTCGACTGATGACGATTGCGTAGTACCATGAATAATGTTCCTGAAATCATGAATTATAATCATGATTTCATGAACTGGCATGATTCATGATTTCATGATTTTTTATTCATGATTGTGGGTATGCATTTGTTTCCGTGCAAGCGTTCCAAGATAAACGAATTCTTCAACAACTTCAAACACATCCCCATCAAGCGCTACCTCTGCACCAACACCACTAGGTCTTCCCCCATCTCTACATGCCACCATGTACTTTGTCTTGGTAAAGTTAATAGTTAAGCCTATCCTCGCCGTCTTCCTCTTCAGTGGGACAAAAGCCTCGACTACTGCTCTGCGATCGATTCCAATAAGATCGATGTCGTCCGCAAAACCCATGAGCATATGCGACCATGTGATGATAGTGCCGTTCATCTTCACGCAAAATCTCCTAATAGCGCCTTCGAGTGCAATGTTGAACAATAAATTCGAAAGTGCATCACCCTGCTTCACAAACGAGGTTGACACTTCGTCTGCAATCCGAATATCCATCCAACCAGCCGGTAGGCAGTTCTTCATCCTCCCATATTTTTTGGATAATGTGGTAGATTGATTGATGCAGCTGTTCACTTCCGTGTTTGAGAAGCTCGACCGGGATCTCGTCCTTTCCAGCAGCTTTACTGTTTTTCAGCTAGTTTAGAGCCTTCTTAACCTTGTCCAGCGTTGGTGGTTCCACAGCTTGACTGTCGCCGACTAGATCCATTGTCCATTCTGCTCCTTAATACACTTTCATTTTCACTGTTCAACAAATCTTCGAAGAGCTCCTTCCACCTGGCTGCCACCATAGTCTTGTCTGTCAGCGAATTCCTCTCTCGGTCATTGCACATGGCGGGCACTGGCGCAGTCTTATGCCGCGCGCCATTGACAGTTGCGTAAAACCTCCGCATATCGTTTCTATCCATGTTCTCCTGCGCTTCAGCTATCACACTATCTTCGTGTTGCCTTTTTTCTGCGGTGAATTAGTTTCTCTTCTGCCCTTGCTACACTGTACCGCTCTCTGTTGGAACGGGTACGAGCCACTAGCATTCGACTCCTAGCAAAATTTGTCTCGTCCGTCACTCGCCGGCACCAACCATTTCGTTGCCGTCCCAGTGCAGTGCCTAACACTTCCTGCGCTGTTGTAGTAACAGTTTCGTAGAAATTTTCCCACAATCTGTTGACGTCTCCAGATCCGGTGGCATCTCCTATCCGCTCGTCCAGCTTCTGGTGGTACTGTTCACCAACTCCTTCAACTGACAAGCGATAAATATCAAAACGCATCGTTCTATTGTTTCGTGAGTTCGTGACGCTGGAAAGTCACGCCCGTGATCCGATTCGTTGTTCGGACCTCTGAAGGACCTTACATCTATAACATCCGAGAAATGTTGTCCGTCGACCAGCACGTGGTCTATCTGTGAGCAAGTGTCTCCACTCGGATGTTGCCAGGTGTGCTTGCGGATATTCTTACGTGCGAAGTAGGTACTGCTTATTGGCATCCCTCTAGCAGCAGCAAAGGTTACACGTCGCAGACCATTATCGTTGGTAGCGGAATAAAGGCTTTCCGTACCAATGACAGGGCGAAAGAAACTTTCTCTTCCGATCTGCGCATTTGCATTCCCGATGACAATCTTTACATCGTGTGTTGGACACACTCCGTAGACCTTATTAAGGCTCTCACAGAACTCATCCTTCATCACGTCATCAGGCCTATCGTTCGTTGGGGCATAGATGCTGATCAGGTTATAGTTGAAGAAATTGCCCTTCATTCTCAACACGCAAATGCGGTCGCTTATCGGCTTCCACTGGATAACACGCTTTATCTGCTTCCCGATCACCATGAAGCCTACTCCTCGTTCTGCTCTGTCACCGCCGCTATAGAAGATGTGGTACTTGAATGAAGTGTTCGCTATGGGATCCACCGCCCGGAATTCACGTTCTCCTGTTCTGGGCCACCGTATTTCCTGGATTGCTGCCACACTCACGCCGACCTTGTGCAGCGACCACGAGCCAGGAGCCCAACACGTGCGGGTTCATTCATTGTTCTCACGTTCCAAGATCCGACTTTCCAATCGTTGTCCTTTATTCGTTGCCGAGTCTGTTGCCGTTGAATCAATCCTTTGCTCTACTTTTGCCTTTCTTGGTAACTGTAGAATTTTCGGTAAGCTACTCTTACCAGTGTTGCGCTACCTACATCGCGTTGAAGGGGCTGCCTTCTCGATGCTGACACGATGCAACATGGTGTGCACAGTTTAGCTTAGAGTCCCTCGCTGGCACTCGGACGATGATCAGCCGCCCCTAACACGGGGAACAGACGCTGTTTTGAGTCGCTCCTAACATGGAGAACAGACGCTCGATCAGATTTGCACCTCCGGAGAGGAGCAAATCCCTTCGCTGTCAATTTATTTACAATTTTGTTAAAAAAAGGAAATTGCGTTGTTTTATTAACTTTACCTGTCTTGTGAGTAATTCCAACAAAGTTACATAATTTATAGGATAATTTTTAGGATCAATTACAGTTTCGGCAGTTTTTTTTTTTTATTATTGTCATACTTTGTATATAAACGTGTCTTGTGTATTCCATACCCCATAATAGAACAAAAGATGCCAAATTAGTTTGGAGTCTTATTAGAAAATCAGTAATATTTTTTATAAAACGCACTTGAATAGAAGACGTTTGAAAAATTATGATAACAAAAAAAAGTATTTCGCGCGTGTTTGACTAGAATTTGATTGTAAGTTTTAGCGCGGATAGGGTTCAATGCCGCGGATTTGATTTCAGAACTGACAGAGGACAAATAAAAACATGTATGCTAGACGACCTTCATTCGCTCTGATCCATTCCACTAAATGTCGATCAAAATCGAACTCCACATTCATTAAGTCACACGGATGAGCCTCAGTTAAAACAGCGCAGTGATTGCTCCGCCGCAAATGCAGCACCACACTGACTATGCATCTTTATTTCTCGTCACGATCGCGGCACGACGACCTGGATGTTCCCAGCATCCAGTGTTACCATCGCAGGTAACCGGTTTTAATTCGGAGCGGTTCCACCTGCACCAGTATCGAATAAAAAGGAACATAACCATTGCGCCCCCATAAAAGTAAACTCGTAAAAAGCGGAAGACCTGGCTGTCTCTTCTCGTAAATGCCATGGTTTTGTGATGGCGGCAGCGTAATGTGAGACTATTAGATGGTGAGTCGAATGCGTTTATGTTTGTTCATAGGTAGTTGGTTCGGAGAAAATCGGCTCATGCAGAAAGACTGATTTGGGGCTTTGTTTGGATGCAAAGCTGATTTGTGTTAGAAGATGCTCTATATGGGCAAAGCATTATCCCAATTACCGTTTCCAGCATTCACCACTCGGGATCATTTCAATCGCATTACTTGGACGTAAGTACATGGTTAAAAATCATAACTTTCTAGTAAGTGATTACCTTAATTAAATTTACAAAAAAATCACTTTAATAAAGTAATTAAACAAATTTCAAATAATATACAAAACATCAAGTCTGCAATATGACTGAGTAATGAAAGCAGGGAACGATAAAAGGGGGAGGACTGCCTAAAAGATCCCTTTTATATTGTGTGTTTAAAGACAAGTTGAATTATCCAATCCAATTAAAAAAAATAAACATTAAACTAGTTCTCCATACACTTAATTAAGTATACTACTGACATTTTCATATTTTCCAATAAAATGTGCATGCATTAAGTATACATTACTCAATCTATTAGAAAAGACAATAAAAATTAATTTCTAGAATGAGTTTCGCCATTTTCGCACCCAGACATTGAGTAAAAACATAGCGTTTCATTCACGCTTCAATACATGCCACGATTCGACCTCCATTCATCCAGAACTAACGAGACCAAGACAGGCTCTCACCCTGCTGGTCGTTCCGTTAGTTTTCCAAGTTCGTGGAGAAAAAGAAACAAGTTCATCAATCTCGCTGATATAGAAAGTAAAGCAAAATCTCAAAAAAAAAAATTATAACAGTATCATCATCTTTCTTACCTTTTTCTGTGGCTTGGCACAGCCTCGCGAATCAATCAGACTATTGTTGTTGCCGGTGGGAGTCGTGATTGATGCAGGCATCACGTCACCACCGCCTTCCTTCGCTTCCAGTTCGGGCTGTTTTTCCAGCTGCTGCTTCAACAGCGAGAACTTTTCCTCGATTGCTGCTGATGATGGTAGAGTTTTTCCATCGTTCAGCGTCTGCTGAAGCAGATTCGCCGATTTTGGATCGTCTAGCACCATCATACACTGGGGGATACGCGAGGGCCGTTCACACAATGTTTTGGTTCGGGACACAATCAGACTGGGGGGTCTAGGCGCTGACTGGGCGCCTTGTTTTTCTTTTGTGGATTTCTTCGCGTTTCGCTCGATAAAATAAGTACAATGGGACAGCCAAACAAGAAGTATAGAAAGTTCAAGGGCAAATGTTCCTCCCAATTCAAATATAGTATAGTATTTTACATAAAGGTGAAATCGATATAACCAGTCAAAACCATATCAAAGGACTGATTTCAGTTACGATATAGGAGTTTTTTGGCGTGTGGTATTCAAGTCTAGTCGTGTCAATACACTGTTTAAGAATATACAGTCTTTAATATAATTAAAATAATTGAACGAAATATAAAATGAAATAAAAAACAATATTTAATTTAAAATTAGAGGGACTTACTTTACACTGAAACTTAGTATCACGATTAGTTTATAGTTTATTGAAAATAAATGGAAAGTAAACAGCACTTTAAACAAAATAATACTCAAGCACAGATAACTTCAAAGCTGCTCTTCTATCTGCAGCCAAGCGGATGTTTTTTCCTTATCGTTTCCTTTTAATGCCAATCTGATAGCAGTTTTAATGCTTTATTTACCACGAAATACGCAGTACCTAATAATGCAAGTCCAAAAGCAAAACCAAGCCAAACGACCGAAGATTGCACAAAACTGTTGAACTACTTGATGATGCTTTTTACTGACTCGCTTTGGATCACAACTCACAACAACGATGGGGATCACGGACCGACACTTGACCAGAAGCAAGGTGTGTTGGCAGATATCGCGAGCGCGAGCGGGGATCAGCACCAATAAAAAAACACAACACGAAGAGCGCGCGCAAATACGTCCGAACACACTAACGGGTCTCAGAAGACTGAAGCAAACGCCGCGCGCAACCAAAACCAACAAACACACGAAAGCAAACCTCAGTGGAAAACAAGGAACTTTTACCAGAGCTTCGTAAGAAGCCAAACAAACGGTTAATCGGACACGGACCGGTTGCTCTGCGGAAGACGGCCGTAGCCGGCGGAACCAAACAGCGAGCGGGCGACAAGTTTGAATCTTTTTGTTTTGATTGTGTCATTTGCGACGCGCGGCGCCGCGACGCAAAGCGACGCTCGCAGTACGAAAATGACACAAAACAGACAGACAAAACAAACAAGCAAATGTAGGGATGCCCATTCTGATATATTTGAGTAAATGTCGATCTTACCAGTTACGTTCACTAATAAAAATCTACACATTTTTCTAAACACGGTAACCAGAATATACTCTTTAAGCACTTTAAAGTACGCATAATCGTGGAAAAGTGGAACTACGCATAAAAAGAGTATATTCCGTTTACACATTTATGAGTATTGCGCCTATACGTCAAATGGTGCATACTTTTTACTCCTGTTCACAAAGAAAAAATGCGTATTTTTTACTCTCAATTAAAATATAAAAATGTGTACTTTTTACCCCTTATAATGAAATATTTATTTCTAAAAATGGAGATGTTTTCGTTATTGTCAAGTAATCATAATTATAGAAGACAGCATTAAGTAGACATATTTATTTATCCATATTAAACGAATTTTGTAGCTTACAGGCACATATATAATACATATTTATCCTTTGCTGCTTCCACAAACTTTGGGCTGCTACTTTGACCAGGCATTCTGTCTTCTCGACCATAGGAATCCAAAAACCTTTTAATATGAAATATATATTATAGAAACATGAAACGAAATAAGAAATATTTACCTACCAACTCCATAAAATAGTTTTCTTAGAATTGTTTTTATTCTCCAGTCACTTTTTTCTTCGATTTTTATTTTTCTACCTTCATCTTTGGTGTCTGTAAACTGACTTGGTTATAAAATTTTCTTTTCTCTAAGATACTACTTTTTACGCATCAACAATTCCGTTTTCGTACTCTGAAAAGCGTGAAAAATACTCTCAACAAATGATTGAAAAGTACGCCTATTTTGACGTATAAGCAATATTCTCAAATATGATTGAAAAGTACTCCTAAAATGAGTATTCTGATGTTACCGTGAAGGATATTTTAGTTACTACACGCTTAGATCACTTAACCTATTTATTACCTATAGGAAAATCGACACATACTTTATGGCAAAAATCTATGTATTTTGAAATATGCATATCATGCGTCGGCACATACTTAATTGCATACAAATTCACACAGATTCTATGACCCACATGAATAGTATGTGTGAACACTCATGCAATGCATGTGGGCACATGGAATATATGTGTCAAAAATATGGAATTCATTTCGCTACCCCCATTGCCCAGAGGAATAAGGGAACCCCCTCACGAAGAACAAGACATACTAGAGTTCACTCTCTACACACTTACCTCATTTCACCGTATTCGGTAAATTTTACCGAAATCTCAACAGCAGAACTGTTTGGTAGTTTATTTTACAGATTTTTTGTAATTTTTTCCATTGCTCAACTGTCAAAATCACCGAAAATCAGTTAAATTATTTACCGTTCTGCTGTTGAGAGTTCGGTAAAATTTTACCGAATTCGGTGATTTATTTTAAGTGTGTACACTACGGCAGGCTCCGACTTCGAAGCTTGAAGAGCGTCTCTCGATGCTCTGCCGACCAGCTCCTGAATATTCCGAGCTAAAGCTCCTCCTGGACTCCTGCTGATCAGCCAGCATCCTACCGAACGTTCCAACCTCCTGATGAATTCCGTCCGGCGCTACCCAAGACTTACGTGGCTGATCCATGATCCCACTGCGCCACGCGACTTATGCGACGAGACGATATTGTGGAGTGCTCATGCTTATTATATTGATACACTTCAAATCTATTTTAGGCATAATATACTTTATAAATACAATTCATATGTTTTATTAGCCGCACATAAAATAAAAATTCTTGCTCAATCTTATAATCTATGCGCTTTGTGTACATAGAATATATCAGCATTTATTTAGTCTACATATAAACAGATAACACTGAATCAACAATTTGACGCCACAATACACGGTTCGAGGCCGCATCTCTCCATCCTCGAATACGCCCCACGTTCGCCAAGTTGTTTTGCAACTGGTCTGCCCATCTTGCTCGCTGCGCTCCACGCCGTCTCGTACCTGCTGGATCTGAAGCGAACACCATCTTTGCAGGGATGCTGTCCGACATTCTTGCAACATATCCTGCCCATCGTACCCTTCCGGCTTTAGCTACCTTCTGGATAGTGGGTTCGCCGTAGAGCTGGTGGTTCATTCTTCGCCACCACACACCGTCTTCTTGCACACCGCCAAAGATGGTCCTAAGCACCCGTCTCTCGAATACTCCGAGTGCTTGCAAGTCCTCCTCAAGCACTGAGATCAAATCGCCATTACATTTTATGTGCGGTAAACATATATAAAAGGATCGACGGAATTCAATTCGATGTTATGTGCAGCATATGAACATATCTTGCTAACCATGTAACTTAAATACGAAGCAAATACAAAGTAAAGTAAATTCATTTACAACTTATTCAACCTGCCAATAAATTTTATGTGCATGGACCAATAGTTGATAATTATTGGTAACCGCACATAAAATTCAAAGCGTACAATAATGAAGAGGAATTTCGAAACAACAACATGGCGGGACCTGCGCTGCTTTCCAGTTTATCATTTTTCAGACTGCTGCTGGTAGTGCAAGCAAATTATTGTTTGGTGGCAAATAATGTAAGTATAATTTTATTATCATTCGATAATGGTTCTTAAAACTTTTTCATTCGTCTTTTCATTCGATCAAAATCCTGGTAAAAGAGTAGCAGCGGCAGCACAGGAGCAGCGCGGAAATGGGCTCAAAAAACGATGTCCATTACATTTTGGTGCGTATTCTCTGGCGTATTTATTCCAGGATATTGGTGGTTCATATTTCGTAATGACACTTGGTGGACACTTTGACGATACGGTTTCTGGAAATACCAGCATACAGTCGGGAATATCATCTACTTATTGTCAGCAATGAGGCATCGGGAAAATAGGGGGAAAAGTGTTCAACGACAACGGAGGCTGATGTTGACGAACTATTGCGTGCACCATTCATCGGGAACTTTCCGGCATCTGCATCAATCCTTTCCGTTGGTGTTTTAACATCGATGTCGTTTTTTATTTCTCTGATACATATAATTCAGAAATAAACGTACTTTAGTACTTGAAAATTGTATTCCCTACGAAAAATATTTCATTCGTTTTGGATTGTGAAAAAAAATATCTAGATTAAGATCAATTGCGAATACTATCAACAGCCGCAAATAAAAGATATTAGCACGGTTTAATAAATTACATTTGATGTGCATTTATAATATATGTGCATTGCACATAAAATAAATGAACCGCAAAATTTCTCGTTTTATGTGCAGAAACAATAAAAAATATTTGCAAAGCTTGATTGCAAAAATCTATGTGCGTTGCACATATAATTTAGATGGAATTCTAGCTCAGTGAGCATTGTCCATGTTTCATGTCCGTAGAGGACTGGCGTTTTCTACATGACACTTTTGGTGCGGTGGCGAATCTTTTTTGACCGCAGTTTCCTCTGGAGCCCGTAGTAGGCCCCGTTCCACAGATGATGCGCCTTCGTATTTCACGACTAATATTGTTATCAGCCGTTAGCAAGGATCCGAGGTAGACGAATTCCTCGACCACTTTGAAGGTATCCCCGTCTATCGTAACACTGCTTCCCACGCGGGCTCTGTCGCGCTCGGTTTCGCCCACAGGCATGTACTTTGTCTTTGACGCATTCACCACCAGTCCATGTTTTGTTGCTTCACGTTTCAGGCGGGTGTACAGTTCTGCCACCTTTGCAAATGTTCGGCCGACAATGTCCATGTCATCCGCGAAACAAATAAATTGACTGGATCTGTTGAAAATCGTACCCCGGCTGTTACACCCGGCTCTCCGCATGACACCTTCTAGCGCAATGTTGAACAACAGGCACGAAAGTACATCACCTTGTCTTAGTCCCCGTTGTTTGATCAGTCCAGTAAGCTTCCCAAGGAAACTGTTCTAGTACATAATTCTCCATAGCTCTACGCGGTCTATACCCGTGCCCGTTCGATTATTGCAAAATATTTACATTGCATTTAACGAATGGCATTCGATAATTGCAACAACTGACAGATACCAAATCGAATGTCAAAAAAGCGAAGGGGCACATCAATGTTTATTTTTATCAGTGCCCATCGAAGTGGTTTCAACGAGTCGACGGATTGCAGGTATGTACATAAATAATAGATTCCATAATTCCTTAATGATTCACGATTTCTTAGGCTTAGATACCAAAAATGGTAAACGATCAGCAACAATAAGGTGTGGTTCTCTGGTGAAAATGCTGGTGACGAAGCTGCAAATAATCGAAGAAGCGGAAAAAGGAGAACAATCGTTCGAAATGATTGCGAAGAAATTCGGCGTGGCAACTTTATCAGTTTCCAGGTACGTGAAGAACAAAACCTCTATATAAAGGTAGAAATACTAGAATAAGAGATCGGCGAAGACGCCATCTTGTTTCCAATCGAACCGTCAAAAGCAGTTCCATTTCGACTTGTTTACTTTTTGCATCCATATCAAGCAAGCAAAAAGTTCAAGTGCAGCCAGTATCATTGCCACGATTCCACGATTTCAATAAAAAGTGCAAAGCGTTGTTTAATAAAAAATAACAGATGTCTCTATATTTCTTTAATTTAGGGATCATGTTTGTGTCGGAAAAGATATACATACATATGTACATTGACTTCTCCAAATGAATAAATTGTGCTGTCTTCCTCCAAAAGTATTCGTGATATGTTTGCCGCAGCAAGATTACCACCCACTTTTACTTTATATATCCTATACAGTGACGTTAGTGTGCGAAAAACTGCGCTTGGAGAACTCAATTGTACATATCTAATAATTGAAGTAAAGTCTAATCCAATAATAAACTAATAATTGAAGTAAAGTGTTAAAAGTTTACCTTGTAGTTATCGCATTGCTCCAATTATACCTTACAACATTAGCGGAGATAAATACGAAACTGTTGGTATCCTTAATTAGTTGATTTTTGTATCTATTTTTGACGGCTTTTGTGATTATTAATGCAAATTTTTAGAGAAATAAAAAATGATGTTTTTTCAACTAGCTTTTAAATTATTTTATGCATTACCATTGGAAAGCCCCCCGCCTAAAATGACAGACCGATATTTGACATCTGAAAGTGACGGTTATCTGCTTTTTAATTGCAACACGTTGCAATAATCGAACTTGCAATTAAAAAGCGTTGCAATAATCGGTCTTGCAATAATCGAACGGGCACTGTACTGCCGTATGTCGCCTTGAAATCAACGAACAGATGGTGCGTTGGGACTTGGTATTCACGGCCTTTTTTGAAGGATTTGCCGTACAGTAAATATCGGGTCCGTTGTCGAGCGGCCGTCAACGAAGCTGGCTTGATAACTTCCCACGAACTCATTCACTAATGGTGACAGACGACGGAAGATGATCTGGGATATCACTTTGTAGGCGGCATTAAGGATGGTGATCGCTCGAAAGTTCTCACACTCCAGCTTGTTGTCTTTCTTGTAGATGGGGCATATAACCCCTTCCTTCCACTCCTCCGGTAGCTGTTCAGTTTCCCAGATTCTGACTATCAGTTTGTGCAGGCAAGTGGCCAGCTTTTCCGGACCCATTTTGATGAGCTCAGCTCCGATACCATCCTTACCAGCTGCTTTATTGGTCTTTAGCTGTTGGATGGCATCCTTAACTTACCTCACGGTGGGGGCTGGTTGGCTTCCATCGTCCGCTGAACTGACGTAGTCATCTCCTCTGCTGCCTTGACTTTCACTGCCTGTACTCTCAGCCCCATTCAAATGTTCTTCGTAATGCTGCTTCCACCTTTCGATCACCACACGTTCGTCCGTCAAGATGCTCCCATCCTTATCCCGGAACATTTCGGGCACGAAGCCTTTGCGGGATGCGTTGGGCTTCTGGTAGAACTTGCGTGTTTCTTGAGAACAGCACATCGGTTAAATCTCCTCGCACTCCGCTTCTTCCAAGCGGCGTTTCTTCTCCTGAAAAGGCGGGTCTGCTGTCTCCGCTTCCGTCTACAACGTTCCACGTTCTGCTAGGTTGGGTAACCAACTTGATTTAGACCCCTACACATTTTGGACCCTCCTGGAGACATTTTTCTGATTTCTGAATTAAAAACAATGCCGCTGCTAATTCTGCTAATTCAGGAAATTAATATTGTTCAGCATCTGTTTCACTGGTTTCACGTGCGAAAAAGCGATATTTAGATAAAATTTCGAGGAAATTAGATTGTTCAAGAAGGCAAGCGTTACATAAGAACGTACACAATAAGTTTTTGTCGAAATTGTGAATTTAAAAAGCAGGAATCTTTTCATTGATGCATGCCAATCGAAAGATAAGACTTGGCTTCGGCTCGATTGACCAGGGTAAATAAGAAATTCGACTTTGAAGAGATTGAATTGGGGGTGTCCAAAATGTGTACATTTGGAGGTCCAAAATATGTTGCACTGTTTTACGAAGTGAACCGGCCCAGGGCCGAAAACCTCTTGAATAAAGATAATAATAATAATAAATGTTGCAATTTTCATTTCAGAAAATAACAAATTTCGCTGATTTATTGTCTATCCGGAATAAATTTATACCGCTTTTTATACCGAAGTTGGATTTTTCTCCAGATACAGGCAACTTTCCCAACTTCGGAAATCGTGCGCTGGATTCGCCTAAAGATGCGCTAAACAACGCATCAATTAGTTTGACAAATAAAACTTCGGAAGAAAGTTCGGTTCGGAAGTCCCGACTTCCGAATTCTAACTTGGTGCTACGCCGACAATATCCATAACTGAAGCTCATTTCGAATTTCTATTTCATAAATAAGATTTTCATCTTTGAAATAGTGTAATTTCCTCCCATATCGAATCTGTATTTCAATAGTTATAAGCATATATTGGGATGCACTTCCTCTAGGGGTCCAAAATAGGACAGTTACCCTACCGTGCTGCAGCGTGACCGCCCGCGCTGCGTCCTTCTCCTCCAGAATCTGTCGGCGCCCGCTTCTTATTCATCTTCGATCTACAGCGAAGCGTCCGCACACTACCTGATATTCCAACAGAACAAAGGGAACCGAAGCGACAATCTTTATCTTGTAGGGGAACGGTTCGGCACTTCATCCCATAGCTCCTATTTCGATCGCATCAAAAACAAAGCAATGAAAAGGAATTTGGTTTGTTTCTTAATTTTGTGATTTTTTTCACCAGTGAGCACGCGGGTTAGCAAAAAGAAGCGACAAGATTGGTGTTGTATTTCTTTGTTTTGCGATGAGATGAATCCTATTTAACTAAAAATTTAATATATTTTGTCGTTCCCCTCGCTTTTAATCGATTAATGCTCAGACTCGGACATCTCTTGTTGTCGATTTTTTAATGTCCATGTTTTGGTTGCTTTTAAATGTTACGCGAGGAATTTCTCTAAAATTTGGGTAAAAAGTAACACCATTCCAGTATTCTCTGCGACGTCGTGTATATGATCTGTCAACGCACGCAACAAACTTCATCCAAAATATAAAAAATAGGCGAGATGGACCAATTTTGGCTTTAGCCTGTCAGTGAGGACAAAAGCAAAAAAAAAAAATATAAAAAATCCCGGAGTTGCATCTGCATTTTTCTTCCTCTGCTGCAAACTTTCAAAAATATTTGAGATTGCGTTATGTCCCCATAGATTCTGAAAAGTGCTTCGTAACAACCGTGAACAATTTATATTTTTGACGAGCGTAAACGATCAAAGTCCTATATTGATTAATCGTAAAACTTAATATACATCTGCTCCAGCAGATAGCATTCAGAAACCCTCATAGCAGGGAACACCCTCACTCCAGGATGTGGGACTCATCAGTATTTTTGAGTACGCGTAAGTATTGTAAACATAAAAAGAATTTACTTTTCCATTCATTCATCATTTTTGTAATTACAGTGACTCCTAAATTTTACGTAGCCCTCACCGGCACTTCCAGTCTAATATCCGGTCTGATATTGATCTTTGAATGGTGGTACTTCCGCAAGTATGGAACTTCTTTCATCGGTACGGTTATAATTTTAATTTTGTCAACATTAACTGTTTAGGTGTGCAATAATTATGATGATTCTCTATTGCAGAACAAGTTTCCATCAATCATATAAGCCCCTGGATCGGTGGCGGGGAAGCCACGGCGGAAAATGTTAGCAACAGCACCACACCGACCACGCAAAACATGCCGGAGTGTAAGGTTTGGCGCAATCCATTGAACCTGCTGCGGGGTGCCGAGTATCAGCGTTTCTATTGGGCCACTCAAAAGGAGCCGCTCACCTTCTACGATATGAATCTCTCCGCGCAGGATCACCAGACATTCTTTACATGTGAAGGTAAATGGTAGATCATATTTCATACCTTATGGTAGAGGACACAATAAGTAGGTGTCCATCATATGATGATCGATTCGATTTGCTCATTTTTGCTTTTAGGTGATTCAGGTAAAGCGGAATATGAGATAATGCAGACGGCATGGCGCGAGCGGAATCCGGTTGTTCGAATTAAAGCTGCCAACAATGCAATCGAGATCAACCCTAACTGCGCTCCGGCATATATTTTGCTTGCGGAAGAGGAAGCCACTACCATTCTGGAAGCAGAGCGAATTCTGCGCACGGCACTGAAGGTGGCCGAGGCGAACTATAAAAAGTCCCAAGCAGTTCAACATCAGGGGACTACTATGGAGGGCATCTTCCGAAGGGATACCAACGTACTGATTTACATTAAAAGGCGACTGGCCATGTGCGCCCGCAAGTTGGGTAAGTTGAAGGAAGCGGTGAAAATGTTTCGCGATCTCACCAAGGAAATTCCTCCGATCATGAATGTGCTCAACATTCATGAGAACCTATTGGAAGCTTTGCTAGAAATGCAGGCTTATGCAGACTGTCAAGCGGTGTTAGCAAAGTATGACGACATTACACTGCCAAAATCAGCAACAATTTGCTATACATCGGCCTTGCTCAAGGCTCGTGTTGTTGCTGAAAAGTTCTCACCGGATATTGCTTCCAAGCGGGGTCTGACGCCAGCTGAAATGAGTGCTGTGGAAGCCATCCACCGGGCAGTGGAGTTCAATCCGCACGTACCAAAATATTTGCTGGAAATGAAGCAGCTTATTCTGCCTCCGGAACACATCCTGAAACGTGGGGACTCGGAAGCTCTGGCGTATGCTTTCTTTCATCTGCAACACTGGAAAAACGTCGAAGGAGCACTCAACTTACTGCACTGCACCTGGGAGGGCACCTTTCGTATGCTTCCATATCCCTTGGAGCGAGGTCACCTCTTCTATCCTTATCCGACCTGTACTGAGTGCGCCGATCGCGAATTGCTGCCCGCGTTCCATGAGGTCTCCGTCTACCCCAAAAAGGAGCTTCCTTTCTTTATCCTGTTCACGGCCGGGCTTTGCTCAATAACGGCTCTTTTGGCGCTGCTAACCCATCAGTACCCGGAGTCGATGGGGATCTTCGCCAGCACCACCCTCAATTGGTTTTCCTTGCCGTTTCACTTCGTCAAGGAGCGCCTAGAGACAATCTGGCCGTGTAACCTTCTGCAGCATTTGTCGAGGATTTAAATTATTGTTCGATACTTATATTTAGAATATCTAGTTTATTTTTAAGTAGAAATATGGTACATTTTTACCCAAGCGTCCATTGCCATTGTTTGTCTAGGGGATCCCATATGGTATGAAGTCTGTTGCCTATACATAATTGATATGAGTACATTATTCTGATATGAGCTAACAAACCATTAGTTATTTGGCCGTTTGCATTTATGCTACGTATACATTTTATTTTGTCAACGCATTTGACTTCAGCCAAGTTGCCATTAGTGGTTTAGGCATTCTCAATTCGCATTCAAGTCGAGCATTATAATTATTTAAGTCAAGTGACATGCTCAATTCAATTGAATAATCTAAATTCAGTATAACAAATTCTAGGTCTTCATTAGCCAGAGGTGACAAACCAAGACTATACTAAAGATAACAAGTCACGAAGTTTAGATTAGACAAGTTAATTGATTAGACAAGTGACTTGAACACAAATTGAACATCTAAAAGCTTTTATTCAACTCACTTGAATGAAACGGCTTTTTTGGCAAGTCAATTGAATTGAACTGAGTTGGTCAATTCATGTGGCTAATCTAAAGTCAACATGCTTTATGTTGATATGATCGATTATGATACAATTGATTCCGCTATGCTTTACTAGAAAGAAATTCGCAATTATCACTTTATTCGGAACACCACACTTCACCATACGCAGCTGACCCGTAGAACATTCTGAAGCCATATTGGGTAGCCCCGTTTGTCCCCTTGTGAAATAAATACGCGCAACCAGAAGCTCTCTCCTACCGTTCAACACATCCTGCGCCAATTTGGAGTGTAGCAATGATGGAACTACTGAAAATAATGCATTATGATTAATTATAGGTCTGTGTTTTGGATTGCTTCTGCTTGTATACATTTGTTTAGATAAAAATATCCTAGACACTTGTTGTAATACGAAAACGAATCGCAGAAAGTACTATAATAATACCACTTATTAAACTACAGAATATTGCAGATAAGAAATCAATACAAATTGTAGACATTATCGTAAACCTATCGCCTGGTCTTTAATGTGTAGTTGTGACAAATTTGACGTTTTTTGTGAGAATAATATATGAAGTACGTAAAATATAGCAGCATCAAAAATAAGGTGGATTCTGAGTTTTCTAGAAAGAAATTCCGTATAAATTCGAATACCAGGTTTTAGCGTAATACTTATATGCCTTTTGCATGTTTCGAGGTTCTGGGACTGTGTAAATGTATCTTTTTTACATCTAATGATTCTTTTTTTCACCCTTTGACTGTATGGATCGACGTATAAAAAAGCTTGTTTCTCTCTTCATTCTATTAGTTTATATGCAAAAAGAAGACATACACCCATATTCTTGTTTACGTGCTTTTAAAACTTTCAAACTTTCGTTCCACTCGTGTCAATCTCTGCCCTTTGTATTACTCCCTCCAAAGCGATGTTGAATAGCAGACACGAAAGACCATCACCTTGCCGTAACCCTCTGCGCGTTTCAAAGGGACTCGAGAATGCCCCTGAGAATCGAACTACGCACATCACCCGATCCATCGTCGCCTTGATCAACCGTATCAGTTTATCCGGAAATCCGTTTTCGTGCATTAGTTGCCATAGCTGGTCCCGATCGACTGTATCATATGCGGCTTTGAAGTCGATAAATAGATGATGTGTGGGCATGTTGTATTCGCGGGATTTCTGCAATACCTGACGTACGGCGAACACCTGGTCTGTGGTAGAGCGTCCACCCATAAATCCCGCCTGGTACTGCCCCACGAACTTTCTGGCAATTGGTGTTAGTCAGCGGCATAAGATTTGAGCGTAAGGTGCTGCGGACAATACTCGGCTGTAAACAGGAGAACGTGCCTGGGCTAATGTGCCTGAGAGTTATCAGCGCATATCGCACCGTATCTCACGTAGCGGCATGTGTACTCGCGGGCATGATGCCTATCAAACTGGTGGTAGATGAAGACGAGGAGTGCTACGCCCTCAGGGGCACCGATAACGCTCGATGGAATATCAAGGCAGCAGCGGTAGCCAAATGGCAGAAGGAGTGGGACAACTCGCCTAAGGGAAGGTGGACCCATCGCTTAGTCCCAAGTGTGTCGGCATGGATTAGCAGACCTCATGGGGAGCTAAACTTTGGCTTGACCCAGTTCTTAACAGGCCATGGATGCTTCAAGTGGTACCTACACAGGTTTGGTCACGCGGCTTCTCCCACCTGTCCGCAATGCCCAGACGTGACAGAAACGGCTGAACACATCCTGTTCACATGTCCTCGGTTCGAAACGGAGAGGAGTGCGATGTTGGGGCATGCGGAACGGACACCAACACCGATAACATCGTCATAAAAATGTGCCAGAACCCAGAACAGTGGAGAGCGGTTTGCAAGAGCGACGTCCAGGATAGCCGACATCCTGCAACGAAGTTGGCGCATAGAGCAGCAGCAGGCAGCCGTTACGGATAGCGGACCATGAGTCGTGGAAGTCGTGAATATATATGTCGATAATGGATGGGAACGACAGCGTCGCAACTGTATTCAGCTTGCGGCGAGCGCGTAGCCGCAGAACGTGGCGAAACGGCCGGGTTCGGAGGAGCTCCCGCTTTCGGGGAACTTCTCGTCGGAGTAGGTTAGATCCGCCGTCGGGGACTATCCGAGTCGTTCGCGATCGCGACCGAGGCGGGAGCTAAATGGCTCAATGAATAAGGTGAGAGCTGAATGGCTCAAGGCAAATGAAACTCGGTTATCGGAATAGGCTAGGTCCACCGCCGGGGATCAGCTGAGTAGACCGTGGCGTGCGAATGTACCGGCTTCGGGTCGTCGGGGCACCATTGAACTGGAAGTTATCTCCACCCGGAATCTTTGGATTGACCTCGACACTCGCCCGGTCACCCGTTGAGACGGGTCGTCGATTTCAGTGGGAGCTTCCGACGTCGGGGAACTCCCCGTTTGGAGTAGGATTGATCCACCGCCGGGGACTATCCGAGTAGTCCGCGACCAAGGTGAGAGCTGAATGGCTCATCGGTTAAGCAAGAAGGTGAAAGGCGCAGTTCATGGGAAATCGGTTAATCGGAGTAGGCTAGGTCCACCGCCGGGGACCAGTTGAGTAGATCGTGCCGCGTGAATGCACCTGCTTCGGGTCGTCGGGGCACCACTGAACCGGAAGCTATCTCCACCCGGAATCTTTGGCCTGACCTTGGCACTCGTCCGGTCACCCGTTGAAGTGAGAATGTGCGTAGGACTTGAGCGGATCTATGAACATGCATACCAGGTGAATGTGTAGTGTTGGTAATGTAACAGCCATCCACGAATGCGGGTCGTCGGTATCGGGGGAGCTTCCGCCGCCGCCTACTCCTGTATGCAGATTTGCCTTCATCCCTCTATATAAAAAAAAAAAAAAAAAAAAACAGGAGAACGGTATCTGGCGGCGTCGCATGAATCACGAGTTGTACCAGGTGTATAAAGGGCTGGATATTGTTATAGCTTATACAACACGGCAGACTACGGTGGGCTGGACACGTTGTTCGTATGCCGGAACAACGTCAAGCAAAGAAAATATTTAGTAGAGAACCTGGAAGAGGCCGCAGACTTCGTGGAAGGCCGCGTACATGATGGCTTATTGCAGTTGAAGAGGACCTGAGGGCGGCCAATGTTCAGGGTGACTGGCCCAGGTTCATCGAAGAGCTGTAGCCAATCAAGTCAGGGGTGCAAGAAAACCGCGAAGAATCGATTAGAGATGAAGTCTATTGAAACTATTGTCATTCAGGACCACATTTTTGAACCGTACACACTCTAAAAAATCATCACGTCATATTCACGTGAAAAATCACGTAACTGATCTGTCTTGAACAAACGACGATTGTTACGTGACGTTAGTAATGCTCACCTGAAATTCACGTAACTTTTACTAAAAATCTTTGTGAATATGACTGTATATCTACGTAAGCAATTTAAGTGAGATTGTGTTACTGTGATTGCAGCTTCGGCATTTGCGAAAGCACACGATCACCACACGTTCGTCCGTCAAGATGCTCCCATCCCTATCTCTGCACATTTCGGCTCACGGCACGAAGCCTCTGCGGGATGCTTTGAGCTTCTGATAGAACTTGCGTGTTTCTTGAGAACGACACAGCTGTTCCATCTCCTCGTACTCCACTTCTTCCAGGCGGCGTTTCTTTTCCTGAAAAAGGCGGATCTGCTGTCTCCGCTTCCGTCTATAACGTTCCACGTTCTGCCGGGTACCTTGCTGCAGCGCGACCGCCCGCGCTGCGTCCTTTTCCAGAATCTGTCTGCACTCTTCGTCGAACCAATCGTTCCGCGAACTTCGTCCCAAATACCCGACGTTGTTCTCCGCTGCGTCGTTAATGGCTGCTTTAGCTCTCGTCGTAGGCCGTTTTCGTTCGTCAGCCAGTGAGCGCTGAACTTCCCAATAGTCGGTCTAAACTCCTCCTCTTGGCCAACCTGAGCTTTCAAATCTCACGTTCCAGCTGCGCGTAGAATGCATCCTTATCACGATCAATGCTTCTGGAGTGTGGGCTATGGACGTTGATTATGCTGAAGTTGGAGAACCGGCCTTTGATCCTCAACCTGCACATTCTCTCGTTTATCGGCAACCACCCGATCACGCGCCTTTGCATATCGCCCATCACTATGAAAGCTATTCCCTGCAGCGCTACGATGCCGAATCCACGGTCCTTGGGCACATCTGCGAGTACGCGTGTGCTCCCGATGAAGTTGAGAGATTTGCAGTTCCACGAACTAAGTTTCCAATCGCTAGTCCCTTTTCGTCACAGTGGTCTTCACCAATGGTTCCGGTATGCACTCTCTTGTTGATTGTTTCTTTGCGTAAGTTTTTTTTTTGGCTGGCTTGCAGGGCCTGACAAACCCCCTAAATTTCAGGAGGACCATTTCTCCTTATTTCCGGTGGACCATGGTCCACAGTTTCACTTAGAGTACCTCGCTGACACTCGGACGATGATCAGCCGGCCCTAACATGGAGAACAGACGCTGTTGTGAGCCGCTACTAACATGGAATACAAACGCTTAGTAAGATTTGCACCTCCGGATCCCCTTCCCTGTCAGCATACGACCATAGTTCCCAACGGGGTTGGTTATTCGATCTTCCCTAAGGTTGCTCGTATCCCGGCCAGCACCACGAGGAGGGGGATAGGAGTTGCTGGGTAAGAAGCTAAGGACCGCGAGATGGGGTCTATTTTATTCCTTCAGGTACGCGAAGTACCAATGGTACGCATTATTCAGCATTTGCCGTTCCAATCGTGTGCTTGTGTGCTTTAAAAGATGGAATCATTTGCTCATTTGTTTTATTCCGATCGTATGCGTAGAAAAGAAATCGTATACGTTTCGAGTTTTGCGTTCTTTTGAAAAATGGGTCATCTAGTATACTTTTAAAGAAAGGATCATCTACTATTTTGCCTTCTTCCGAGCAAATGCATACTTTTAAAAGAGACATCTACTCTTTTGCCTTTTCCCGGGCAAATGCGATGTTTTGAAGGAGTCATCTACACTCTGAAAAATCTTCAAGTAACCTGAACAAAATTTAGTTTCCTTGAGTTACGTGATTTATCCGGTGACTCTGACTGGATCTTCCAGTAGTAATGACGTGAAGTTTGAAAGTAGTTACGTGTTTGATCAGGTGAACCTGACGTGATTTGTACGTACTGGTTACGTAAAATTTAAGTGAAAGCTACAAGACAGCAGGTAACCACTACATGTTTTGATGTGTTTTGATTAATTAAGATGCGGTTTTCGCTGAGTGATAGCTCTTGAGTATTTTTTTTGCAACGTAGGTTTGATTTTAATGAGGAAGCGCCATAATCAGTACAGCAACAGTTCGCTAACTGGGCGGCTTTTAATTGGACTGTTTTTTAACTGGAACCCTCCTTAGCCGTGCGGTAAGATGCGCGGCTACAAAGCAAGACCACGCTGATGGTGGCTGGGTTCGATTCCCGGTGCCGGTCTAGCCAATTTTCGGATTGGAAATTGTCTCGATTACCCTGGACATAAAAGTATCATCGTGTTAGCCTCATGATATACGAATGCAGAAATGGTATCCTGGCTTAGAAACCTCGCAGTTAATCACCCATATTCTTGTTTACGTACGAACGCGCTTTCGAACGAAATTTGAAGCGCATTCCCGTTTACGCCAGCAAAATCAAATGGAGAAACGATTCGAACGAATCGCATTATGCTGCCTTGGGGGACACCAGGTAATCTATCAGATTTAGAATTCTGATAGTTTACCTGCAGTGAGCGATCTGATAAATAATTTTGGATCAGTTTAATAATGTACAGAGGAAAATTAAAATTCATCAATTTTACAATCAAACCTTCATGCCAAACACTGTCAAATGCTTTCTCTATATCAAGAAGAGCAACTCCAGTCGAATATCCTTCAGATTTGTTGAGCCGAATTAAGTTCGTAACTCTTAATAACTGATGAGTGGTTGAATGCCCATGGCGAAAACCAAATTGCTCATCAGCGAAAATAGAATTGTCATTAATATGAACCATCATTCTATTTAAAATAATCTTTTCAAACAGTTTGCTTATTGAAGAAAGTCCGGCTTCAAAATTGGAACAACTTTGGCGTTTTTCCATTTATCGGGAAAGTATGCCAGGGCAATATTTGTGATGGCACATATCACACGACCTTCCTTCTGCCAAGCTCCCGCCTCTAATTCTATCATGAACATGTACGTCCAAGTTTGGAAGATGATATTAGCATTTCCATATCATTGTAAATCGTTTAACTTCACGTAGAAGTAGCACACACGAAATCATTAATTTAGTGTACTACCCTTGGTGGGGGCATCCATCAATTCAGCTGTTATTGGTCGACGGTACAGCAGCAGTGCCTTTCTCTGCTTTGTTCTCTCCGAGGCAGCTAAGTTGGTTGCGACGAGACGGACGCAATGAGAAAACAGAACTGTGCAATAAAAATCCTATTCGACTAAATGCTGATGTCATATTAGAAATTTGGAGGCAGTACTCGTCGATAGAAAATCCTTCCGCACGCGATGGCATATGAGCAAGTCAAACCACCTTCCTGTTGCCAGTGGAGATATATCAGCTTATCAGCCCCCCTTCATACGGGAGCTTGGCAGAAGGAAGGTCGTGTGATATGTGCCATCACAAATATTGCCCTCCGCTCGCTTTCAAATCGACTTCTATAAAAACATTCTTCATGCCTGCCGTATCCTAACGGAACTATCAATTCTATACTTTCGACTCTAATTCTATCATGAACATGTACGTCCAAGTTTGGAAGATGATATTAGCATTTCCATTTCATTATACATCGTTATTCGAAATCTGGCGAACTGCCAAGATTTGCAGAAGCTCTTGGATTTATTCTTATGTTGGTGTGAACGTAATATGATGGTCCTGGCTGTTTCAAAGTGTTACGTAATAAGCTTCCATCGCACAGCCGAAACCGTGGTTTTCGATTATAGTATCGCAGGTACAACTTTACAACGTGTGGATCATGTTAAAGATCCAGGCGTCGTGTTGGATGACAGGCTAACTTTCAGACGTCAATTTTCAACTACGATAGACAAAGCGAATCGCCAGCTTGGTTTTATTTTTAAAATATCAAAAGAATTCCGCGATCCTTTATGCTACAAAGCCTTATACTTGGGCTTATTCTACGAGTGGAGTGACGTGAGGCTCGAATGACGTGAGAAGAGTCGTATAGCCCCAAGGAGCTAGACTTTACTAAGGTGGCGCAGATCAGCGTTGCGTGCCATAAGTTGTCTCTTACTTTCCCGCTGATATAATGCAACGCAAATAGTGACGTCACTATTTGCGTTGCATAAGATCAGCGGGAGAATAAAAGAGACAAGAAGAGAAATGGACTGGTCATCAACCCTGCCAAATGTCGATTTGCACAGCGTGAAGTGGAGTTCCTTGGGTATCTCGTTAGTAAGGATGGTTTACGACCTATGCCGGACCGAGTAGAAGCACTGTGGGAGTTCAAGTTACCAGGTATCGTAAAGAAACTTCGACGATTCCTTGCCCTAATAAATGGCTACAAAAGATTTCTTCCACACGCCACAGATCAGCAAGCGGCCCTACGCAAGCTTATACCGGGAAACCGTAAGAACGACAAAAGGAAACTCGTTTGGTGCGATGAGTCAAGGGCAGCCTTCGAAAGTTGCAAACGGAGCATCGCAAATGCAGCTCTCCTACACTATCCCGACCCAACGAAACGATTGAGCCTAATGGTGGATGCATCCAATACGTCGGCTGGCGCCGTACTCCAACAATTTGACAACGGCAAATGGAATCCTCTTGGTTTTTTTTCGCAAAAGTTTACGGATGCTCAAACCAAGTATTCTACGTTTGGCAGAGAATTGACTGCAATCAAATGATCAGTTCAGTACGTTCGATACTTGATTGAAGGGAGAGCATTCATCATCTTTACCGATCATCGACCGTTAACTGATGCACTAGAATCTTCGAACAACAATCGTTTGCCACACGAAGAAAGGTATCTGAGGTATATTTCTCAATTCACATCAGATATTCAGCACGTGAGTGGCAGTAAAAACGAAATAGCCGACGCTCTTTCTCGGGTTGCAATTATTTCTTTTCCATCATCCCTAAACTTTGAAGAAATTGCGAGAGAACAAGCAGTGGACGAAGAGTTGAAGAAGCACTGATAAGCCCACATCATTACAGCTGGAACTCAAACCATTGCCACACACACAGACGCAAATCTATTGCGACGTGTCGCAAAACGATCGTGTCCGCCCATACATTCCAAAAAAACATCGTCTGGTTGTTTTAAACACCCTACATTCAATTTCTCACCCAGGAGTCGTCGATTCGTTTGAACAAAGTCGTCGATTCGATCAATGAACAAAGACATAAAAGCTTATGTACAGTCCTGCGATAGTTGTCAGCGATCCAAAATTCATCGACACACATCACCACCACTGCAGCACTTCGATGTTCCTAAGGTCAGATTTCAGCACATCCATCTTGATCTTGTTGGTCCACTCACGTCATCGAATGGTAAGCTCTATGTTTTGACCATGATAGACAGATTCACCAGGTGGCCAGAAGCAATTCCGTTATCAGACATGACTGCAGAATCGGTTGCAAATGCTTTCATAATTGGTTGGATATCACGTTTTGGAGTTCCGGAAACAATAACAACTGACCAAGACCGACAGTTCGAGTCGGATCTGTTTTGGGAACTCAGTCATCTACTGGGGATAAAGCGGATACGGACGACAGCGTACCATCCTCAAGCGAACGGTATGATAGAACGTTTTCACAGAACAATGAAAGCTTCTATTATGTGCGTTGACTCGAAGCATTGGAGCGACAAACTTCCGCTGATTCTTTTGGGACTATGATCATCGTTCCGAGAGGATATGAAATGCTCTTCTTCTGAATGTGTATGGTACAGAAGGTGTAAGGCTTCGAAATACACTCAGACCAAGGAACTGACCGCTCTGAGTTTGTTCGACAACTGAAAAATTCACTGCAAAAGCTCAAGCCGGTTAGCAGCAGCAATCATTCCAAACCCAAAGTTTTCGTTCCCAAGGACTTGTCTACTTGTGCTACGTTTTTGTGCGTGTCGACCACGTGAAGCGTCCATTGCAGCCGCCCTACGAAGGACCGTTTGAAGTAATCGATAGAGACGAAAAATTTTTCAACGTGCTAATCGCCGGACCGAAAAAGCGGATTTCTATTGACAGAGTTAAGCCAGCGTTTATTTCCATCGAGTACCAACAACAATGTACGGACAATGACGAGAAAACCAAAGTTACAACTTCGGGACATCGGGTTCGATTCCTTGTGTAACTGGAGGGGGTCCTGTGGTGATGCACCTATACACTTGCAAGTTGTGCATACCTAGTATATGTATACCCAATGAGAATAGATAGAAAGGTGCGGAAGAAGACCAAATGCAAGTGGATGATGGAAAATGTAAACAGGTTATTTTTTTACGTGTGGGAGCTCGTTCGAATGTAGTAATGAAAGATTTTTCGCCATACACGAAAGGCACGCACACAATATATGGATTTCCATACCTTAGTATTTATTTACATTGATGTATACCATACTCTGTCAGATGTGACGGTGATATACACGCTAACCTGGATCTACCCAAAATTATGTCAAAGTGACCCAGATTCGGCAAAACCGTGGTTACTCTAATATGGGTAAGGGTACCTTGACTCAAATCTGGGTAACCGTACAAGCGAAAAAATCTGGGTAACCGGTACCCAGCTCTTTTCGCTTCAGAAAATTATTATTATGTAAAAAATATTAAATAAAACAAAATCCCCACCGCATATCACTTGCCGGCTGTGCCGACAATAATCCGCCGTGATAACTTCAACACTTCTTACCTGTTTCTTGCTGCATTCTATAAAAAAAATGCCATCATTTATTCTAGCATGCGACTTCGACGCCGGTCGACGCCATGTTGATACATCCGAAAATGTTTATGTCCCCAGTTACCCAGATTTCGGGTTCGTCTGACTCAGATCCATTTTGTTGACATACCCAGATTTTGACAACTGCTAATATCAGAAGAATCCGGGTACAAACGACCCAGCGACTGAGTTATTTCAGGTTAGCGTGTAGTCTTCAGTTTTTTTTATCGCGTTCGCGTGCATTAGACGGTGCGAAATATATATATTAAATCAAAGTTTAATTTTGGCCTTTCACTCCACTGCCGTTCCGAGCTTCCCACAAAGCAAAATAAATAAAATAAATAAATTAATTGAAAGCTTTTCTATGTCCGCCATTGCATGAATATGTATCCTGTGTAACAACAAGTATTAATAGATACACTATGCCCAGGGTGTCGGCAAAGTTTCCAACTCGAAAACATCCCGGCCATTCCGGATTGACAATCCTACCCCTTTGCTCGCAAGGCCACTGTAGAGCACTTCTATACAGAGTCCAATTTGAGGATCTTTCTGCTTTATTAAAAAGTTTACGAGAAGACTTTTTCAACCTAGAGTTCCAGCACGAAACGTCCCTATTAGAGGACGACTGTTTGATAGGATAACTGTTATTGAAACGATTTAATTCTTTCTTCATTTGAATCACAAGTGTACCCGGAAGAAGTCGAAATTGTAAAATAACTCCTTCAAACCCGCTTGTGGTTTGAATAAGGCAACCCGTGAGCAACTTGACGTCTCCAGTACATTGTCAATGTACCCCGAAAAATTGGTTCAGGTGGTTCTGTCAAACTTACTTATATCGGGAACATTTTTCGATTATGGCATAAAAGGTTAAAGATAAACCTAATATTATTTTTTTTATTATTGTTAATAACACAATTGCATTACTCATTAGTTATTTTGGTATAGGCTCGTATATACTCAAGCACTACGGGGCTGGGTGCTTAAAAATATAGATGTAACTACAACGTGGTTTGTTGCTGGATTTTTCGAAACAACTTTTGTTCTGTGAAGTATTAATGGGTGAACTGGACTGGAAATACAGAGGAGAAAAGAGATGTCGTTTTTGAAAATAGCTTTTAAAAATCTAAGGCAAAAGGGGTCATTCATCCTTTTAATTTTTTATTTATAGTAAACCCCCACGAAATTTTTATCTAGTTAATCCGATTGTCAAATCCATACAAATGAACCAAAATAAACCCACAGCCATTTGAAAACAGACAAGATAATATATTTAAATGAGTGTTTGTACTTTTTATTCTGGAAAAATCTGAATTAGCCGGACTAACGAGAGGCTTTCTTTGAGGTAAAAGTAACCTTACACCTTGGAAAAACTTTCCGCCGGATTTTGGTCCCCGCGTCCCGTGTATTTTAAATAGGGCCGGGATTGTGATTATTCGTGCTCAATTTCGAATAATTCGTGCCCAACATCGCATAATACGTAAAGCACGCGGGAAAATAATCGCGAACCAAATTCCCGAGGAGTTAGGCTATCCTAATATGAAATTTAGGGTTGGAAAGTTTCTCGACTTCCCTCACGGAAAAAGATGATGCAGTTGAAATTATCGTACCGAGGGTTAATTTAAGAATATGCACCCACGATTTTCTGCAGTTAACAAACCCGTTGAACTTGTACATCATTACGCGCAGGGAAAATAAACTGTGGTGGTTATTTATTTATTAAAAATGGCACATCGATTTGAATACTCTACAAAACTATCCTTTGTTAAGAAAATAACCACGTTTTATTCTGATCCAAATGTGAAGCATGATGTGTGTTTTAAAAAGAAACTACCTAATCATGATGATAGTATCAAATCAACCGCAAGTTCCTTTGTTCTCACATCTTATCATTTTATGATAATCAAGTTATGAAGCTGTATGATAAAGAATAATCATTTATACAGCTAATAAATTTAACTTCTTAGATTCAACTTTTTAAAATGGGCGATATATTTTTAAATGGGCGATATATAAAACAAATTACGTTTTCCAAAGCGACAAATTTCAACATTTAAAACATTGGAAGTTTTGTTCAGAATCTTTTCATTAATTGCAATTACCAATTCACACTTTCCATATGATGCTCCTGTCCGTTGTTTGTTGACAACAAATGACGAAACAAAAAAACATGGATTCTACGGAGGAAAAGTGTGGCGGCAGTGTAGGATGACCCATTGTTTATGTTTCGAAGCGCCATCTGCGATATGGAAGTGGGTACGCGAAACTAAGGCCAAATGTCAAGTTGTGGGGGGGTTGGAATAAGGTAATAAAACAGATGACTCTTGTAAAGCACGCGTTCACCTTGTTTTTTTTTTAATATAGGTACATGTCAAATGGCCCGGGTCTACTACGAAAGGCCGAATCACGAATGGCCGAATTACAAAAGGCCGAAAGCAAAAAAGGCCGAATGCACAAAAGGCCGAAACCACAAAAGGCCGAAAGCAAAAAAGGCCGAATGCACAAAAGGCCGAAACCACAAAAGGCCGAATCACAAAAGGCCGAAACCACATAAGGCCGAATCACAAAAGGCCGAATGAACTCGGCAGACCAACAAAGTGGACCGGAGCAAGCGCGCGCTCGCTCCGGTCCACTTTGTTGGTCTGCCGAGTTCATTCGGACTTTTTTTATACAAATACTTAATATAATTTAGATTATTCGGATTATTTTCTGATTTCTTACCAAGTCAGTTTCTCTTAAATTAGGAGAAAATTAAATACAATTGAGAACACCGCGTTACAGTGAGTTATACAGCTTTTAGTTAAAAACGTAATAATTGGAAAAGTTGATTTTGTTTAGCTTCTGATGTCGCAATTAGATCGTGAGTAGTGCGCATTATTGGCACAACCATGCGTCATGAAGCGCACAACTCCTTCATTTATGCGAATCGGAGATTCGATTCTGTAAGCTATGATCCGGTAGATTTTAACTCGGGCCCTTGCATTAGATTTGGGAATTTGACTTTTCTCAATACTACTGATGATCATTAGTTTACTGAATCAGCACTTTAAAGTGCTAATATTTATATGTATACAGTGTTCAGTTATGTTAATCCTTTCATTACTGCAATGAATATTGATTTATTATGCAATATATAAGGATTAGAATTGACTCTGTAAACACCGTCACACAACTTCTTTCAATTGAAAGATTGAACTTCGACGTTCAACTGACGTTAATACCTCAACTGAATAAGATTGATTAAATCGCCGCTAGTAGCTGCAAAACACGTGGACAAGTTTTTCTTTATGGGGCAGCATAATAAAAGTAAACGTTGATTTTTGAGTATTCCAAGTTCTCTTGGTTGGAAGATTGAAACTTTTGTAATGATTCGGCCTTTTGTGTTATTCGGCCTTTTGAGATTCGGCCTTTTGTATCATTCGGCCTTTCGTGGTTCGGCCTTATGGGTTTTCGGCCTTTTGTGGTATGCTAGAACATTTTCGGCCTTTTGTGATTCGGCCTTCTATGGTTCGGCCTTTTGTGATTCGGCCTTTTGTACTGATCCCGCTCCAACGCAGATAGGCTAAATAAATTGCTGGAATCGCTGGCCACCCTGGGCGGTGCTGGGCATAGCTTTTATAGTTTTGTCATCAATGAAATAAAACCTCACAAACACCCCAAATGTTCAATAGCAATATTTTTTTTATTATTATTATTTAACGGATTTTTTTTTCTGTTTCAACTAGAGACGTTTCTTGTTAATTAATATAAAAAGCGATCATTGCTTAGGCAGATACAGTGTGTTTCTATCTGTTGATTTTTTGAAACTTTTTTTTCCTGCGTGAATTACGACTTGTAATGTGTATTTACCGTAATTCATATCCTTTTTAAAAACAGACCAAGTTTTTGTGTGCTACAGAAAATGGAATTATGTCGTGCCTGGCCGTATCTGTGTGTTTGTATGTTGCGTTGCGTTTCAATAATAAGTAAATCTTGTCCATGCTAGCAAATGAAAAAAAAAGGTTTAGAAACAGAGGAAATATCTTGCGGGAAACTTAATGACGACGACAAATAATAGCAATGAAAAAAGGCATTAATTATTTTAATAATAATAATTAAAAACAATAAATTTTCGTAACATATATAAACGTGTTTTTTTTAAATGCTCATCGGTTCAATTGTTAATGTTGATTCGTTTCTCTTTTTTCTCCCCGTTTTTTATGAAAGCATAAAACATACTGATTTTGTGTAAAAATGTATCCCATCATTCGTTTCCATTATGCTGCTCGCTATTTGTGTTAATATTTTCTGTCTAAAATGATTGATTTTCCTTTTCCGATCGTAATACATTGTCGCTCTAATGGTAGGTTTTATGAAATGGTATTTTTATGAAGTTCTCTAAGTTGCATTCTTACTCGTTTGCTGGTTTTGATTTAGGAAAATGTTGATTACTTATTCGCTAAATACGTTTTCATTTATCTGCATCACCTCTACTCTTCTCACCGGACGGGTATCTGGATCGATTCCCCGTTGGTTGCTATTTCGATAAACTTTCTCCTAAATACATGCAAAAGTTAGGCCATACAGACAATGGCCCATCACGGTAAGATTTTATCCAAATATTTAATACAACAAAGAATGATGGGTGTTTGCATCGCTAAACCGTCGCACATTCGCAATTTTATTTCCACAGGTAGTAAAAAAAATCGACACGCGCTCTCATTCGCTCCCAATCTCGGTTCTGCTGTTTCCTGCTGCTCTATCCATCAGACTCCCCCCGCTTTTCCCTCCCTCCCATGGGTTAGTAAAAGTTGGAAAGATACTTGGAAGACGTACTCGGCAGTCGTCAGTTGCTGTTGTCCTCGCCGTCGAGCGACTCATCCTGAACCATGGAATCGTTCTCGCGTTTCGGTGTCGTGAGCCGGGACGAACTCACTCCAAGGCCACCACGTCTAGAAGTTAGAGGAAACATTTATGTTATAAGAATATTTTTGGAATCATGACCGCAGATGCATTGCGCACTCAGTTAGTTATTGTAAAGTGGGATCTATTTTACAACAATCTATGGAATAAAACAAAAGCAAACAGCAAACAATTGATAACATTTTAAAATAGTAATAGGTACATGTGGGAGGGTTTCTTGAAAAGAATCAATAAGCCAATAAAAACCTTTGGTAAACTGAAAATGGACGCTTGAAGAAAATCTTACATAATTTCATAAAACTTACGAAATAGCTCAAAAAGATACAACAGAAATATCGAATGCGATTGAGTTCTTTTCAATACATTTAGCAAATTTCAAATTAAGAAATTTTCCAATGTTATGGAATTGCTAATATCATCCTCCAAACATAGACGTACTATGTTCATGATAGAATTAGTGGCGACAGTATACTTTGTATATAGCTTTGATAGTTCCGTTCGGATACGGTAGACAAGAAGAATGTTTATTAAAAGTGGATTTCAAAGCGAGCGGAGGGCAATATTTGTAAAATTATAAATCTCACGACCTTCCAAAAATTTTCACAAAATTTTCCACAACAGTTACAGAAACAAACTTTGAAAACTTTACTTATTTAAAAAATAATCTAATGTTCTCTTAATCAACAAAATTCTTTTTTTTTTACTTTTTTTTGTGAATTTTTAAATGATTTCATTTCTTCAACATTTTCCTTTAAAAATCTCATTGGAGAGTGCTCACAGCGAATAAATCAATCTGATAAAATTGCTGCTAGAATAATGAGTTAAGGTTTGAGTAATTCATAAAGTGTGAATCTAACTTTTCAAAACATTTGGAAATGGGGTGACATGCATTGGATTAGTTCACCTATCTAAAGAAGTATGGTTAATGGACAACATATTTCAAAAACAGGGTTTAGTTTTCAAAACCACACGTGGTCATGGAGTTTATCGTGCATAGAGAGGTATGTATCACGGTTATTCTGATAAAGGACAAGCCGGGCGACAGGTCAACAATGCACACTCGAACCTTGGAACAGGGCTTACTGAATTACCTTTCGAGCCTTATTCAAAGCTGTTTTAGGACATCTAACAATAAACCTATCATTTACTCTAAGGAACAACATAGATTTACAGCTCACTAAACGTAGAATTTTTGGAACAATCGTTCCATTTGTTTTACTCAAGATAATACAGAAGGGTTGATGGCGATATTACTCCCTTTACCAACGAAAGGAAGCTCTTGTGGAATTTCACTTTGCACTGCACAATTTTTCAGTTTGAGAAAGTGAAAAGATACATTTAGGATACTTGTAGATTTGGTTTCAGAATGTGGCAAAAGAAAATTTACCTCAGCTTAGTTTTCAGCGAGTTCACCTCTCTCGTGAGCGCTTCATGACTCTCAAGCATGTCCTCGTACTCTCGCTGGGCCTTGCGTTTCTGTGTCTTCTCCTTCTGGATTTCTTCTTCCGCTTCGTCGAGATTTCGCTTCAGGATCTTCATACGATTGTTCATCTGAGGATTACAAAATTTATCAATTTGGTTCTCAAAATGCTCACAAAACAACTTACCTTCTCGATCTGTTCCTTGTACTGGTCGGCATGTCGCCTTTCGTCTTCGATGTTCATCGTCAGCTCCTTGATCTTCTTCTCCAGCTTGCGGTTCGCCTTCTGCCCACCGAGCCGTTCCTTGGTTTCGTTCTCTAGCTGCTCCTCGAGGTTGGCAATCTTGGCCTCCAGACTGGCCATGGCAGCTTTCACCTTGGTGCGTTGGGCGGTTTCCAGTTCGGATAGCTTGGCCTTCAGTTCCTTGTTCTGTCGCTCCAGGCCAGTCTTGACGTTTTCGAACTTCTGCGAGTTGGACTTCTCCGCCGCCAGCTCGGTGGTGAGTTGTTCGATGGTAATCTGTGCCTTACGGTTGCGGTCGACCAACAGTTCAGCGTTGGATTGTTCCTCCTCCAGTTCTTCTTCCAGAGCAGCAATTCGTGCTTCTAACCGTCGCTTCTCGTCGATCATCAGGGAGCCCTTGTTGGAGTTGGAGTTGATCTCTTCCAGTAGTTCATCTCTTTCGGCTTCGGCCGCCCTTCTTGCTCGTTCTGAACTGGCAAAGTCTTCCGAAAGCTGCATTACTTCGGCTTCTAGCGCCTTCGCCTTTCGCTCGGCTTCCTTACTAACGGCTGCTAACTCCTCCTTAGCGGCCTTAGCTTCCTCGGCGTCCCGGATAGCATCCTTAACCTGAGCTTGCAATTTCTTCGCTTGTTTGAGAGCATCTTCCTTGACCTTGTTGTTCATCTCTAGGGTGGCCTCAATATCCTTCAAGTCACCTTCGAGTTTCTTTTTAGCTGCCACGGCAGCCGCCCGCTGTTTTCGTTCTTCATCCAGTTCGGCTTCTAAGTCGCGAAGTGCCTTAACCAGACCACGCCGCTTCTCTTCAGATTGCTCCTCCTTGGCTTGCACATCCCGTTCGAACTGCGCCCGCAAAGCTTGCATGTTGACTTCCAATCGCAGCTTGGCATCCTCCGTGAGTTGCAGGTCATCTTCGAGTTCTTCGTTCTGTGCCTTCAATTCCGCCAGTTGACTCTCAAGCGCTCGTTTGGCCTTCTCCAACTCGTGCACGTTCTTGTCAGCTGTTCCCTGTATTATAAATAATCATTAGTCATTGCTAGAAAATAATTCCTAATAATGTACAAACCTGTGTATTAGCCAACTCGTCCAGTTCGTTTTGTAGTGCCTTGCGTTTGGTCTCCAGGTCATCGATTTTCTCGTACGCTTCATCCAATTCCCTTGTCAAAGACAACACCTTGGTTTCCTTTTCACGAGCTTCTCTTTCAGCGGCGTCCCGCTCTTGGGCATGCTGCTCACTAACGGCCTTCTCTTCGGCGAGGACTTTGTCGAAATTCTTTTGCTTCTTCTCCAGGTCTAGCACCTTAGTGCGCTGCGTCTCCAACTCGATAGTGGCATCCTCCAACTCCGATTGGATTTTCTTTTTGCTCTTATCCAGTCTATCGTTGGTGGCTTGCAGTTCCAGGATTTGCCTTTGCAGTACCTCGATATCTTTGTTCATTTTTTTCTTAGCTTCCTCGAGCTCCTTGGCAAGGTCGGCTGTTTAATTTTGAATAAAATATGTTTAGTTAATCTTCTTTGTTGAACACGCTAAAGATACTTACAGTCCTCTTCGGAACGTTTCTTCATCTCCTGGATGGTGAAATTCAGCTCAGCCAACTTCTTCTCATAGTTCTTCTTGGCTTCCTCATCCTCTTCGAGCTGCTCCTGGAGGGCTTCCTTTTCGCTTTCCAGTTGTCGCAACTTCGAACTCAGCGCCAACTTTTGGCGTGTCTCTTCTTCGAGGATTTGTTGCGCCTCCGTTAGCTGACTCTCCATGTTGCTGGCACTTTTGATCGCTGCCGAGGCCTTCAATTCGGCCTCGTCCAATTGTTGGGTGATGTTCTCTGATTCCTGCTGTAGTTTTGTCACCTTATCCTGCAGTTCCATGCGGGTTCGCTCAACTTCGGCTAGTTTAACCTTGTGGAAGAAGAGACAGATTAGACCAACTAGCAAACGGCTTCTCGCCACGAACAGACGCATAATAAGTAGAAACCGTACGTGCAAATACTCAACTTCGTCCTTTGAACCCCCAAAAGTCCAAAAATTAAGATTTAAGAAACGGAAGATTTGTTTGTTTGCATGCGAGAAAGATGGGATCGGAACTTATAAAATACGAAAATTATACCCGAGTCAATTTGTTCAGTCGTTCTAAATTATGACACACATACCTGCAATTCGGCAATTTGTGTTTCAGCCTGTTTGCGACGGCGATCGTTTTCCTGGCGAGATTGATTGACGTTACGCAGTTCCGTTGCCAGATCAGCATTCTCCGCTTCCAGTGTTTGTTTGGCCTTCTCCAAGCCGCCCTTGACCTTTTTGAGACTTTCCAGCTGCTCGTTGATGGAGGAGATCTCCTGGGCATGCTTGTGTCGCATATCAGATACATGACCCTCGTGGTTGGCGGCTTCATCTTCCAACGTTTTCTTCAAAGTGGCCACCTCCTGTTCACGCTTGGAGCGCAGTTCCTGTTGAGCTGTAAGACAGAGGTTTATTAAAAATTGACAAAAAGGTTTAAGTAAAAGGTAAGTACAACATTTTATTTGCATCTTTTCCAATGCGTTCATTTTAGCTCAACTGTAAGATCTTCCTCGACATGTCAATAAACTTACCAGCAGTGGTATCCAGCGAGTCCAGCAGTTCGTTCTTCAAGGCTTCGAGTTCCTCGTTCAGATCACGCTTCTGCTTTTCCGCCTTGGATCGAGCTAGCTTTTCCGCTTCCAAATCTTCCTGGATTTCAGCCAGCTGTGATTCCAGTTCACGCTGGGCTTTCTGGGCAGCTGCCTTTGAGGCCGACTCCTCATCAATCCTCACCAGTGTCTGAGCGAGCTCCTCTTCACGCTTGACCAACTGCTGTTGCATCTCCTCGATTTGTACGCGACGTTCATTGATCTGTTCCTTCAGGTCCGCCACTTCGGTTTCAACCTTCCGCTTGGAACGATCCGATTCCTGGCGGTGTTGATGATCTTTTAGCAAACGTTCCTCCAGTTCAGCAATCGTCGATTCGTGCTTCGCCTTCAGTTTCGCCAGATGTTTGGCTTTTTCTTCCTCCTCAGCAAGCGTCTGAGACAAATCGTTGGCACGTTCTTCGAGAATCTTTTTCTCCTTTTGAAGCTTTGTGTTCTGATCGTCTGTTAAGGCCACATCTTCTTCCATTTTCTTCAATTTTGCATCCAACTGAACTTTCTCAAGCTGCAGTTTCTGACGAGCAGCTTCCTCCTCCTCCAGCTGCTCTTCTAGATCCTGGATGTTGATCTGAAGTTTCTTCTTTTCACTCGACAAGGCGTTAACACGTTCTTCCTCCTCTTCGATGCGAGCTTCCAAATCTTGCATCAACTCTTCCAACTCTTGCTTGCGAGCCGCTAACCGAGCACGTCCCTCTTCTGCTTCGGCGCACAACTCAATCTCAGCTTGTAACTGCTCCGCCAAGTGGGTCTTCTCTTCTATCGCTTGCTGGAACTTCTTTTCATATTCCTGTGAGTTCCTGGACAGATTATCCAGTTTGTCTCGAATTTGTCGAAGTTCATCTTCCTTTTGAACCAACTTTTCCTCCTGCTTGGTAACTTCCAAAAGTGGTTTCACCTTGGTGTACAATCGCCACCATTGCCAGTTGCGTAGTTTGAGGTAGGCAGCGCAGTTTCGCTGAATAATTCGTATGGCATTGAGTTGCTGCAATCGCTTCTGATAATTGCGACGAGCCAGGAATCCGCGGCAGTATGCCTGGAAGTTGACAATCAAATCGGTGATCTTGTAATCACGTTCTTCCTCCAGATGTGCCAGTACTCCCGCTCGGAAGAAGATTTTAGATTGGCCGATGCGATAAAGATTATTGTCCAGCTCGAGGGCTTTGATCATCTGCTCGCAAGCCCTCTTACCGTCCATAAAACCTTTCGGGATAACGTTTGGCGTGAGAAGTTCGTACCGCTGCCGGAACTCTTGGAACGGAATGCGATTCGGAAAACCTTGACGACAAATACGGATACCTTCCAGGACACCATTGCACCGTAACTGATCCAGTACTAGAGGAGCGTCGATTTTGCCAGCACGTTTCTCGTGATTCGGAATGATACAACGGACAAAGTTCGGGTTGGTGTTGCGAAGCGTGTCCATCAACTTGGCCAGCTGTTCCTTGTACAGATGGGACACTGTGCGGAACATACCTTTGCGAGTACGGGCTCCGAACTGGGTGTCGGTAAGAGCCTGCTGGGCCATTCCGACAATTTCGGCATCCTTCCAGATCTGGACCACGAACGGATCCTGTGAGCCTTGCAGTAGAGAAACAATGTTCTCGTTAAGAGGATCCATGTTCTTCATCAACCACTTGGTGGCGGAATAGTCGACTTTTCCGGCGTAATGCACGACGGCGAAATCGGCCACACCGCGGAAATCGGTTTTCATAAATTTAGGATGCATTGTGTGGGCGGTGGCCAGTTTTTCTACAAAAGTCTTGTCTGTAGCTTTCGGGAACCAGCACTCTTCATCCAACAGAGCCATGATACCGCCCGGCTTGTCGATCAAGTCTATCGTTGGTTGCAGATCCAGTCCGAAATCGATGAATTTCCATTCGATACCTTCACGTTGATATTCCTCCTGCTCTAGGATAAACATTGTATGGTTGAACAGTTGCTGCAGCTTTTCGTTCGTGTAATTAATACACAGCTGTTCGAATGAGTTCAAGTCGAAGATTTCGAAACCGGCCATATCCAGAATACCGATGAACGAGGCACCTTGGCGCTTGGTTCGATCCAGTGATCGGTTGATTCGGTTGACCAGCCACTTGAACATTTTTTCGTAGCACGCCTTCGCAATGGCTTCCACGGCGAACTCGACCTGCTCCTTGGTTTGTGCCTTGGTGACGAAATCCCTGCCAACCTTGATCCGGGGCGTCAGGAAAGCCTTGGTCATGTCCGTGACGCTCAGACCCAACAGGTGGGCGATCTTTTGTGCGACCGTGTTGTCCGGCAGGGTGGCCTGATCGGAGCTGCGTTCCTGTTTGAACTTCATCGAACCGAACAGCAGCACCGCACTGACGATGCGGAATATCGAGTTGAAGTCTTCCTCGGTCATGCCCATGATGTTCATGCTCTTGACCGTGGCCTGGAACTCTATGTGGTCATCGACGCCGGGTACCGGTAGGCTTCCATTCGACAGGAACGGGTAGGTTTTGATGTCATCCAGGATGAACTTGTCGCGCTGTTCGGGCGACGCTCCGGCCAGCAGCTGGTAGAAAATGTGGAATGTACGTTCATCTTTCGCTTGGCGAATGGCACGGGACTTCTCGAGCAAGTACGTCTCGATGTTGGCACCGGAGATGTACCCGGAGGCATCAAAGTTTATCCGGATGAATTTTCCCTGGTGAATTGAAATTATGGTTAAAAAAGTTATTGACGCATTTATGGAGTTGTTTGGATGTACTCACGAATCGTGACGAGTTGTCGTTTTTCACGGTTTTGGCATTACCGAAGGCTTCCAATATAGGATTGGCTTGTAGGAGTTGCTGTTCTAGTTCTCCCTATAAGATCGGATATGATTTTTTTATGGATTAAAAGACAATTTTTAGTAAAATTGCTAATGGAAGATTCATTGTTTATTGCAGATAATGTTACGAATTGAAGAAAAATGATAAATCGACATTCCAGTTAAAGAAGTCTGTTCTATCAGCAGTAGGTATGTGTTAATAATTAAAACATGCATTTAATGGTTATATGTAAGGCAAAAGAAATGTTCATTATGGTCCATTCCATGCTGTTTCGATATTTATTACAGGGTTAATCTAATCTATATTATATATAATCGAATAATGTATAAACGCCACACGAGTACGTTTAAAGATGGTTGAAGAGCTGGAGAGCCGTCTTACATGTTTCATCCTCAAACATTGTCGACAAGCCTAATTACTGCAACGACGATTAACTCCTACGTGGAAAATATTGTTTTCCGATCAAACTGATTCGTATCGTTTAAGCACCGATAGCGCTTTTAAATCTGCTGTAGGCTGCTCAAACTTTTTCGAAAATGTGAAATACCATCGACCTCCGGTAATCTGAATACCTTTTTGTATTTGAACCTTGTTAATATTGATGTCACTTACGGTCCGTACAATAATTATGTTTTATGTGGTTTTCAACCCCTTTCCTTCAAGATAGATATACAGGGGTTAGACAAAAAGGTTGAGATAGGCAAAGTTCAGTTCAAAGTCGAAGTTCAAATCAGCAAAACTTTGCGTAGAATGATCCGATTTTGATCAAACTGGGACCCTCGGACGCGGAAACTCTTCTAGTATAATGGCCCGATGCGAATCCTTTGATTGGCCCTTGGCCACCGGTGGTGTTCCGAGGGTATGTTAAAAATCCATTTTTTCTGCTGCTTGTCATTTTATATTACGTTTGCTCGCATCATGTTTCATGTTTTCCCCAGAAACTAGAACTAATATGCTGATCAATGCTGGCTGCAGATCGATAATTCGTTAGGTATACGCAAAGATATGACCATTTTCGTGAAAACGATACGGGATTGGCCATACACCCTGAACAAATGTCACTTTCGCAGAACTTCCGGAACCTGTTACAAATTGGCCAAAGAGTCTTACAGTCCTCAAAATATATCTCTAATAAAGATCCTATATTAATCGTCTTGGAAAAACATGAATTTTGACACCCATATATGCATGGTTTCAGATGGTGCCAAAACCGGCCCCTCCTGGAAAGTCCATGGAACCTGCTATAAGGGTGGCAGTGGACACTATCAGTCTGGAAATGTTTCTGTAATCATCGTCTCGCAAATCCATGAAGTCAGATACTCATATTTGCATTATTCCGATCTGTTATCATTTCATCATGTTCCCGGTACCGTTTTTACGGAAATGGCCGTATCTCTGTGTAGTTTGGATGGATTCTCGATCTACAGCCACCATTGGGCGGCATATTAATTCTAGTTTTCGGAGAAAGCATAAAACATGATAAAAATTAACGTCACATAAAATGACAAGCAGTGGAAAAAATGCATCTTGGACATATCCTCGGAAAACCCGGAACATTTCCGGTGGCCAAGGACCAATCTCAGGTTTTGCAGGGGGACAGTATACTAGAAGAGTGTCCGCTTCTGATGGTCCTGGTTTTATAGAAATCGGATTATTATACGCAAAGTTATGCTGATTTGAATTTCGACTTATTTTTACCTATCTCAATCTTTTTGTCTAACCCCTATATACTGGGGCAACGTGAAAAAAAACACAATGAGAAGGTAATTAGGATCTGATGTTTCTGATCTAGTCCAAACTAAAACGAACTCCGGGGTCAACGGTACAATTAGGGAAACCAATCTTACTGCTTGTTTCTCTCGTATGCCGACCGAACGAAACAGCATTCTAGTTAGATGGGCAGTATTTGATCCTAGAAAAACCATCAACTAATCAGAGTTATCAAGACCTGAACTAAAGTGATATCGTCATGTGTGTCTGTTTGGCTTGGAACATGGTTCATATCTCCGCAACTTTGACGTCGTGGCGCTGCAGAAACTTGTCTACTTATCTGAACGGAGCAGAAAGCGTGGTTAAGCGGGCATTAAGTCGAACGACTATCAAAGCTATGCCACCACCTGGAGCCACCAGCAACGAGTTGGGAGCCGATGGTCAAGATGCGCCTGCGCGTGGATCGCTGGAAGCCATTTCAGTCAAGGCTGTGCAAGCTGGGATCATTTCTTTAATTACATCATAATCATGATGCAGTCCACAAGAAAGAAAAGCCGCCCGTCGTACACTGGGGCTGCCGTTTTCCAAACATGAAAAAAACCTCTCAGTCATTGAAATGATGAAATGGACCATGGGTGGGGTGTCTTCAGCGAAGTTTCAATATACATTAATGCAGACATTTTGGCCAATATTCACAACTTTTAGGGATATTCGCATATAAATCCCATACGCCAAATCGGCCGAACAGCGTTTTTAAAGTGTGATTTCTTCAGAGAAGCTGTTTTTTACTTAATTTCGATGAACCTTGTTAACAAAATCAAAACTCGTTTCCCGGAAACGAGCCAGCCTAGGGCTGAAAGTCTCCTTAACAAAGACAATAAAAAAAATCAAAACTCCAGAGCCTGCTGTGAAGATTTATTTGCTTATTTTGTGAAGAAGGACCAAACAATGAAATTTGATCAGAAATTGAACTTTATTAACACTTTTACTATTTAATATTATTCAAAATCAAGGAAAATAGCAAAATACACAATTCGTGATGGTGATCCAGTTAGAAAAACATATTTTTGGCGATTAATCGCGGAAAAATAGCAGAGTTATAGTATTTTCCACTTACGTCGTTTATGCGGGCAAACTCGGGCAGGCGTTTTTATCGGCAATGAACAGAAAAACTCATGCCCTTTCATACAAATACAACTCCAAAGTAATAATTTTAGATATTTTTTTCAAAATTGAATATTTATATTTCCGCGTCGATCTTATACTTAGAAGTGTAACTACTTCCGAAAATATGGAAACAGATAAACATAATAACGCTGATGTATAAGCGTATAAGACACTTTTTGCAAATATTACCATGCTTAGTAAAAATAGTGCATATGTACTGGTATTCACTTGTTTATAGTAAATAATATTGAATCCATATAAGGCCGATACAAATATTTAAAAACAATTTTGTCTACCCCCCCCTCGATTTTTTTTTGCCAAAAAATAATATATTGAGGGGGCAACAAAATAAAATTCAGATAATTTTGAGGATTTTCAAAACATTCTCTAACAAATCCGAGGAGTTTCTTGATTTTTTTCATTTTAATATTTATTTTTTATTATCCCCCCCCCCCCCTGACCTTTCCGAGACCAGTAGGACAAAGTGTTAATTAAATATTTGTAACGGCCTAATGTTTAATAACTAATCCTTTCCTATTTTCATACTACGAATATGTTTTATAAACTTAATCTTCCAAATGAGCAAATATAAATTTCCTTCAAAAAAATTTAATTTAACAAATGCACTGCGTTTTTTAATTTTATTTATCTTACCATGCTATTCAAGTGAGTTATTCACTGAATGAAAATCATAAGAAGATATTTTTTCTTAGCAATTTTGCGCCAGAAATCTTTTTTTTTTCTAACTGAATCACCGCCAAAAATCGTGTATTTTGTCATTATCCTTGATTTTGAGTTAGGGGGAATGACGGCTTTGGCAGGTTTTGTTCTATTATTGGCAGGAGGGTTTTTTATGACTGACTAGGCTCAAATTTGGCCTAAACATTCTTTGCATATTGAAGAAAATTGTGGCCAAATTTCATAAAATTTGGTCGTTAAAAACTCCCCTGCCTACAATAGAACAAAATCTGCCAAAGCCGTCTTACCCCCTATATTAGATAGTAAAAGTGTTGATAAAGTACAATTACTGATCAAATTTCATTGTTGGGTCTTTATTTTCTAAATAAACAAATAAATCATCACAGCAGGCTCTGAAATTTTGAAATTTTAAGCAAGGTTCATAGAAATTAAGTGACAAACAACTTCTCTGAAGAAGTCACACTGAGAGGTTTTTCAATGTTTGGACAACCCGCATACAAATTTACAGTTCTTCGTACAGTTACAAATATATCATGGACATAGTTGATATCGTTACCCATTAACATTAAGTTCTTCGAACAATACATATTTATGGTAAAACAATTATCTCAACCCTAATAAATGAAGTTTACGGTCTACGAACCATAATCAATATAGTACTGATACAATCTTTCCTCCAAAAATGTATGAAGAAAATCGTTTTCTCTTACGGTTAACATTCTTAACAACCCGTTGCTCATACAGTCCGGTCTACGAAAACCATAGTCACTATGGTCAAAACGTTATCAGACTACAGTACGGTTATGGTTAAGTACCATTATCATTATGGTTCAACCTAGAACGTATACCGTTCCAATAATGGTTCGGCTATCGTTTGGATTTATGCGGGAAGGAAGGGCTGCCCCAGTGTGCGTCGACGAGCATTTGGGGCATGCCAATGCCATCACATGCAGAGTAACGGAAACAAATCGACCACGTTCTATGCAACGGTATGTTTTCTGATATTATGAACGTCAAACAGCTCTCATTCGAAGCACAACACGTGTCAAAATCAAACATCTGTCGCTAAGCATGCTGTCAATAAATGATAACGGGTCTTCACAGAGGGCCTGACACGACGATCCTCCACTGAGAGCCTGTTTACCAAAGAGAGACGGCTCACAACAGCGTCTGTTTCCCATGTTAGGTACGGCCGATTATCGTCCGAGTGTCAACAAAGCACTCTAAGCAAAACTGTGCGCTATAGTCCCCCGGAAATGTTTGGGGGAATGGTTCTCTGCAAATTTATTGAGTTTGGTGTCAGGCCCAACGCGCACTTGGGGTATTCGGAAGGAAAGTGTTGCCTACTATCTACGGCGGGGTGTACATGGAGAAGGAAAATGAATCACGAGTCGCAACAGCTGTTGGAATAACCATTCATCGTTCACATATCGAAAATCGGAAGACTGTGGTGGGCCGGACACGTAGCCAGAATGTCCGATTATAACCCGGTTCTCGATAACGATCCGACGGGAAAAGGGGGAGGTGCGCAACGAGCAAGGTGGATCGATCAGGTGGAAGAAGATTTACGGAGCCACCCCGATACCCATTACGAAAGCCAAGCATGCGGAAGCACGGGTCGGTTCGAGCAACAACCTGTGAGGGACGGACTCAAACCGTAATATCAACGATATTCATTGCAAGTAAGGTGCGAGTGCGTATTCTATACTTTCATGTAGGTACATGTTCGCAAAGGTTGCAAGATGATGGAAGCATGTCGAAGAAGTGGCAGATCTGTTAATAAATCACAGTAATCGATTTAATTGTTAACAAGCGTAGCAACCAAAGGGTTATTCTGCCGTAATTTGGAAAAGTGACGTAACAGCCATTTTACAACATGCATGTTTTCCATTTTTCTGTTAAAAAGCTCGATGAGTAGTACTCGTTAACACCATTTTTGGAAAATGGCGTATACGCCACTTTTCAGATTACGGCAGTATTGGCACTTGTTTATTCGTTAATTTTTGTCATTCGCATTTAAACCCGCAGCCAAAACGGAAGTCCAATCAATATTATTCAAATTGTTCGAGCCTGCGTTATTACCAATCAATAAAAGGTTATGGGCCACGCACGTAAGTAGGTTGCTGTATTATAAGACATTCCCTAGTTCAAGGGTACCAACTACGAAAATTGGGAGTTCCTGGTAAAAAAAAAATATGAAGTCCAATAGTCTGTTGGAAACAACGCAAAGAATAAGCTCCGGCAGCGCCAGAAGAACTAGCGAAGTGTACAGAACCGGACTGTAGAGCAGCGAATCTCATTACTTCATTTATTCACGACGACCTAATCCGAGAAAAGGATAACGCTAAACAAATTTGGATCATATTGGAAAACGTTTATGCCGAGAAATCTGTTTCGTCTCATACGCTCGTTCGAAAGCAGCTTGCAAAGTTGAAGTTGCCAGAATGTTCATCCGTTAGAAAACATTTGAAAGCTTTCGATGAACTTTTCCGACACCTAAGGTCTGCTGGAGCGAAGTTGGAAGAAAGCGATTTGATATCTCAATTATTCGTGACCGGAGACGTACGATTGACTAGTTACCGCTTTAGAGAATTCCGGAGAAGGAAAGCTGGGAGAACGACTTTTGGCAGAAGAATTAAAGAAGAGCGATCGAATGTCCATTTGCGTGTAATTGAAGGGCAAATTCTTCAACTATAGCCTGATCAGCATCTATCTATGCCCCAACAAACGGTAAGCCTGATGACGTGAAGGATGAGTTCTATGAGAGCCTTGGTAAGGCCTACGGAGAGTGCCCAACACATGATGTAAAGATTGTCATCGGGGATGCAAATGCGCAGATCGGAAGAGAAAGTTTCTTTCGCCTTGTCATTGGTACGGAAAGCCTTCATTCCGCTCGCTACCACTGATAATGGTCTGTGACTTGGAACCCTTGCTGCTGCTAGAGGGATGGCAATAAGCAGTACCAACTTCGCACGTAAGAATATCCGCAAACACACCTGACAACATCCGAGTGGAGACACTTGCTCACAGATAGACCACGTGCTGGTCGACGGACGACATTTCTCGGATGTTATAGATGTATTCAGAGGTCCGAACATCGACTCGGATCTTGTTGTAGTTGCAAAAATTCGGGCGCGACTTTCCAGCGGCACGAATTCACGAAACAACAGAACGATGCGTTTCAATATCCAACGCTTGTCAGTTGAAGGAGTTGCTGAACAGTACCACCAGGAGCTGGACGAGCGGATAGAAGATGCCATCGAATCTGGCGACGTCAACAGATTGTGGGAAAATATCCACGAGTAGGAAGTGTTAGGCACTGCACAGTGACGCTAACGAAATGGTTGATTTGATGAGGAGTGCCAGCGAGTGACGGACGAGTAAAATGTTGCTAGGAGTCGAATGCTAGTGGCTCGTACCCGTTCCAACAGAGAGCGGTACAGTGTAGCAAGGGCAGAAGAGAAACGAAGCCAACGCAGAAAAAAAAGGCAACACGAAGAGAGCGTGATAGCTGAAGCGCAGGAGACCATGGATAGAAACGATATGCGGAGGTTTTACGCAACTATCAATGGCGTGCGGCATAAGACTGTGATAGTGCCCGCCATGTGCAATGACCGAGAGGGGAATTTGCTGACAGACAAGACTATATTGGCAGCCAGGTGGAAGGAGCACTTCGATGATTTGTTGAACGGTGAAAATGAAGGCTTTTTAAGGAGAAAGATGGACATAGTCGGCGACGATCAAGCTGTGGAACCACTAACGCTGGACGAGGTTAAGAAGGCTCTAAACGAGCTGAAAACAGTAAAGCTACTGGGAAGGACGAAATCCCGGTCGAGCTTCTCAAACTCGAAAATGAGCAGCTGCATCAATCAATGCACCACATTATCCAGAAAATATGGAAGGATGAAGAACTGCCTGCCGGCTGGTTGGATGGCCTCATATGCCCAATCTATAAGAAAGGGCATCAGGGAAAGAGGGTGCCAATTACAGAGGGATTACCCTTCTGAACTCGGCGTACAAAATCCTTTCGCGTATCCTCTTTAAAAGACTGAGAGTCGCTTGAGGAGTCCTTCGTCGGTGAATACTAGGCAGGTTATCGTGAGGGCTCATCAACGACGGATCAGATGTTTAGCCCGCAGATGATTCTTGACAATTTCCTGGAGTTCAACTTGCAGGCTCACACCTGGCCACATCTGTTCATTGATTTCATATGATTTGATTTGTGCAACGCTGGATGGCTCGAAATAAAGTATTTGGATTGCAGACGAAGTGTCAACCTCGTTTGTGACCTTAGACGGATTGAAGCAGGGTGATGGACTTTAGAATTTATTGTTCAACAGTATGCTTGTTGAACAGACCCTGCGTTATTATCAATCTTTAAAAATAATCTGACAAATCGGGTTATTGCGATGAGTGAAGAACTAAAGCAACATTGGGTGGTTGCAATGCTTCGTTCACTCTTATAAAATCGCTCTTGAGAGTCGGCCGGAAGAGGACCTTACGATGGAGTACATGAAGGTGGAGTTTTCTAATCTTTTAGAAACACGCAAACAGTTGGAATAGGTGAAAAATTAAAAAAAAATCACACGGAAAGGCTCATTCGACGGAAGTATAGAAAATTAGCAAAAGGTGAAAGGCAATCGGGAAACAAGCAGAGCGATAGAAAAGTTGGTGCATACCGATCTCTCTGGATCATCCAAGGTAACTACAGCTAGCGTAAAATGGTATAGTATGATGCTAGTCGACGATAACTCACGCTACGCGATAGTTTATCTCTTGAAATGCAAATCTGAAGCGTTTGAGGAAATCCATCAGTACACAAGCATGATAGAAACCCAGTTCGGAGGAAAACTGAAAACGATACGGTGTGATGGATTTTCAAACAGTAAGTTGAAGAATTTTTTTACTGACAACGGAATCCTGTCGAATTGTGTGTTTCTCTACCAACGGCTGAAGCTACGCAAGAAAGGCTGTGAGTGAAACGTCTCCTTGAATATTTTAATGAGCAGGTACATAATACATTGTTATTGATTGAGCAGCATAGAGTCTAAAGCTTGACGGTCCCTTCTCAAGCCACTGAGAATGGTGGGGCTTGCCTGGGATGTGGTGGAATTGTACAGTGGGGTCTGTTGAATTTCTTCAAAAAGCCGGATAAATGTCGGACCATTTGTCGCTCAGAGCACACTAGCCTAATCCTGGTGAGTGGAGCTCTAAAAAGACCTGACACGACGCCCAACGCGAACAGTCGCAAGTAGCAAGGAACCCGGCAGAACGCGGAACGCTCAAAGCGGAAATGAAACAACAACAGGAGGCAGCAGATGTGCCATTCAAAGGTTTCGAACCGCATGCCGAGAAATACAAGAATGGCAACTTTTTGGCGGACGAATGTAAGGTATTCTAAAAGTGACTATCGTAGTCGCTCAGCGATAATCGCATCGTGTGTGATTCCTAACCTTAAAGCTATGTAAAAGCATGGACAATGGAGGATTTCCCAGGAACGTTACAATACCAATAGAAGCAACGATGGATGGTGGCAGACGGGGCCACGTACAAAGTACGTCACGCTCTTAGGGAGGAAGGGGTTCCGAGTAATATAAAAAAAATTAAGGGTTTCATACAAAAAGAGTGACAAAGGAGGAAGGGGGTTGAAAATTGTCAATTTTTGCGTGACGTACTTTGTGGACCCACTGGGTGACAAGGTGATGAATCTTTGTGTCGCTGTTCAATGTTGTGCAAGAAGGTGTCCTGTTAAGAGTCGGATGTAGCAGCCGGGGTATGATTTTCAATAGATCCAGCCAAATTGTTTGCTTTGCGGATTATATGCGCACACTATCGGTCAAACATTTCGAAAAGGTGACAGATCTGTACATCCGCTTGAAAAGTGGGACAAACTTGTGGTTGGAACCGAGCCCCGTAGGAAGCAGTTTAAAGATAGACAAGAACATTTTTGAGATAGTCAATGAATTCGTCTGCCTTTGATCCTTGCTGATGGCTGACAATACCGTTAGTCGTGAAATATGAAGGCAACTAACAAAAGATATTTTAGTTACCAGTTAAAGATTGTCGCTGTCGTCGCTGTCCGGAACATCTTTTGCTGGCGAGGATAGGGGATCTGAATGTCAATGAAGGAAAAATTCATACGATTTGACAGTTAGGTACCACACATGTTTCGGACAGCAGAACAAAGGGAACCGAAGCGACAATCTTTATCTGGTAACTAAAATATCTTTTCAACTAACAGAAGACACTTGAGTAGGAGTTTTTTAGCGACGAGTGCTTACGAACATCTTTGGCGGTGTAAAAGAGAACGGTGTGTGAAGATGAATGATGACCTATGAGCACAAGCAATGGCGAACCCAGAATTCAGAAAGTGACTAAAGCTGAAACGGGTACGATGGGCAGCAATGTTGGAAGAATGACAAACAGCAATCCTGCAAAGATGTTGCTCGCATCAGATCCGACTGGTACAAGAAGGCGCGGAACGCAGCGAACTAGGGTAAAATGCCCAATAGTGGACCTCTAGTAGCGGAATTTTGCTCTTCCTTTCAAAAGGAGTAGGTATTTTCAACATATTTATTCTGCTTGATATCTAATACCAAGTTCTGCATCTCCTCTTTACGATACATACATAAAACACTCAAATACACGACGTTAATCGTTGAAATTAAAATTTAAAAAGTCTGATTGAATTCGCCCTATAGTAAACCCCCTGGGGGTCCATAATAGGGAATTGCTTTCGTATAGTCGACACTTCATTTGATTTTCATGTTCGCTTTCGGGATGTTCTGCTTCCCTATTATGGACCCCCAAAATATTCCTATAATGGACGTGTTTATTTTTTATAGAATTGTAAAAAAACATCTAATTTTACTTTCCATAGCATTTCCAATGGGGCCCTCCTTAGCCGTGCGGTAAGACGCGCGGCTACAAGGCAAGACCATGCTGAGGATGGCTGGGTTCGATTCCCGGTGCCGGTCTAGGTAATTTTCGGATTGGAAATTGTCTCGACTTCCCTGGGCATAAAAGTACCATCGTGCTAGCCTCATGATCCTACGAATGCAAAAATGGTAACCTGGCTTAGAAACCTCGCAGTTAATAACTGTGGAAGTGCTTAATGAACACTAAGCTGCGAGGCGGCTCTGTCCCAGTGTGGGGATGTTATGCCAATAAGAAGAAGAAGAAGAAGCATTTCCAATGCATGTAATCAAATCAGAGAACTGTAAGGTAGGTTCTCCCGATTGAATATCATAGCCAAATGTTTACATTGTGCTGTAATAATGCAAAAATGGCTGGAGGGTCCACTATTGGTTGGGTTGGGGGTCCACTATTGGGCACTTTACCATATGTGGGAAGACTAGGTACAAAACGACTAGGCGAATGTGAATGAAGAGATGTGGCTATGGGAAGACTAGGTACAAACCGACTAGGCGAATGTGAATGAAGAGAGGTGGCTGTGAACTGCCTAAGCTAATGAATGACCTAAAAAAGTTAAGGTACCCCGGGGCAAGTGAAAATACGGGGTAAGTGGGTACTGTGGCTGCCGATTAATCGGTGAACGTTTTTCATGGTAACAATGTTCTAGAAAGATGAAGCAGAATTATCAACGAATTCGCCTGACACAAAAAAATTTAGAATCAAAACCATTTGCGGCACCATACTAATGGTATTGTTTAATCATGACTTTAAACTACCGGCGAAATCTATTACTTTTATTTTAATTCAATGGATTTCCAACAAAATAGTGGTTTCTAAATTCAACATTGGTGTGGAAAGTGAAAATTTTGAGCAATTAAATAATTGTGTGACATCGAAAACGATCTGCGAAAAAATCTGCAGTTTTCACTTGCCCTTAAGTTTTAACATACATGGGGCAAGTGGGACCTATTTGAAAAACATTTTCGATAGAGCCATTTTACCTGTTTTTGGATTGCTTTCTAGTGAAAAATAACTTCGACAGTCATATATCATATGGATCTGAATCAAATGCAGTTGATATCGTTGGTTTCGTTGTTAAGAAGTAGTGTACAGTTGATTTACCGAAAGAGTATTTTACTTTCTGGAAAATATCTTCCTCATGGAAAAGAGCAATTGTTTTAGTTATGCGAAATTTTCCGTTTACAGTGCAAACAATCTATTTATTCTACAATTGATCAATAGGTTTTTTCTTGTGTTTTGTTATTTTTAAACATCGCATCAGTTTAACAGATTTTTAGATAAATAAAGTGCTTAAGACATAAATTGTCCATTTCGTTCTATTACAAATTTACAACACTGCGCATCGCCTGAATAAAAACCTTCCTTTTGATTTATGGAATAATTTGTATTCTAAACAGAGAAACATTCATTCGAAAAGTGAACAAAGATTTGTTCATCTCTTCCATCTAACACATTTGGCAAGAAAGTAAGCTAATGGAAAGCCAGACAATAGCCAATTAAACAGTAAACCGGCTGTTGTCTTGTTTTTATATTTGCTAACATTGTAATCCCTTTCTTTTTGCAAAAACAAAAGTCTGACAAGCAATAAACCTCCATTCATGATCTGAAATACTACGACTCAGAAATAACATGAACATTATATCTACATTCTTCAAATTAGTTTCGTTCGACAGTATAAAGCAGAATAGGTCCCACTTGCCCCGTTTGAAGGGGTAAGTGGGTACCACAGGTAAATTTATTTATGTCACTACCAAATTTTTTGTAACTGAATAAATGGCTTACAACACGTCTACACTTCAACAACGGAAGCATATAATGATGTATCCGTGGCTAATGTCCTGAAATACCCTGTTTTCTAAGTATACGTTAACGATTTTGCTGAACTAGCGTTTTTTTAGGTCCCACTTGCCCCAGGGTACCTTATATTAATTGGAGTAGACCGATATAAATGTAGTGAATTTTAACGTACTGTATGATTTTTTTTCTAGAAATAAAGGACATTCTTGTGCGATGGGGGTTATTTGGGAAGAAGCAGGAACTATCAACAAATCGTAAGAAGAAAGACTTCCTGACAATCAGTGAACTTGATATTTACAACTGCGGCAACTTAACCTTTTTATTTAAAGAATAATGAAATATTTTTTCTTATTCATTCAATTTTATTATTGCTGAAACATGGATGTAGGAGTATATGATACAACTATTATCAAAATCATTTGTCATAAGAATAGACATAGACATAGAATATAGCGTTCAATGCCATTCTTTTAGTAATCCCAGATCTCTATTGTGTTAGTAAAGAAAACGTATCAAACCAAAAACAGAATAAAAATATTCAACTAACTACATCATACTTCAAACAGCAAACTCTAGCTACAAAACCGAAAAACAAGGTCAAAATAATTGAAGAAAAAACAGTTTTGGAAAAACCAATCAAGAATTGAATCTGATAAGAGTTATACTTTACCGATAGGCTTGATGAGTGACCACCCTGCCGATTGTTACATTTTGTAATTTTGGTTGGTTGTTTGTTTTGTTTACGTTTACGTTTGTATTGTGGTGTTTGTTTGCAGTGACGCGTTGCGTTGGCGAAGCATTATGAGCAATAGCGCATTGTTAATGAGTTTGGCACCGATTTTTTTTTTGTTCAATTGTTGGCAGCCAGGCAGAGCGCGGAGAATGTTGAATTATGGAGGAAGGAGGACGACACGCACACGAATATTCACGAATGGTGATTGTTTTTGATTGGTGATACACGATTGATGGAACGATATGGACCGTGAATGTATTTGTGTGTATTATCATAATTTTGTCGTAATTGTTTAGAGTGCCAAAAACGAGAAGAATGAAGAATGGAAATACAATAGAGCGTAATTAGTGACGGATGTAGTTCATTTTTAAATGGTGATCAAAAATAGTACGAAAAATCTATACTTACAATAATAAGTGCTGGCGATGGCTGCTTTCGTCCGAAAATCAAATAATTGAAAACGGTTCAGGTGTAGCGTAGTTGTTTCGATGGGTAGTCGTTTTCATCAGGCCCATTCATACAAAACCACAAACCGAATAATGGTGATGCGCACGGATTTTACATAGTGTTTTTTTTTAATTTTTTTTTATAAAAGTGTAGGTGTAAATTGATAGTTTACCGATACAAGACAGCAAACAATAGATACCAACGTATGTTGTGATTTAATTATTTTATTGTGCAAGCAGGTTTTACGTGCGATGTGGCAGCATGGATCGGGATTATATATGAAATTAGAAAAGAAGAAAATAATATAGGAAAAACGAAACCCAATATAATACACTTTAAAGAACTCATATATCTACAGAAAAAAATAAAGGTGATTTTGTACAGAAAGTGGTAAATAATTATACTTTTAGCGGATATTGTTACCTAATAAAACCTTATTAAACTAATCTAGCCTGTACATCGAGTAAATTTAAGTATCTTACACACTGTATTACAAGCTGCATTTACTGCTATTCATGTTTGTTTGGAAACGAATCATTGCAAGTATCGAACGAAATTTCAAATGCTGGCGACATTTCTTACAGTTTAAAATGGGAAACTTGAATAATAATCATTTAGAAGAATTTATAAAATTAAATAACGAGTATCCAAGATAAAATTGCAAGACACTAGAGATAGAGACGCCGTAACTTATTTTTGTCTTCGTTTTGAAATCACCAGTTCGCAAAAAAAGAATATGTGCGAAAAGTTTAAAAAATAGAATTTATTGCAATCGAGCAATCGAGAAGTTTAATAAAACATTGCGAAGAATATTTAACCGCAAATTTTTAAATAAGAAATGTAGCTAAAAGTGTTTTGTGAGCAGATGGTTAGTAATGTTTAAAACGCAAACCAATCTCATAGCTACGTCCGTGATGTGACAAAAACGTATTTGAAAATAAATCGATCGACCGGATTACGCACGTTCAAAGTACAGAAGGCACCGAACGGCAATCAAGAAGAAGCAGAATACTGTCTCTAGAAAGTGTTACGGAATAAATTTGAGTGATGCAATTTTTTTTTTTGCAGACACGTTTCATTCATCTGTTTAATTCTTTTTTTATACAACGGTGTTTTTCACAATTTTAGTTTTTCAAAAATGATTACAAATAATAATATATTTTTCTTGTTTTTCTTTAATTGTACCTCTTTTATCGTAAAACAACTTAAAACTTAAATTTTAATGCTTGTTTAATCTTTTTATGAGAATTTATCCATCTCGCAATTTAGACCCCATTCAGTTTTGTATACACTTGGGACACCTTTACTGCGATTAGATTTTATCATTTTCCCTTCTTCTTCTTCTCATTGGCATTACATCACCCACGAGGATACTTTTATGCCCGAAAATTTCCTAGACCGGACCGGGAATCGAACCCAGCCACCTTCAGCATGGTCTTGCTTTGCTGCCGTGCATCTTTCCACACGGCTAAGGAAGGCCTCCCTATCAATTTACATGTCTATCACAATTTCCATAGCTTTTTAAATACCTCCTGATTTTTCTTTGCTTTTTTGTGGATTTTTTGGTGGGGTCAACTCAATGTTTCAATAAAACCAAAAGCCAGAAATATCCAAAAATCAACCGTGTAAAAAGCGACCTCAGTGTATATTTAATTGTATATATTAGCCTTATTATTATCTCATTCGTCTGTGAAAGCTGTTTCGTTTCCGGGCGCATAAGTTATACATAAGTTAACATAAGTTAGGAAATAATCACTTGTAAGGACGTGGCCAGGTATATGAAGAAAATCGGGTCAACCTTATTGTGGATTGTGGTAGAATCTACACTGATCGTAGATATGTTTATCTCTGTAACTTCTGCTATAGTATGTTAATTGATATTTTCCGTATTCCGTTCAATTCAATTCTCAATCAAATTGAAAAAAAAATCAAACATAAGCTTCTTATTAGGAAATTACATCCCCAACATAGCCGCCAAAGTCTTATGCGAGGAATAAATTCATGCATGAAGCAGAGATTATGATCAAATTTTGAGGCTTTAACGATGAATCGACAAAAATATTTTAATCAGATTAAATTTAAGTTCATCTTGAACTCGTACCAGTACTGACCACGACCTTCCAACATCTTTTAGTCGGTTCCACTTTTTGCACTGCCCATGTGCCTATACAAAGCGAGATTCAAAGTATAAAGGTCGAGCATAAGTCAAAAGCAAAATGCGTACTCCGAAAATCAAATCTAAACATCAAGTCAACGGCTTCCGATATTTGCGCCAGTAGCCGTTGTTACGATTATTATCATTCATGTTGTGGTTTTACTTTCCGCGGCAAGGCAGCCTCCAGTATTGTAGCGAACTTATGAACAACAACAACAGCAACCGGTTGATCCGGAGTTGTCTGTCTTCATAACAACTGCAGAAGGAATTGGGGTGGAAGAGCAAAAGGAAGAGAGAAGTGGGTACAACGACGAGCACCTTCGCTCAAATTATATAATTCATTCCATATTGGGAAAAATAGAATGTAATACACTCGCACTCTACGCCTGGTGGAGTGGAACATGGAGGATTGGGGGGGAACTCGGCTGGATAGAAGCTGATGAGAAGGAGGGTGAGTCGAGCACCTTGCCTTTTATAGAATCTTGCAAAATCTGGTCGCGCATGGCCACGCAAGGCGCATTGAGCAGCGCAGAGCGACAGCGGCAAGGAGGATCCGTGTGTTTTGTAGTTTAGTGGGTCTCCTCTCCACCTGGTTCGGTCCGGATGGTGGTTTCCCTTTTCAATGTTTCTTATTGGCAGGAGGGTGACTGCTGATGACTGGGTTGGCAACTAAAAAGTCGTTAACTACATATTGATGCATGGATATTAATAAACGATGCACTTGGGCACGGCAAGGGGGCGCGCACCCTCTTATTAGCTATGATTGGTGTTTGAATTAATATAAACTGGCGTAAACATGTTTGGATTAGGCTCTAATTAGGGGTAGGTAGATTGGTTTCATTTAGGTCTGTTTATTGAACTAAGCGGGGAGCATTTTTCAAAAACAGATGTCGAGAAACTGTGCCATAACAAATTGAGATTCGTTTGTTTTTTGTTTAATAGCGTATGATTTTTAATTTGTGTGTTATTAAGACTTACGGATTCTTCTGAAAAAGTAATCATCATTTTACAGCGGAATCTGTGCTTTGCATTACACATCATGATTGATGTAAAATCTAATTCTAATCATCTCTTTATTCAGTATACACAATGAAGCAAAGGCTAGGCATAGACAGATCGTCGGGGGTGACAATGTGTTAGAGGAGTGAGAAAGCGCCAATGTGGTGTTAATTACCTATCAGCGTAGTTTTCGTTGGGCGCGGAAATAACCGATGCTGATAACAGCAATTGAGTAGTGGATGGGTCTAGGATGGCGGCTATTTGCATAACTGGACGGTATCCGGTCCAAGTGGTGGTACACTTATCCGCTGAGGGTGCGATAACCAAGATCAATTGTGTGTTCTATTGTAGCTGCTATGCCTCACCAAGGTGGGGTAGAACAGTTCAACCAGATGGTCGACAAGGTATCGTCCGACCTAGTGGGTCGGAAGTCGGTCGTCATAGCGGGCGATTTCAACGCATAGGAAGTGGAGTGAGGCAGCCGTTGTACCAATCCCAGGGGTCAAGCGTTACTAGAGGCCCATAGTAATCGCTTCAACATCAACTATGGTGGGCAGTATTCGAGGACAGGGGATTTCTGTTAGGCCCGTGGGTAGAAGACCAATCACTTCGGCAGCGAAATTTTCACTGCGGCTTTGGGACTGGAGGCCAATACTGACAATCCAACCGTGGATGCGTTGGTAGCTGTCATATAACGCCCGTGCCGCGTGCGAAACCAACATGCCGAGGAAAGCCCTGCCGAGAAATGGCAGACGCCCGATATATTGGTGGAGTGCCGAGATAGCAGCTCTTCGATCAACCTGCCTTAAGGGTAGACGAAGGATGCAATAAGCACGCACCAAAGAGGTAAGAGCGGAGTGCCGTGAAGTGTTTATAGCGGGCATGATGTCCTCGTTTCGATGTCGAAAGAAGAGCTATGTTAGACATCTACGGTCGGGACACAACCCTGGATACTCTTATTCAGAGGATGTGTCAAGCAGTGAAGAAGTGGACGCAGTCTTGGCTGCAACTACTCAGATTGCCTGCAGTCTGCAGAGAATCTGGCCTGCAAAGCAGCAGTAGACAAGCATGACTACCTTGTAATGTCGAACGGCTGTACCAGAGAGATTGAAGGGCCGGTGTCACGGTGGTTTTGGCGAAATGGAGGGCGCAGACAACGCTTAACAGCTTCTTCACCAACACTCCTCAGTTGTCAGCATCCAAGAAGCGCTCTCAAAGGTAGCAAAGGCTCGTTAGGCAACCAACGCCCTAACAATTAATACACCCACCAAATAATCGATTCGCCTGTGAAATGTCACTCGTAGGCAGTACCCGCATACTGGGCTGTTAGTGCTTAAGACACGGTGGATTCACATAAAAAATATAAAGGCCAGAAAGGTGGACCTCAGAAATGATGAATTTTCTTACAAAATCAACTCTCTCCAACTGCTAGAATGCCTGAAAGACTTTCTGAATGAGCTTGCTAAAGAAATACCTACGGCAGCGGTTCTCAACCTGTACATGTACAGGTACGAAGGTACGCTGGCCCCAGGGAGTACGTCGGATAAAAATACGTAGTGGCGGATGTATTACAATTCCAATTGAAACTATTCGATAAATTTTAGATTATTGTGTTTTTTTTTCATTTCAAAACTTTGTATTGTACCTAATATGCAAGTCGATCATTCAATCAAAACCTATAAAAGCCTGCCATTACAACAAGCACAGTGTGAAACAAAATGTTTAGTGACTAAATTCTAGAATCTAAAGGATCGGAACCTCCATTTAAAAGGCAGGTCTTTCCGCAAAGCTCGGTAGCTTCCTTCCAAGCAGTTCGTAAGCCTCCTTTCAAGAGGCTCGGAAGCCTCCTTTCAAGAGGGTTGGAAGTCTGCTTTCAAGAGGTTTGGAAGCTTCCATTCAAGACGCTCGGAAGCCTCCCTTTTAGAGGCTCTGAAATCTCCTTTTAAAAGGCGTGGAAGCCTGCTTTCAAGAGGCTCGGAATCCTCCTTTCAAGAGGCTTGGAATCCTCCTTTCAAGAGGCTCGGAAGCCTCAACCAAAACCACACCTAAATATTTTACATGTTTACTAGCCTAAGCTGAAGTTGTTCGTCGCCAAGCATTAAAGATTTTAAAGTAAACTTACTTCTTCTAGTTACCCATAATGGTAACTAGTAATAATACTCAGTTCGAGAATAATGCTTATCATCCACTAGTAAGTAATGGAAGTCACTGATTATGAGATGATATCTATATACATAAAAATGAATTTCTGTCTGTCTGAACCTTATAGACTCTGAAACTACTGAACCGATCGGCGTGAAAATTTGTATGTAGAGGTTTTTGGGGCCGGGGAAGGTTCTTAAGATGATTCGAGACCCCTGCCCCGTTTCAAAAGGGGGGCTCCCATACAAATGGAACACCAATTTCTTCATAACTCGAGAACTAATCAGCGAATAAATCAATTTTAGGCGAAACGAAGTTCGTCGGGTTTCCTAGTAGAAAAGAGGTTCTAGCGGTTCTCGGCAAGCGCAAACTGACGACGGAGATTTGCGACGGTATGTAGGACCAAGTTAAAGATCGCTGATACCGAAGCGGACGTTAATAAGCGTCTTGGTAAATGGGAAAAATATTTGGAAAAAGAGGAAGCAACGTCGGAGCCAAACTCTCAAAAATGAACCATATGCGGTTCAAGAAGCGTTTTATTTAAGTCGATACCTTAATGGTTCGCGAATTAATGTTGGACTACAGAAAGCGTCTTTGAATATTGCGGATATGTCAGCCCAGATACAAAAATAAGTACATTTTTCGCCAGATGAGTCACCGCAGTAATCAAAGTATACACGATACGCATCCGGATCGAATGATTGCTTAATCGCTCACTTACGGCCATCCAGCATCAGCCAGCGCACTGATCCATGCGAGTAATAAACTGCAATCATCGTAAAATTCCCAAACCGAAGTGATTTCCTTCGCAATGCCCAATACGGTATTGAGCGATCTTGCGGCGGCATATGGTGACCCTAATTTACCGGAATGAAAGATCATATCGAGGAGAAGCGCTACGCACGTTCGGTCCGCGCAGTGACATTACCAAACTGGCATCATCTCACGCAGCACACGGGAGGCCAACAATTAAAAATCCAACCCATCAAATCGCGTTGTTTATCTGCTGCAAGACTCGCGAAATATGGTCATTTATGGTCATAAATACCGGCATGCATGGCGCGACTGCACTATGATGGACAGGGTCGAGCATCCGGCCGGCCGCGGACGACAATGACGCCATCGATCTGTCAAAAAAAAAAGCGCAATGTCCATCCCGGATCGGTGAAATATGATATTTGTCATGTCGGTCGACCGACTCAAATGTCCTTTCCTTTCTGAACGGTCAGTCAGTCTGTCCGTTGTGGCGTCGAATGGTCGAAATCGATTACGAATGCGCGTAAATCAGAACACTCCCCGTCATAAATCGTCGTCGCCGTTGCCCGTCAATGTGGTCCCGAAGAGCGATGTCCATATCTCAATGTTTACATTTTGGACATGTTTCGCGCAAAGTATAAGGAACCGCAATTCGGAGCTGCTTGGCATTGGATGGCGGGGGTTAGTTACAGTAGCGTGATGGGCAAAATGCAATGGTTGGGACGACTGCTGGTGAGAGTGCAGTGAAGAGTTTGCGCTATCAACGGTTAATGTCATTTTTTATCATAGAATAAATAAAAACTGCTGGTAAGTGGTAACGGCCTCGCAAAACTACAGACTGCTACAGTATGAACGGTCTCTAGACAGAGAAGACGAAAAATCAATCAATGCGAATATTGTTATCGAATGAAAAGGCAAACAATTTTTTTGCCATCCGAGCCGAATAAAGATATACATATATTAGACCTCTTCATGTTTTCAAAAAGTATCAAAAATTCAACCGGTCAGCCCAGAATCACAATTCTTATGCTAAAATAAGTCTCCTGTCAAATTTTCAGCTAATTCTGATAAAATTTCGAGGTGGCTCAAGTCGATTTAGTGTTTTTGGGCTATTTCCAATTTTGGAAAAAATCTAACAAGTGATATAAACGTCGAAAACTATCGCAACAACCTCTATACGGAAGCTTTTGGTGTGCTCTGCAAGTCTTGTGAACATTGCGATTCGTTTCGTTCACGTTTTGTCCATGTTAAAGTGATTTTTAAGCTTTTAAGTGCATAAAAATACTGTTTCCCCCAAAAGTCGTTGTTCTACAAAATTCTTGAGTTTATGACAAATAATTGTTAATTTATTATATTATTATTTCTCTTTTTTCCCTGGAAATTTGAGTAATATAATTGCCCATGTGTGATTTATCGTTAAATTCTTAAAAATCAGAAGCTGAACATTTGTCAAAAATTTGCACGCTGAGATTTTTTCGAACAAGTTGTTCAAACAAAGAAGCTTCGATTTCACTTGTTAATACGATGCACTCAATGTTAAAAGCATGCAGACATATGGTGAAATTAACAAAATTTTGAATTCATTTGTTGTAAGCATCAAATATCATATGATTTGATTTATGTTTTGTTCGAACAACTTGCTTGAAGAAATCCTAGCGTGCAAATTTATGACAAATGTTCAGCTTCTGATTTTTAAGAATTTAACGGTAAATCGCACATGGGCAATTATATTACTCAAATTTCCAAGGAAAAAAGAGGAATAATAATATAATAAATTAACAATCATTTGTCATAAACTCAGGAATTTTGTAGAACAACGACTTTTGGGGGAAACAGAATTTTTTCACCTAAAAGCTTAAAAATCACTTTATCAATTAATTGACTAATTTAAGGTCATTTTTTTAGGGCTTCTAAGAGTAAAATTAGCAATAATTTAGTTTCACTGTAAATTTTCGAACACTATTCTAGTTTGAATCTTGAGTAAAATAAAACAAATTCGCTGGTTTACTTAGCAGTGTTCTATTCATGTTTGAAAAATTCTTCATTTCATGACATAATTATCTTGCTAATATGAAAAAGTGATTTTCAAGCTTTTAAGTGCATAAAAATACTGTTTCCCCCAAAAGTCGTTGTTCTACAATATTCTTGAGTTTATGACAAATAATTGTTAATTTATTATATTATTATTTCTCTTTTTTCCCTGGAAATTTGAGTAATATAATTGCCCATGTGTGATTTATCGTTAAATTCTTAAAAATCAGAAGCTGAACATTTGTCAAAAATTTGCACGCTGAGATTTTTTCGCACAAGTTGTTCAAACAAAGAAGCTTCGATTTCACTTGTTAATACGATGCACTCAATGTTAAAAGCATGCAGACATATGGTGAAATTAACAAAATTTTGAATTCATTTGTTGTAAGCATCAAATATCATATGATTTGATTTATGTTTTGTTCGAACAACTTGCTTGAAGAAATCCTAGCGTGCAAATTTATGACAAATGTTCAGCTTCTGATTTTTAAGAATTTAACGGTAAATCGCACATGGGCAATTATATTACTCAAATTTCCAAGGAAAAAAGAGGAATAATAATATAATAAATTAACAATCATTTGTCATAAACTCAGGAATTTTGTAGAACAACGACTTTTGGGGGAAACAGAATTTTTTCACCTAAAAGCTTAAAAATCACTTTATCAATTAATTGACTAATTTAAGGTCATTTTTTTAGGGCTTCTAAGAGTAAAATTAGCAATAATTTAGTTTCACTGTAAATTTTCGAACACTATTCTAGTTTGAATCTTGAGTAAAATAAAACAAATTCGCTGGTTTACTTAGCAGTGTTCTATTCATGTTTGAAAAATTCTTCATTTCATGACATAATTATCTTGCTAATATGAAAAAGCGCCGAAATTGGAAAGTGGATTGATCTTCAATAAAATAACGCATTCATACTCCAAAACAATTGCAAAATATTTGAATCTCGTAATTCATCCGTAGTTCAAATCCGCAAAAAATAGTACTGAGCGGTACAACAGTTTTAAGCTTTTGAAACTCAACAACAAAATGAATCTGCTGGGAAATTGGATGTTTCAGATTCAAAATGACAGCCCCGAAGAATTTGAATCATTGCTGATTTTGCTCTAATTATTTTGAAGGGTATAATAACCAAAATTCATTCTTTCCAGTTCTTTGTATATGTAGGGGAACTGTTTCGTTTTCCATCTCACTGAACATATATTCATCTCATCGCAAAACAAAGAAATAAAGCTTGATCCACTTAGTATTTGGCCGCACGAAATTAGGGTGGGTGTACCAATTATCGCCATACATAAGAACAACTATTTTTTTAAAAATAAGTAAAAGGCATGTGGGTGGACTTTATATATCAAGCGAAAGGTTTTACTTCCTGTTCCTTAGAACAGCTGTGAAAACCACAATAAAATTTGTTATAGTCATCAAAATTGATTATTCCATAATAGGAACGCATGCACCAGTTGTGGCACTATTCTTAATTTTGGTTCCTTATTTGGCAAATCCCATTGTTTTCTTATGGGACTGGCCAAATAGGGACCACTAGTGCGACAACTGGTGCAAAGGACGTCAAAAATTAAGCAAAATCAATTTTTACAATTATGCTTTGCTTGTTATGAAGGAGATCAAAGGTTTTATCGTATCATATGAATATGCTTTATCGATATGAACTTGGTTTGCTGTGATTTGATTGGCCATTTGGCATATAAAGCACTAGTGCGACAACTGGCGCTATAGCCACAACTGGTACATCTAGCCTATACATTTCTTTGCGCGAAAAAGTACATAAAGAAGTGGTTTAGATTTTATTATACAGGGAAATTAGTAAACTTTGAAGAAAAAAATATCAAAAAATTATTTGTTGGCATTTCGGATGAATTCTCGGACTTTTCTCTCAATACCACTCGTTATTTTTTTGCACAGTAGAACGGTCAACTTCATCCGTCATTTTTTCACACCACTTTTCCATATAAGATGGTTTTCTGATTGTTTTGCACCATTTCTCAAGTTTTCCTATGATAATTGCCTAATATTTTTCGTTGGGACGAAAATTTGGGCATTTTGGTGGGTTGATAGTTTTTTCAATAACGTCATTATCATTCGGTTCATACCATTCCATTACATCCCGTCTGTAATGGCAGCTTGTTAAGTCAGGCCAAAGCAACACCGGACAGTCGTGTGATTGAATGGATGGCAAAAATCGCTTCTGAAGACACTCCCCCTTGTATATTTGCCCGTTTATGGTCGCTCCAGTGATGAAAACTTTAGTTTTCTTTCCATAACTGCAGATGCTTTGACATACCATTAATTTGTGGGCAATCTCGCCTGCATCGACATATTTGAATTTTCCTGGGGCGCTACCCTTCCGTTTAAGGGGCCCTCCTTAGCCGTGCGGTAAGATGCGCGGCTACAAAGCAAGACCATGCTGAGGGTGGCTGGGTTCGATTCCCGGTGCCGGTCTAGACAATTTTCGGATTGGAAATTGTCTCGACTTCCCTGGGCATAAAAGTATCATCGTGTTAGCCTCATGATATACGAATGCAGAAATGGTAACTTGGCTTAGAAACCTCGCAGTTAATAACTGTGGAAGTGCTTAATGAACACTGAGCTGCGAGGCGGCAATGTCCCAGTGGGGGATGTAATGCCAACGAAGAAGAAGTACCCTTCCGTTTGGCAAGGTAAAACTTGTATCCCGGGAATTGAAAGTCCATTTTAATATTAATTCCATCACCCATCAAAATACATAAATTGTATTTCGTCAGAACTTGCTCGACCAGCATTATTGCGCGATGTTTGGCAACCAGGTTCTGTTTCAGGGTCCTGTTGGGACGCTTGCTGGCATCATACGACTTGAAACATTCGCACCGACAGATTATTTGAGCTGTGTTGTACGGCACAGTGAACCTTTTCGCTAAATCATGCAAGGAAATCCCAGAATTGCTCCGAACTGCTCTACAGACTTTCACTTGTAGTTTCTGCTCGTATGTTCCCTTTTTACGGTTGTTTTGTTCTACGGGATCCAGCAATAGTATATCCCGATAACGTTTGACAGTTTTTACAGTCAATTTCGGTAATTTTCAATACTTCGAAATCATTTCTCCTGACCATGTTGGATTTCCAACGTGAGTGTCCAAAATTTGTTCCCATCTCTCGCGTTCCATTTTCGATAACTTTTGAACGTGAGCATCAATACTGATGAAACTTTCACCATAAACTAAACAAACCTTCCGCAACGATGTGATGGATTTTACTTCTCGGTACGGCCACCAGAGGCGCCGCAGTAATTGGAAAGAAACGGCCAAATACTAAGTGGATCAAGCTTTACAGCAACTTTCTCGTCGCTTCTTTTTACTAACAAGCGTGCTCACTGGTGACAAAAAAATCACAACAAACCGGTAATATGACTATTTGTAATCTGCCTGCCTAACGACGGTTTTGGGCATTAAAAGGCTAAGAAAAAATAGTTTTAGTACAATTCTCACGGAATCCAAAACTAAATGTACTCGCGTTTTCAAGGGCACAACATTTAATATGGAAGCAACGCACAACTGACATTTTAGTTATATCAGCTTTGTTGACATTTTTATTACTTCAGCTCAGCATGCGTGGAATAATAAAAATGACAGTTGTGCGTGGCTTCCGTTTTAAATGGGGTGCCCTTGAAAACGCGAGTGCTTTCAATTTTGGATTCCGTGTGGATTGTCCTTAAGAAAAAATGTCAAAAGACAAATGCGATAAGAGCAATAGGGTGGAATATAAGTGAGAAAAATCTGCGGATAAGAATAACAAGAATCTCAACAAGGAAAGAACTGCTAAAGAAAATGTAATTTAATTATTTCCATGAATATGATTGGCGCATGGGAATAAATCTCAAATCTATTCAATCTGTGCTCCTAAAAAAAGCGGGACTCATGCAATTTCGTCGAGAAAAATAAAAAAAATCCTGGCCAATGTACCAATCAATAAGCAAAAACTGCCGCTATGAAAAGAGCAGATCGCGCCACCGTAGACATGTTCTGTCAAATACACGCGAATAGAAATATGCATATACAGTGCCGCCGTTGTTTTGATGCGGTGAGTGCAAAATGAGTTACCTTGATTGATCTATTTATAGGTTTATAGTTTGGACTTTCGGAGATTTCGCCGAATTTTATTTTAAATTTTTTAAATTTTTCATAGGGGAATCCTATAAATCCCGTCCGCACACATGGGAGCGAAATTTACAAACATGCTCCTGATGTGTAAGCTAGCCTTAAAGTACGTGAGGAGCATAAATCTAGTCTTTATTCCGACCACATTTTCCCTCGGTTTGAAACTGCCTTAAAACTCGATTCTGTTTATTTTTCCATGCCGTCGTTTTTTTACAGTGGGTGCTTTCGAAATATTCAGAATTATTCAAATATTTCATAATGCTTCGTAAACAATCAAATGATTGAAAATTATGTGCTAAAGCAGCTTTGAAAAAAAAAATGAAGAAGAAGATTCAAAACAGAATAATCGAAAATGAACTTAATCTGGACATTTTTATGTCTGTCCCTGCGCTTTATTTTATTGACGTTGATGCGTGAACTGATTTTCTGGAAATACTAGCCTACCAAGTTACTAATTCCGTTCAAGTCACTAATGAAATTGGCCAAATTTTAATGCTTCCGGAGCAATCAGAAAAAAAAACAATTGAAATGAAACTGTATGAAAAAATCTCTCGGAGAAGCATGAGTTAGCCGAGGGCTGTCTAATAAAAATATAAAAAAAATCACTTTCAATGCATTTGATTTTAGATTCCTGCCTAAAATATTGAATTTGTTTGAATAATATTCTGGAGCTCTTTGGAAGAATCAATGAAAAAATGGGACAAATTGAGGATTTTTTAGATAACGACGGTACAGCACAATAAGGTCTAAAAAACGGGTCTGTTCCGTTAAATACGGTACGTATGGTCAGCCCATTAGGGGTGCATAGGGCCAACGTAAAAGATCTTCATCCTGGGCGGCTACTCTCTTTAGCCTTGATCTGCGCCCAGCTCAAATTCCTGTCGACTTCCTTTATTTCCTTGTTGAGCCCCTGCTGCGATGTCCTGCTGGATTCCAGTTCATCGCTTGCTTGCAGATTTCGTCTCCGCTTTTTCGTAATATGTGGCTGATCCACCTCGATTTACGCTCTCGAATTTCTGTCGATATCGACATTGTTGATTGAGCTCAAGATCCAAGCTCGAGATCCAATTGTGAGACCACCAGGCCCGAATTATAAAACGTAGACATCGGTTGATAAATACTTGCAGTTTTTGCGTAATCTCTGCTGATACACACCAAGTCTCACTGGCGCTTAACAACACAGATTTTACGTTTGAGTTGAATATTCGAAATTTGGTGCTAATCTCATTGGATCTCCATACATTTCGTAAACTCGCGAAAGCAGCCCTAGCCTTCTTGATCCGTGCTCCTATGTCGAACTTGGTTCAACCGTCCAACGTTAAGTGACTGCCAAGATATTAAAAGTCTTCGACCTTCTTCACTAGGGTGGCTCAAAAAACACTTTTTCAAATTTTGTGATGGGCCGCCCTCTTACTCGGTTCTATTTGATGCCCTGATGCTCTGGACAAAATTTCAGCCAAATCGGTCAACGTTTGGGCAGTGCTAAACTAATTGAAGTTTATATGGAAAAATGTATGCAGAAACTTCCAAAAACAATGATTTGCAGTTGGACGGCACAATTTACGCGTAAGAACCATAATACTCATTCAGTTCTTGTAAAATAAAATACAGAATGTTATGCTGAAAACCGCGAGAAGATTAGAGTTTATTACGCAAAGATATTAGCATTTTACTGGAGTGTTGTAGGGGTGAATTTATTTCTTTTCAAAGGTAAAAGAAACGAAATTTGCTCAAACTCCACTGCAGAGAACGGCTAATAACATAGCCGGGCAAACTCGAATCTTCTCGCGGTTTTCTGCATAACATTTTATATTAAATTCTCCAAGATCTGAATGAGTATCATAGTTCTTCAAAGTAAGTTGTGTAGTCCAGCTGCAATTTACTGTTTTTGGATGTTTCTGCATACATTTTTCCATATAAACTTCCAACGAGTTTAGCACAGCCCAAACGTTGATCGATTTGGCTGAAATTTTGTCCAGAGCATCAGGGCATCAAATAGAACCGAATAAGAGGGCGGCCCATCAAAAATATTAAACAAAGTTTTTATCATACTAATTTGAGCCACCCTACTCTCCACCTTACCTTGACCCGTGAATTATTATTGATTTGATTCTTTTTTCACTGTTATTTATGCTAGTCTTTCCTTCATCATTATGCTGGTTTACAATCAAATACTGTTCATTAATATAAAGCACTTCTCTTGTACAGCGTTATTTTGCGATAAAGTCAATATGTTAACAACGAATGACCAGAAATTGTTTGTCTGGAATAGAACACAATTGGATATACTCGGCTTCGGTCGACAAATCTCCAGACAAACTCGAGTCGCTTTTAAGAGAATATAGATCAAGTATTTTCTTCAGGAATCCACAAGCTGCAAGGACTCTCGGAAATATTTTTGGGCACAGAAACCTTCCGAAGCGTAGGTGGCATGTTGCTTTCCAATCAGTGTTGGTAGAATCATTCTTAAATCTCAATCATCGAGGTTTCATGGACGAGTCAACTCGCTTGCGATTCTGTAAGGGGTAGCATCGCGCTTGAGTTTCTTGGACAGAATCACATCGCTTCGCTCACTCGCCGAAAAACGATTTCGCTCTAAAAAGCGTCAAAAGGCAATCGAGGCGTATGTTTCGTTTAGATATGGATTTATTCGCCATTGTCTTAAGGGAAAAAAGTTTATGCAATGCATTCAACAATGAAGAACATGTAAAAATCATGCAATAATGCAAATCGCGATTCGAATTATGAGCGATTCTTTGGGCCATGATTCTGATGGGATTTGACTCACGCATAATTTGAATCGCCGATGAAATTTGAGAATTTGAGATTATACCAACACTGTGACCATTATCACTATGGAGTAGAGCTCTTGATGCGACATCAATGAAATCTGATTTCAATATCATACATAATACTTCTGACAAGTCGGATAGTTCCTCTTCATGTTTTATACTAGAATAATTATACATGAAATAATGAAATGAATATCTGATGACTTTTTTCCCGAATTTTTGTATAATTTAAAGAAATTCCCGACTTTTCCCGCATTTCCCGCATGGACATTCAATTCTCGCATATTTCCCACATTACTCGGATTCGCGAATCACTGGCCACCCTGATTCAATAATTTATGCAGAAATTCCAACAATTATCTTAAAACAGATCAGATCAACCAATTTTGTCACATTTAATTGACGTTCACTTGATGGACATACCACCCGGTTGGCGCGTGTCGAATCACCCACAAGTTGTGGGTAGAGCAAGAAATTGATAGGAATGCAAATTGAACACTGTACGAAACTCGGGCATTCGTTTTTTTTGCACTCGATCAGTGAACAGCTGGTTCTGCTGATATTCCCGGGATAGTTCTAATAACATTGGTTTGTTATTCATAAAGCAGTGGAAAAGAGAAAGCTTATATTTTAAAATTAATATTTGATTTACAACAAAAAACACTTATCCAATATAACATTACTATAGAGGTGTCGAATAAACTTTTTCAGAAAAAATAAAACAGGATAGAATGCTCAAACGAACTCTTGTCATGTATGTGACAAGAAAATGACAAGGTGTGTGAGAACAAAAAAACGATTACCAAGCAATTACTACCGAATCAATTATTAATTAATTAATTAACATGTTCATTAAATATTCGATTCTAATGATTTCCAATTCCGTTTGCTGCAACGGTGGCAGTAGTGCGAAACGCTCCCAACTTAATCTTGAAACCACACGCATTGGTTAAGTAGCGGCCTGCACCAGGCTGAAGGCTGCACGAATCACTTATAAAAAAATGGAAATTAGACGGCGAACATGACAGATGGGTGTACGATCGGGGTGTTAATTGAAATACTTTTTTTCCTGCCATTTCATATTCAATCCGTAATAGTCATTTGTTGTCTCACGACAACGGCAGTACTTCGTTTAGCAGCAACATCTCCATTGATGGGTATATTAAATTTCCCAATCTAAGGCGCTTCGCTCGCCGAAAGAGACACTTGAATCTGATGCTGATGAATAGAGAAGCTAAACATTTTGGAGCCTCTAATGATTGTTTACGTTTATGAGCATGTTCGATTGAGCCTCAACATTGCCATATCGGAATGCATATATTGGATCGTTTAAATTATTACCGAATTCGATAGTAAAACAAACATCACGCTTTAAGACGAGAAGGTTTGCTAGTTTTAATTACTTAATTTACGACAAGAGCTGGAGCTGAGAAATCTTCCAAAAATGGAGGGAAGGGCCCAGCCATAACAAGTCATCGCCGTCGTCCGGTTACATCTGTTCGTGTGATTTATTAAGTATTCTTGGCCGAAAACGACTGGCGCTCTCTATTTGGGTGGCGGGTGACGATGGATGACGGTGACACGGAGCCGTCTAACCATATCTAGAGGAGAAGCCGATATTTATGCGCCTAGCGATTGCCAAAAGAAGTAATTTTGAATTGTTGAAGCAGCACCCAACCCAATTATGCAAACGTGTTGCTGATTCATATCTCTTCATTTAATCAACCGCACAGACTATTGGTCCTTAGCGGTTACTTATTAAATCATGTGCTGGTGTCATGTTCAGCCTTGGATCGGAACCAGTGTATTATGGTTGCACCTGAATAAACATAGCTGTTCAGAGATAAGAACATTTCAGCTATCAACTATAAATGTGGAACGAGAAATTGAACAAAAAATGTATCTATCTGACTCAAAGAAGAGATAGTACTATTCCATTTCATTCCACTTTTTGTACTAACTAACTCGGCTATTAGATAAAATTCCACTAAGCAAGCTGAAACAAATTTCCTTCAACTCATTCTCAGCCAATATCGCAATTACGCTGTTATATTTCATCAAAATCATTTCTTTACCACATGAAAACCAGTGTAAAGTTTTGAATGCAAACGATATTTCATGGATGTTCCCAATCCAGAACCCATGAATAAACGTCTCAAGTTCTAAAAGATGGCTTGCTAATCCGAAGTTCATTTGAAAAGATGTTTCAACGCGTTTGCAATGTTCTCAATCGTTGTACATAGTTCAATATACGAAATGATGGAGACGCATGGTATCGTAAACTACTAATGTCGGACGTTTTGCATTTCTTTGTTTTCACTGGAACTGCTGAATCTTTGAGTCAAAAAAAAAATTATTCTCGTGAATCAAACAGATTACAATGATGTAATCAAAAGCAACGCAAATATAGACACCATACAGAATACATAAAATTATGTTAACGCTTACTTTTTATTACAGCGATGTCATATTATTAAAAACTGTAGATACTTTTTTTTATTTTCGTTCTTATGCTTTCATGATCTTATTTGCCCGATTCACCCTCAATACATATAGTGCTCATTGGAGACAAGAACTTTATAAATGTGTAACGAGTTAATTCATGTTTTCTATTTCTTAGTTTATTTAAACTTATAGAGATGGTAAGAAGAATCAATGACTTCATAAACATGTTTCTCTTGAAATGTGAGTAACATCAGAGAAAGATTCGACTATTTAGGATGTCATTCACTATGGCATGTAACAATTCATAAACTTCACAAGTACGTGCAAATGATTCGTTTCCATTCGACGGCCTAAAAACTAAACGATCAACCGCTAGCTGAAGAAACATATTTGGAACTAAACAAAACTGAAACTTATGGCCAAACATGGTTACCCACGAATGGGTGCTGCCGCTGCTAATAAATCAGACAACATTTGCGGGCGCGCGTAAGCAAAATGCTTTTTGACAGTACCTGACAGTTGAATTAAGCGTGACCACTACGGGCCGGAGGTAATCATGTAATGCTCGAGGTGGGGCCAGGCTATACTTGCTATTCAGACATACCTTAAATAGAAATTATTTACACTGAAAAGACGCGGGCCTTACAAGGCAATGAGATTCGCCCTTCTTATACGATCAGAGTTGAGAAAAAAAAACACCTGCTGTACTTACGTTATAGTAGAATTTGAACTAACACCTAACTTGAAACCCCTTTTAAAAGTCCCTCATTTTCTTATTACTTATAAGTTGATTGAAAAAACTAACATCAAACAACGTGAAAACTAACTTATAGGGAATTTACATAACGCTTGTGCCACTTACCGCGACGGATCCCTTGGGTTTGGAGGCTGCCACATAAGCTAAATACTGTATCACTTTCTTTGTGTTTTCAGTTTTACCGGCACCCGACTCGCCGGTACACAGGATGGACTGATCTTCTCGATCTGTAAATGAGACGAATGATGTAGAAATTAATTACATATTATCATGGAATTGTAGAACAATATCAGCGTAGTGTTGAACAGAGAAATTTAATACTAGTCTTTAGTTGGACTGGATTCGTCCGAGAGATGTGTTTCGTCAACGAAAGATGAGGGGATGAGGCCAACGCCAACTAGAGTAAATTTGCATTGCAAATACCTATCTAGCGGTGGGTGTCATAACAGACAAAGCCGGAAGGTAGCGAGTGACAAGCATGTGGAATCTGGACCAATTTATTGAGCACTGTTTGGTTAGTGCATTCCGACGTCGACATTAGTTGGCGTTGAATATGATTCAAGATATGAAAATCCGCTTCAAAGAAATTCGCTCAGTAAAAAGAAATTATAAATAATATTATCCTGGCAATATTGATCTACGTTGAATAACCCGTGGATTGTATAGTTCACTAACGTCAACCTCACCTCGGGCCGCAGATATTTATAACTGAATAATAGTGTGCGGTTGACTCATCCAGATGGAATTTTTATTGCAACAGCCCCAGTCACGAACAAATCATATATGAAGGGTGGTCTGTCTGACGGTTCAGTAGACTGAACGTCCACTGGTCTAACACGCGATTTCACACACGTAAGCCGTCCAGATCTGTGTTGCATTTTTATTTGATCAATTTTGCCAACGGCAAAAAGCAGCGAGTAAAGCGGATTTATAACAAATAACGGTTTGTTTTGGTTGGTTTAAAAAAATAATGTTACGTATTCTGGGAAATTTGTCATTGTTGATGAAATTTAATGGGACTCCTGAGCTCCGACAAGATTCCTTTCGAAGATTTCTGTTATTCCAGAATGATTTTTTAGATTTTTCAAAAATTACATAAATATCTACAAATTTTCGAAAAAAGTAAATACACGCAAAAAAAAGCGTTCCCGAATTCGTGAACCAGCAAAAATACAACACCAGTCACGTTTTCCAGAAAACGTGACTGTTGTTCCCGATTCCGTCACGTTGTTCCCGAAAAAATACAGCGTGAACTAGTTAAATCACGAATTCATGAACGCTTTTTTTTGGCCACGAAAACGCCGACTGCACACGGTGTAATCGGACCTGGAGATCCTAAACGTTCGGAGGATTATCGCTTAAGAAGACCGACGATTATGGAGCTCAACTATACGCCACACTGATATGTCAGAAGGTAAATATTATTCGATTTTGATGTACCTCGGATTTTTTAATATTATATTAGTTTATTAGGAAGAATTTTTTTGAATTGGGTGCAGTTTATCTATGAGACATATTTAAGGTACACTGGGGGAAGTGGAAAAAGGGGGTAAGTGTAAAAATCGACTCGAAAAATTGGAATTGTACATACTTTACAGTTTTTACCACACCATAACATTGTGCAAGAATATACTTTGATGCCCACACTAACACTATGTTAAAATTTGTATAATACATACACTAACATGGTTAACGCTTGAACTGTCATTTTAGGTTTCGCGAGAAGTTGATTTTTCCATTCATAAAATCATATTTTATTTGCACCAATTGTCCCTTTTTCAAGTAAATTTATATCACAGGTGACTATTACAATACAATTAAACTAATCCCATTCAATTTGTAGTGGTTATTACCATGAAAGCAAATAATTCAAAGATTTTACACTTACCCCTGGTATCAAACACTGCGGGGGAAGTGGAACATGTTCTGATCACGCAAATTTTTCCTTCCCTCCAGGCTTTATTTGGATAGCTGTAAATCTTAATATGTTCCTTCTTTGTTATCATTGTGATTTCAGTGGTAATTGGACGAATGTACATAAGAAAACGCCTGATCAATCCACCTATCGGTATTAATGCCTTTCACATGTTTTACATATGAAAAAAATGTATGAGAAAGAAAAAATAGCACCGGTAGGTGAATATATTCCATAATTCACATTCATTTATATTTATAGCAAGTTTTGCAGTTGAATGCAATTTTTTGTGCGAACAAATTGGTTAAGGACAAGTGCTTAAAAATAGTAGATAATGTTGTACGTGTTTTGCACACACACATACATACAAACACGCACACACAGACATCATCTTAATTCGTTAAACTGAGTTGATTAGTTTACAAAATTGCAAGCCCCATTTTTCCTATAAAAAGTTCATCTTTGGGCGAATTTGTAGATTTTACGTACACTTAATGTTCGAGAAGGCAAAACCAGCCCTCCAATAACTATTACGAGAATTCCTTTGGTACCTATTCCGTTGAGCCCATGAAATTATTCAACAAATGATAGAGCAATCAGCGTTTTGATTTTAATTATATGTAACTACTCATCACAATTGAAGGTCAAGGTAACTTGGGTTTTCCACTTACCCCATTCCACTGGGGCTAATTTTTAAATCTTTTTCCATCAATTTCAAGCAACTAAAATGGTATGAATTACCATACAGGTGGTGCAAAATTGACTGTTTTTGATAGCCCATTTTGATTGAATGCATTTGGATCATTTAAATTGGTTTTACACTAATTCGAACATGCATTATCGATTTTTCCTTTTCCACTTCCCCCAGTGTACCTTAAAAAAAAGAAATAAGAATGAAATTATTCGTGTTGTAATTCTTCTACAGTGCAGATGATGAAAAATTTCAAATTAGAAACATTAAGAAACTATACTGCCCATAAATTCATAACAGTTCCTTGTAGATAGGAAATCAAGCAAGCATGGGACTCGGCACACTTCAGCTACTTTGTTGTACGCGGTCGGTATTCATTAGGCCCAAAATAAATGATAAGAAGGGATGGGAAACATCAGCAAGTTGTGAGTCATCATCTTCCTATGAGACAGATAGGTTGACACAGCTGAGAATGTTTTTGGCGTCTTTGTCAACTTTTGATGGTACCAAGTTCTGGTGTAAGTCCGTTGAAACTATCAAGATTCACCTTACGAACTGTACAGTTAGCACACGAAGCATGAAAATAACTGTTAGACATTACCCCAGGCAATATGTTGATGATGTGAAATGCATGAATTTTTTTTGCTGCCGCAATTTAAAACGGGATCAAGATTTTAACTCCTCCCAAAAAACTTATCTAACCTAAGCTTCAGCCATCTTCTTATTGGCATTACACTCCCCACTGGACATTGCTGCCTCGCGCAGCTTAGTATTCAATAAGCACTTCCACAGTTGTTATCTGTGAGGTTTGCAAGCCGAGTTACCATTTTTCAGGGTGGCCAATCAAATTTTGAGACTTTCTCGGTAGAATTGTATCGAGATAAGAAATGATCAAGGAATGTGGTTTTGGAATTTGAAAGTACAAAACTACCAAAGATTACCATAACTTATGAAGTTTGGTGTGTCGCATGATGGTATTCGCATATTCCCGCAAAGTGACCCCATAACAGGCAGCAGAACGTTGGGAATCCGGAATACAGGCCAATTTTTCTGATCAAATTTAGCATAGTTTTTGCGTCGTTTCCTACCTAAAACTAGGTGAACCTGCCCGATTTAGCTCGGGTTTCATTATCGAACTGTCAATCTTTTAGTTGATAGCAGCGTCGCATTATAGATCGATTTCAGTTTTAGTTTGATGGCTTCCTACAGAACTCATGAAACCGTTGCATTTTGACTATTTTGAAACTTTCCCGTCAAACTGATTGCCTCTTAGTATGTAACACAGCTGATCCCAAGATGAATCGATTAGTGATGAAATCTAGCAAATCGGTTCATGCGTTTGTAAGTTATATTGCCCCAAAAGAAATGCAAACTTTTTGCACTTTTTTTTTTCTTTATTTTTTTATATTTACCGTCAATCAAATCTAGACCAATTATACTTAGTACAATGAATACTTATTCTCTAGTCTTGGTGTAGTTCAGTCATTACCTAACTTGTCTAGAGAATAACACTTTTTTTAAATCAGTTTTACGCTTCGTTACATCAATTGTTTCACAATGTGCATTATAACATGACGTCATTCTATTTATTGAGCCCTTTTTTCCATAGCTGGTTCTTTGATTATTGATATTCTATCTATTTCTAAGTGGACGGATAGGAGCGTAAAAATTAATATTTGCCAACATTTCACTACTATCCACTCTTTGTGCGATAATATCCTTTATGAAAGCTTTCATTGAGAATTCCCTGTGCTTTTTTAGTTCTTCTAGAATAATTATTGAACACCCAAGTTTTCGAAGCGCAAAGAACAAAAACTGTTTCTGAACTAATTATATGCGGTTCACATGTGTTTCTTGATACGGAGCCCAAACTACACTGCATCTATAGAAGATAAGCATTTCCGAACTATACGTTTTGGAAAATGGCCAAAAGCTAACACCCAATATAAATCCGGAATAACTCCGGAACCATATGACCAATCCTGGAAATCTACAAAGCCCCTGAAACCAAATAAATGCCGCTTCTTTTGGTGAAAGTTGCTAAAAATATGTTGAAAGACAAAAAAGTTAAAACCAAAAAGATTTTTACATATTTTCGTTTCTAAAAGGTGGGTTGGTAACGGAAAATCGTCGAAAGTCAACGTAATTATAGCTCGAGCAGAAGATATGAGCGTATTGATGAATTAAGGACAGTTGACGAAGTGGAAGCTGAGCTGTCTGCACACAAATTTTGGAATGACCCTTACCAATGTTCAACGAAAAAACACAAAAGAGTGGTCATTTTTCATTACTAGCTATGTGAGAACAAAACAAAGGCAGGAAAAAAAAGGTTGCAGGAATACTTAAAGAGAGTTACATTGGAGACAATAGGAGTGCGAATTCAACTGTCGCCGTTTGTACCACATGTAAGATCCAAGACTTTCGTGAACAGTTTGACGAGCACGACCAAATTTTGGAGACGTTGTTGGTGAGGGAGAGATCCGCTAACACCATGAAAGCAGAAAACCCGGTGTCGTTCATCATCGGTTGGCAGTTGGCATCAGCATAACGCTGGAACGCGGTGGAGATTTGGGATCTTTGCAGATGACACGGAAATAACAGAATACAAAGGCTATTAATTTGTTGATATCGAGTCCCTGGAGCTGACCTAAAATGTCAGTTTCTAAAAGACGCAAAACCCCCGCAGTTTTTAACAAACTTAGTACATACATTATAATAACATTCATAAAATGATCAGCAACCCACATTGTGATATGAAACGTTAAAATAATTGATTAAAACTTGCCAGCGGCCCATTGTGTTCTAAACGGGTTAGGGACAAAAGGTCGAAAGAACAAAAGGTCGAAAGACAAAAGGTCGAAGGGACAAATGGTCGAAAGGACAAAACGTCGAACGGGACAAAACGTCGAACGGGACAAAAGGTCGGAAGGGAGGAAAGGTCAAAATAGACAAAAAACTGAAACGGAAATAATCAATCTCGCACCAGAGTTGCCCTACACAGTTAGCAAAAACTCCGCTTTTTCACAACTTTAAACAATTAAATAACATTTATTTAGTGAGTACAACTAATAGATGGATGTTTGAGTTTTCCAAATGTCAATTCAATCTGTCAAAATGGTCCACGCCGCACATCATGCACACTGGCGTGTATTACACGCCGGTGAATTTTCAATACGCGTGCCTGCAGCGTGCACTATTTTGACAGATCAAAGTGACATTTAAGAAGCCTAGATAATCATCTATTATTTACACTCATTGAATGAGTTTTATTAATTTGTTAAAAATAGTGAAAAATAAAAGAGCAATTTTTTGCTGACTATATAATAGGACAACTCTGTCTCGCGCAATACAAGTTTATTCATTTCCTAAATCAACAATCTTTTTTATTTCTAACAGAAATTTCTAGATATTCATAATATTGTTTCATAGTAATTACTCCTTCTTTGAAAATTGCTCATTCTTCAACTTTGATTGATGAGATGAGTGTGTTATTCTTGCTTGAAGTTAAATGCATTTCACAAATTCCTTTGGAATACACCCAACTTGTTATCAACTTGTTCTTAATTGATCTTTTTTTCCTTTCGACCTTTTGTCCTTTTAGATCTTTTGTCCCTTTCGATCTTTCGTCCCTTTCAACCTTTTGTCTCTTTCAACCTTTAGTGGTTTTCGACCTTTTGTCTTTTCGACCTTCTGTCCCTTTCGACGATTTGTCCTTTCGACCTTTTGTCTTTTCGACCTTATGTCTTTCGACCTTTTGTCCTTTCGACCTTTTGTCTTTCGACCTTTTGTCATAGATTCGTTCTAAACATCTTACTGAGTGTAAGTTAATTTCTCTCACTCCACGCCGCCAAGCAATCCAGGAGGAGAGCTTGAAGGACAACGCGGTTAGGTATCAACATAATCAACAATAACTTTCGTTAACAACATAACATAACAACAATTGACATCATCAGCATAAAAAAGGTCTCATATCAGGTGGTAAGATCAGAGAAATGTCGTTATGAGAACAGTAATTGTCCTAAATTGCTTCCTTGCGAAGCACCTGACCCACAAACAAACGGTTCTGTGAGACATGAAGCAGCAGGCAGAGATCTGTTTTGTCAGGTACGATTTAATCCATTCAACTCCAGTAGCATTTTTTAGCCCATTCTATCGAATTGTTTTGAGTAAGATGCGAAGATCAACTTTATTGAAAGCAGCCTTGAGATACAAATAAACAACATACACTTTCTAACCGGCATCAATTGCTTGAATACTTGGTAAACTGGGCCAAGTTAGGAGTAACCAATCACTTTGGGTAGAATTCGTTTTGGTTCATGAGCATTATGACCGCACAATTCGTAGTTGCTACTCCGTGATTGACTAGAACTTGCTTTTCGGAAGCTCAAATATCTAAAGTCAAAAACGGCACCGGCCACGTCCTTACGGTCATATAAGAAGGAAAGGATTGTTAGTTCGACACTCGTTGCTACTAGAGACCGAGTATACATCTGCATCTCCACGATTGTCTTGAGATAGGATATCGTTTTAGTTGCAAAGGATAATTTATCTGGAATCACTTTGGTAAGTGATGCGATCTATGGTTTGGGAAATAAAATTAATTTGCTGTCTCGCCACGATAAAAATGTTTAACCATGCACGCCCGGTGGCATACGAAAACGGAGGAGAAACGTTTTGGACACCCGATCGGACGCGCAGTACTCTGTACTTTCTTGCCCGATAGCTACTGCAAACAATTGAAGATCGCATTTGTCTCGACCGGAGCAAAGCGCAATACATGCGCAAGAGCCACCGAACACGAAATAGATATTTTATTATTTTCCCGACGACTTGCTCGATGGCTACTGCAAACTCGCTTACTGGAGAAACACGACTGGACAAGAAACAAACTTTCACTTTTTGATTTATTTACTCACCCGCGCAAAGCAGAACAAAATTACGGTGACTGGCCGATCGTTTTGCCTTCCGCACAAAGCAAAACTAAATTTCGACGACCGGCCGATCCGCTTACTGGAGAAACACGACTCTTTGGGTAGAATTCGTTTTGGTTCAGCACAATATTTTCAGTTTTCTAATTGCAAGAATGATGAGTCGATCAGTACAGGTAAACTTCGATATAATGTACATTCCAATTTCAAAGTTGTACGTTAAATCGAAGTTTGAATAATATTCTTTGGTGCACTATCTTAATGTTGTTCAACCATGTACTCTACGGTTGAATATTTATTTTTGCCTTTTTCGTACAACAAAGATGCTATCATTTCACTACAAAATCGAACTTTTTATAGACTTCTATAAAATGATGTTATATAACAATCAATTGAACTCAACGAACTGAACAAATGTCTGTCGTCCGTGTGTATGTGCGTGTATGTGCACACGAAAAATATTAATATTTTAATTAATAATAAATTAATAAAAATATTAGTCACTTTTTCATATAATAATTCTTAACCATTTTTTTTCGCAACAAGTTGCATTCGACGGACAACCCCTAGTTGATCACTATTCAATATAATCACGATCGATAATTGCGTTCAAAAGTTAATAATGTGTTGAACCATATAAGCTTGGTTGGTTGATTCGCTATACAGCGTTTGCAAGAGCCGTAATGTAGGCAATTATTTAATTATTCATGATGTCTATCACACTAAGGCGAAGCCAAACGATTGAATCGAGAAAGGCATCGTCACCGCTAGGTGCATTAATCTGCGTTTTTGATAAGGTTCAGCTAGCAGTGTGAAACAGCTTTTCTTGCGAACAAATCCTACAAACTTGTTCGTTATTAAATAAAATGACACGGAAAACTGAAATCCTTATTTATTATCTACTAGTCGACCCGGCAGACGTTGTCCTGCATAGTAGGCGAAAATGCGCGTTGAGAACGCCCCATGCGACATTCCCATACAAATCTTTATTTTAGTTTTTCACGATTTACTCAACTTTACTAATGATTTTTGCATGAGGAAATATCATATAAACCCGTCGGAAACTATAACGAACATATCTGCTGAAGGAATGAAGAAAATCCATGCAGCCGTTTTCGAGTTATGCGGATACGAACACAGACCATTTCATTTTTTTATATAGATAAAAAGCACAGGGAATACTTTGTTAACACAGGGCTTGCTTTTCGTAGCACTGCAAATTCATTAATTTTAGGATTAGCGATCACTAGGGGGTTAAACTAGGCCACCATGAAGCACGTGACCCGCCAAATTGAATAATTTCACTGAAATTTAATTATATGCGCCTGAAAAAAAAACTAAAGTCCCGCCAATTTCGATCAATCCTGAGGAAACTTTCAAATGAATTCCTGGAGAAGTTCCTGAATGAATTTCTGGAGAAATGTGAGATTTTTTTTTAGAATCTCTTTCTGGAATTACTTTAGTAAACCTTTCTAAAATCCCTTCAGGTTCCCCTTCGGAAATACCTTATAGGGTAACTCGCCAAATGTTGAACGGCTAATTTCTTCGCCTATTGTTGAACGCACGTGCATTTCTTATGGGAGTTCAACAATAGGCGACAAAATTAGCCGTTCAACATTTGGCGGTTTCGCCTACTTGAATTCTATTCGAAATTTTATTGGTAGAATATTTTCGGAAATTTGCTGTTCTGAAGAATGGAACAGTTTCTGATGGGATTCCTAACAAAGGAGTACTTAAAAGACTTTCCGAACGAATTTCTAGATGAATAGCGAAAAAATCTTATGAAGGCATTTCCAACAAAATATTTGAAAGAATTTTTCTATCTAATGTTTTTAACAGACCAGTGAAAAATTTCCTAAAGGGATTTCCGAAAAAATCCAAAGGAAATTCTGAAAAAAATTGAAAGAATTCACAAAGGAATTCCCAAACAAATTAAGTCGAACATTTCCGTAGGTGTTTCTAAAGCAATTTCAGGAGATATTTCCGTAGAAATATCTAAAGCAATCCGTATATGTATTTCTAAATGAATGATTCAAAGAATTTCCAAAGGAAATCTAGTAGGAATTCCTAAGACATTTCTTAGATAATTTCTGAAGTATTTCTTGAAATTCCTTCTTTCAATTCCAAAAGGAACATGTAGTGTAATTTAGAAAGGAGTTTTTAGATTTATTTCCGAAGTTATTTCAGGAGGGTTTCTGGGAGGAACCCCGGGAGGAATTTCAGAAAAAAAATTTGAAGGAATGTTCCAATGGAATTCGTGGAGAACTGTAAGAAAGTGACAATCCCTTTATAAATACTTTATACACCCATACCTCACTACAACCCGACATCAATTCTTAATTTGACAAAACGTTTGCCCAATATTGATTAGACATTTCTTAGACATAGAACATGCTTCAATCCTCATTATCTCAATATTTTTCAATACCTAAGCAGAATTTTCAAGATCGTGTGAACTGGAAACAGTATAACAATGGTGATAAAATTAGACTACATAAGATGATGTCTCGCTTAACTTTTCAAAAGGTCCTAAGTAACATATTTTTCATGAATTAATTTGAATAGCGCAACAACAGAACAACATGAAAGCTATTGATTGCAGTATTCAAATTAATTCATGAAAAAATGTTAATTAGGTCCTTTTGAAAAGTTAAGCGAGATGTTATCCCAACGGCCTACATGAATGATCATGACAATTTTGGAATAACTATCCAAACTATTAAAAGTATTTTTCAAAATGTAATATCGGAGAAAAATGTACGGTCAATCGGTTGAATTGGTGTTCTGTGTCCAGCAGAGAGGCGAAATCAAGGAACCTTCGTTGGAAAGTGGAGGCAACAGCGTAAGCATCTTGTAATATTAGACGGAAGTGGAAAAGGAGCGAGATAATGAGGTCAGCAGAATATTGCATTTTTACTAGGTCATCAAGGGAGTTACAAGAAGAATTCATAAAGTGTCTGAATAAATGAATAGAATAATTTAATTTGTCACATTTCATAGCATGATAATGAATAGCATGAGGCAGAGACCGTTTAGATTGTAACAAGGCTCTCTAAGACATGTTGCCCAGTTGTTCAGATTTATGTTCAAGAATTCAAACAGAGCAAAGCATTTAATCCGGAGCAGTAGCTGAAATATTTCTTCCAATTCGACTCAATATCTTCTGAAAAAATTACGAAGGTCGTAAATCAAACATTATTTTATGTCACAAATATCTGGAGTAAGATATGTGTCAAAACATTTAGCAATGCTTATGACCAAGGGTGTTTTTTCATCGGTTTATAAACTGTACTGTACTGTTCATGATAGCAGAAAAAAAGACAATTCATGACACATAACCTCTGATGACCTTGACCAATTTTATCGTATAGAGCTATCAAATTGATGTGCTCATTACAGGCAAATAATTGCATCAGCAGATATCACGAGTAACAATGAAGAAGAACTTTATTACCCAGCTTTTACATTTGACTCAGCGCGTGCGAACGATACGATGCCGTAAATGCTGACCAACCGTTGGGCAGGTCCTGCTTGAAAGGATAGTAAATACGTGATAGAATGGATTTCAATGTTACGACCAAACAACATATTAAATTCGCGTAATTTTCGTATTTTGATCATCTCAACTCATTCCTTTATGTCAGCCTAAGAGGATGAAATAGGAAAATTACTAACTTTTTTAGTGGAATGTCTTCAACTTTGTCACAAGACGAGTTTAGTACTACATATTACATTTAATTCCATTTAATTTCACCAATTCTAATAAAGTTGTAATAAGTACGAGACAATGAAGACGGCCTTACAGTCGTAATACGTATCTGTAAAGACTACAACGTGGTGGAATTAAATGGAATAGTATTAAACTCATCTTATGACAGTTGAAGATAAAATAGTTCACAGAAACAGTGTGACGATTTTCATCCTATTTTTGTGATAGGCTAGCATTATCATTTAAACTGGCTATAACTAATTGATAAAGTCGGTAAATACCTTATACAATGGGTAATTTGTTCCGCGGGTTCAAAATCACTACAAATTGCCCTACGGCATAATCCAACCAGCTCTAGGCGATACCATCATAAATTAATCTGGCGCCAGGTTCGATGAGACAAAATTAACAACTTATTAATTTAATCGAAATGCATCACAATAATGTCGACGACAACACTGAATCATCCATTCATTCGTCCAAGGAAAACAATGAATGACGGCATCAACAATGTTACGATGAGCGCCTGACAAATTGCTCCAAACTTTGGGGGTCAGCTCTTTCATGATCGCAACGCAAGGAAAATTGCGCCTCGGAGCGACCCTTGCTGGAAAATTGCTGCGCGTAATCACGGCGATCCCATATAAATGATGGTGTTTTCACGTCTATCAGAGCGACAACTCGATAATTATTTCCATACATGGAGCTTCTCCGTGGCCTTTGGGTACCGCTGGTTGTTGATAGGAACGAACGGTCGGACGACGGATCCCATTCACATAAACTCCATGTCCGTCGTCGTCTAGATTTGTGCCAGATTGTGCACTACTCGCAACGGATGACGATGAGGGGTTTTAATTAAAACGTTGCAAACACACTCATTTCTTGCCGATTTGAACGGACTCGCGAATGGGACCCAGCGAATTCGGTCCGCGGTGAGTAATCATCATCACACCAGCCCAGTAGCAGTGACCTGCACCGTGACAGTCTGTCTCACGGCGACAAATGAGTCAACGTCAGCGGCGACGGCGACGACGACGGACCAAGGAATCGATCGCAGGCTAATTGAGTTTGATCATTAAAATCTTGTGATTTCTTTCCGATTCGGACCGTGTAGTTATGGACAATTTTGCAATTGGTTGCAATCAGGTTGTTTTTGCTTTGTTCCAAGAAACCTTGATGAGTGAAATGTCAGCACGGATGGAATGGGGGCATGTGTATCTGTTGTTTAATCGTTCGGAGTATGAAGTTAAGTTTTAAGATTATTCAACCAACGATTATTTATCAAGGACGGTCATAATCTTTTGTAATCGTGTTTTTGTATGCAATTTGAGAGAGTTTAAAATCCAATAAAGATTTAATCAATTGGGGAAAACATTCATTAAATTCGCGCCGAAATAATTTACTACAGACCTCAACGTTTTCCAAAACAAGAAACCCGTCCAAACGTGTCGCTGCCCACTGATCACTACCTTCGTATGCAAATTATACAATTATAAGGAAAAAAGTAATAAGAGCGTTAGATACTAATAGTAATAACTTGATGGATTTGTTGGTGACACAGCTTGTCAACTGACTATTGATCTATCATTAAGCAATACCTCCTTCGAAGCCTGATCTCGTAGCAAGTGACCGACTGATCGAGGGCAACGAGTTCAAATCACTTAAATCCAAAAATTCATGGCAAGCACATATTAGTTTCCAAATCGGCATCCAATCCCCATAATTAAGGGAAACTGATTGTGGTGGTGTGACTACTGGCGTAACGTCCCATTTTGATCTGAAGATCTTAAATCAATTAAGACTAGCCAATTAGTTGATTCAATTTTCCAGATCTAATCGTACCAGACCGGCTCAGCGACCATATGTTCCGATGAAAACATCGACTTCTGAGGATCAGCTGAAGATTTATTAAGGTGTCACGAGTTTCATCTCTTTGCAGTGCTGCCGCACCGCCTTGTGTCTAGTGTCGATTTCAAGCGATCGAGAAAAACTATTCCCAAATATGGATATTCTTTCATTTGAATAAAATCTGGTTCCTGCCGCCGAAGACGGCAAGTCGCCCTTATATCGGTTTTACCGCCTCAGGCTCCATCACGCTTGGGTGAATTATTGTCCACATGCATATTCAAATATTGTACAGGCCGACAATTCTCGTTGAAACGGTGACCCTATTTCAGTCCGGATCTCCATACAAGGAACTGACACTCGCGAAAGAAGTGACGTTGCAAATATGTACCTACTAACAGACCACGTCAACTTTTTGCGCTTTTTCTCCGCTGAATGATGCGGGACAGCTCGACCGAGTGTCACGCCACGGGAATTAAGCGATTAATTTAAACAGGTAAACATTAGCATCTTTGCCTATTAGCTGGAGGCCCTGTGGTCCGCATTGGGTCGGCGCACTTTTTTCCCAGTTAAGCAAGACGCGTGTTGAATGGTGGATAGGCACGCGCAGTTTACTCCGGGCCGTTTATCACACTTTTTGTTCGATCAGTGACAAATGAAGTGTCCAATGATGATGGCCGGGAGGTGCTACTTAATTTAAAGAGCCGTTCGCTTCAGACCATACGTATGGTAGGTGTTTGACAAGACGGGTCTAAGTAACTTGAGTGTTTGCAGTTTTTGAGTGATTATTCTACTGCCCTTCTACGCATAGTTGTCCCATGTTAGTTTTTGAGGATTTTGACTTTTCACCATAGAGCAGTCTATTCCGATGTACACTTTTAGAAAACTCTAACAGATTTCGAACTTTGTTCGGAAAATCATTGAAAACAACATCAAGTCTATTTGTCCCATTGCTCAATTTATACGCATAATTGTCTCGCGGTGATTAAATTCATCATTATGGCGGATTCTGTTATTTTTTGGAGCAACACACATTGAAATAGCATTTTCTGTTTAGATCTTGCAATCTTAGCCTGTTGCACTGGTTTAATAAGGGCAATTTGTACAATACTCATTCTAAGCGACATAATCACTTCAACCACGTGGCAGGTTCACTTCCATAGATAAAGCATGTGGAGATATATGTCAATCGCAGTAGTCATTCACAAAATCGTGCATTGAACGGGGCTGATATGCGTAGAAACCATAAAACAAGTGCTCTATTTCTCGGCATAACTGTCCCGCCAAACTATTTTCATGATCGTTGTCGCAAATTCTATTTGTGAGTGAAAATAAGAATGATTTCAATGAAATTAAGTCTTCTGAATGGTTCTGTGGTGTAATAATCTTATATTGCATTATGGTTATACGTCAGCAATGAAAATTAGTGTTCAATTTCAAATGCCATTTTCTCATTTGTCGTTTTGTGAATTTGGTACAAGCATGCGTAGAACGGCAGTCTAGGATTACGGTGAAATAAAGCCTAACATCCATTTGGCTTGAAGAAGCTTAAAAAGTAGTAGAAAAATATGTTTCATCCCCTGAGGCGAATTGAATCATTTTTTCTGAAAGATACATTGTCTACTTGCAATCAGATAAAATTACAGCTTTGGAATGTTCTCTCTCTTTACGCGAGTTTCCCAATACTTAAAAGAATTTAATAACACCAACAATGTCATATTCATATAAATGCAATCCGATATCCCAGTAATAAATATACGACTCAACTACAATGACAATGCCGGCATCGAATGGCATTAATCACATTCAGAGTCAACTAGGCGGATCAAACACAGTATATCCGCCGTGAATGGTTCGATCCATGTGCCGACTTTCATCTGATACACCCCATAAGTGCCAAGCTTCCATTGTTTACTTATGTCACATTGTCACCCAACCGTAATGCCAATGAAGAGCTCGCACTTGACCACCACGTATGTGGACTTACCAATACATGATTATGTGCAAACACGATGAGCCGGGTAGTCATACGAGGTACGGAATAAAATCTAAGAACGGCAGGAAATGCAGATTTACATAACAGAACAGAGAAAACTTTGCACAGTTTATTCGATTTTTTGCATTGTGTGTCAGATTGGACAAATTGACGTATGAATCTTTGTTTACAAAATCACATACGTCCTTTTGAATAAGTACCCGAGAATTATTTATTTATTTATTACCAGACTAAGGCCGGAGTAGCCTGTGCAGTACACCTCGTGTCCGTAGAGAACTACCGGTCTAATAATAAGCGTTTTGTAGATAGTCAGTTTGGTACGGCGGCGAACTCTATTCGATCGGAGCGTTTTGCGGAGTCCAAAGAACGTACGATTTCCTGCCATGATGCGTCTCCGAATTTCTCTGCTGGTATCGTTATCGGAGGTCACCAGTGAGCCCAAGTACACGAATTCTTCAACCACCTCGATTTCGTCACCACCAATACAAACTCGTGGTGGGTGGCTTACGTTGTCCTCTCTTGAGCCTCTTCCTATCATGTACCGTCGTGCGGGGCTTCTTTTGACTCCGGGGGCTACTTTGGACTTTTGATTTTCTAAAAAAAAAAACTAATAGAAAATATACCAAATTTGAAACAAAAAGCTGCCATCCAACTATCAACAAGCCACTTGAATGGTGATAATGGCAATTTGAGAATAGTTAACGTTGTAATTCTTGTTTCAAAATGTCCAAAGTAGCCCCCGATTTGTCAAAAGAAGCCCCGCACGACGGTACTTCGTCTTCGACGTGTTGATGACTAGTCCAATCCGTTTAGCTTCGCTTTTCAGTATGATGTAGGCTTCCTCCATCCTCTCAAAATTACGTGCCATAATATCAATGTCGTCGGCGAAACCAAATAACTGGACGGACTTCGTGAACATCGTACCACTTGTGTCAATCCCTGCCCTTAGTATTACTTCCTTCAAAGCGATGTTGAATAGTAGACACGAAAGACCATCACCTTGCTGTAACGCTCTGTGCGTTTCGAAGGGACTCGAAAATGCCCCTGAAACTCAAACTACGCACATCACCCGATCCATCGTCGCCTTGATCAAGCGTATCAGTTTATCCGGAAATTTGTTTTCGTGCATAAGCTGCCATGGCTGGTCCCGATCGATTGTATTGTATAGGGCTTTGAAGTCGATAAATAGATGATTTGTGGTACGTTGTATTCGCGGCATTTCTGCAGCACCTGATGTACGGCGAACACCTGATCTGTAGTAGAGCGTTCACCCATAAATCCCGCCTGATACTGCCCCACGAACTCTCTTGCAATTGGTGTTAGTCGACGGCATAAAATTTGGGAGAGTACCTTGTAGGCGGCGTTCAGCAATGTGATTGCGCGGTAGTTGCTACAATCCAGCTTATCGCCCTTTTTGTAGATGGGATACACGACACCTTCCATCCACTTCTGCGGCAGAACCTCATCCTCACAAACCGCCCTTTTTGTAGATGGGACACACGATACTTTCCATCCACTACTGCGGCAGAACCTCATCCTCCCAAACCTTGGTAATTAATCAGTGCAGCGCTCTAGCCAGCGCCTCACCACCGTATTTAAACAGCTCTCCTGGTAGTTGGTCAACTCCAGGGGCTTTGCTGTTTTTCAGCAGGCCGATCTCCTCCTGGATTTCCTGGAGATCCGGGGCCGGTAAAATTATGTCCCTGGTTCTTCACCATACCGCCACCTTTGGCTGCCATATCGCCATTGAGGTGTCCTTCGTAGTGGTGCCGTCACCTTTGGGTCACCTCACGCTCCTTTGTACGAAGGTTCCCGTTTATGTCCTTACACATAATGGGCTGTGGCACGTGGCCATTACGTGAACGGTTTAACTTCTCATAGAACTTTCGTGCGTTATTAGCGCGGTAAAGTTCCTCCGTCTCTTGACGGTCTCGATCTTCCTGCTGGCGCTTTTTCCTCCAAAAAATCGAGTTTTGTCTGTTTCGCGCCGGTTTGTACCGTGCCTCGTTCGCCCTCGTGTGGTGTTGCAGCAATCTCACCCATGCTGCAATCCTCTCCTAAACTAACTGCTCACATTTGCCGTCATACCAGTCGTTTCTCTGATCCGGTTGAGGTGCTTCCAATGGCGATCAAATATCTCTCCAGCCATCTTCAAGAACCGCTGCGCCTAGCTGCTTTTCCGTTGGGAGTGCCACTTCCAGCTGCTGCGCGTAGTCTTGGGCTAGTTTACCGTCTTGTAGCCGCCCAATGTTAAGCCGCGGCGGACGACTCCGACGCGAGTTGTACACCGTCGAGAGTTTTGAGCGCAGGCATACTGCAACGAGGTAGAGGTCGGATTCAATATTCGCACTGCGGTAAGTGCGTACGTTCGTGATGTCGGAGAAGAATTTACCGTCGATTTTTGGTTTTCCGTTTCTTGATTAGGTGATTTCCATGTGGCCTTGTGGATATTCTTGCGAGGGAAGAAAGTGCTTCGGACTACCATTCCGCTGAAGGCTGCAAAGTTTATGCATCATTGCCCGTTGTTGTTCGATACGGTATGCCGACTATCCGGTCCGATGACCGGTCTATACATTTCCTCCTTTCCTACCTGAGCGTTCATGTCGCCGATGACGATTTTGACGTCCCGCAGTGGGCATCCATCGTATGTCTGCTCAAGCTGTACATAAAACGCTTCTTTCTCGTCGTCGGTTCTCCCTTGGTGTGGGCAGTGCACGTTGATGATGCTATAGTTGAAAAATCGGCCTTTTATCCTCAGCTTGCACATTTTTGCGTTGATTGGCTGCCACCAAATCACACGTTGGCGCATCTTGCCCAGCACTATGAAGCCGGTTCCCAGCTCGTTGGTGGTGCCACAGCTTTGGTACAAGGTAGCCGCTCGATGCCCGCTTTTCCACACTTTCTGTCCTGTCCACCAGATTTCCTCCAACGCTACGACGCGAAATTGAAGGGATTCATCGTAGATTATCCTGTCGCAACCTGCGAAGCCTATCGACTTACAGTTCCATGTTCCAAGCTTCCAATCGTGATCCTTTATTCGTCGCCTAGGTCGTTGCCGATTGTATCGAGTCGTATTATCTTCTATGTCGTTCGTCTCGTCGGAGGGCCGTCGTGTCAGGTCTGTTTAGCGTCCCACCTAACCCAGGGCTTGGGCTTGTGCATTTTGAGCAGCACAGGGTCGCTTTGGCGGAGCCTACTTGCGGATACATGCAGCTTTTTATAGAAGTTTAACAGGGCCCTTTGTCAAACCCCACCACATTCTAGGCAGGCATCACAACTCGCAGATGCCTTAGGGAGGGATCGTCAAGCCCTTGGACATAGTCCCTGCTGCAGGGAAAAGGGTATATAAAAAGATACAGGGTTCTGACAGAGTTTATAATCAGCCCTATTTTTACGATCGCCCGATCCCGTTTGAGTAAAATATTGTTCATAACGCAAAAAAAAAATCAATGTCTCGGTTCGGTGTGGGCGGATTGCGTTAAAATGTTGACACAAATCGTAGGACTTTCTGGTGAGCTGTCACACCTTGTTTACACCAATGCCTTTTATTTGTTATGAAATTCATCAATTTTTTTTTATCAGGGTTAAAAAACGACAAAACATGACAAACTGCACCTTATATTTTCCCATTGCTCTGTCAATGATTAGAGAGCGTATCGTCTAGCTTCAATCTATCTAACATCACAAACGAATCGGATGTCTCACCGAATATTCTACTGCTCGATTTCGACTCATCTAGCCTCGCACGTATCTGCATAATCAGCTTTTTCGGAAAACCATGTTCTAGCATAATCTGCCACAGTTCGTTCCGTTCCACTGAGTTTTTCGATTCTATGAAATCCACAAATAGATGTCACACTGTTGTATCCTTGGAGTTGGTCACAGAGCTATACTTCAATAGTTAGCACAATCAAGTCTGTGGCCTATGTGTAGATAAGACATGGCCAGGCCATCCAGCCAGCCAGGAATTTTTCCCTCTGCTGTTCATTCTCAATTTTCAAAATTTTCCCAATTTTTAAATATTTAGATCAAGTTTTGAAAAAATCGTAAATAATCATATTGTACTTTAAAAGTTCTTTTAATTGACCTTTCTCGTTGAAAATGTTATCTTGATTTATTATCTCAGTCAATTCTTTGACATATTTTACGTCAACTTTTCCCATAACTATTATAATAATAGAGCCTGTAACTATTTAAAAAATCAAAAGTTGACCTTAAATAAATTAAAGAATCGATTGAGTGAATACAACTTTTGACGGAAAATGTTTATTTTTTCGGCACTGTATTACGTTGTGCATCTTCTCCAACACCTTCATGTCAATCATTGCTTCTTTCATGGTCTTTTTTTTCTCCTTTCCTTTTTTGCACCTTGACTAGGTGTTTCGGGTGTAGTGACTTATAATTGATTTGTTTATTTCTCCTATTGTTACCCACCCTTTTATCTTTATAGCATCGAACTTTGTTTATTATTTTTGCCAATCATTCCTTAATCCTTATGTTGATTTAGGACTAAACACTGTTCATAATTTTGAAACAGTTCACCAGTACAGCGTAATAGCACCAGTACCATGTGATAAAATCAAGATGCTAGCAATGAATGACCAGAGATTTTTGAGTTGAGGGAATTAACCCTCTCCCGCCCATGGTGTCTGTAGAGCACCATCAAATTTTGCACCTTCTCACCTTTATCGAATTGTTTCAACAACAACATGCAATATTTAACACATCTTTATGGTTCCAATAAACTGCAAATATTATCAATTTTAAGTACAAATAGTTAAACTATTGAAAACAATCAAGTAACTGGGGGTTCAATCAAAGTTAATTGCCTCCGGGGATAATTCCGGGGATTAAACCACCCGACTTCGACATTAATTTACAATGTTGTGAAAACTCATATGTAAATATGTACATTATGTGGAAAATATTTATTTGAAAAATGTATTGGAGGTAACCACACTCGAACCCACGACCCTCAGTATCAAGTAACTATTAATTTACAACCAAACACTTTTTTTTCGTTTTTCACTAATTTTAGCCGGAGACGAGCCAGCCTCGGGCTGAAAGTCTCATTAATAAAAAAAAAAAAAAAAAAAAAAAAAAAAATTTTAGCTATGCTAAATAACTTTTATTCTAGCATGTTTATCAAAGATGATTCCTTCCTACTGAAATCTATGAAAAAAAAGTCGTGGGTTAAACAGAAATTGCCCACACTCGACAAGTCTCCAGACAAAACTTGAGTCGCTTCAAGAGAATATCTATCAAGCATCTTCTTTAGGAATTAACAAGCTGCAAGGAAATGCTATTAGCTGCTTAGCTTTAGAACATGTATTCCAAATGGCTCTACGGATGCCGCCGATATTACAAAAATTGAATACTTTTGAATTCAGTCATTGAATACTTTTGAATTCATTTTAAATAAACTGATGTAAGCAAAAGTGTACATGTTGACACTGTTGATGTTGTTGGTTGACAAAATTTGCTGTGTTCAAACGTTACGTGAAGGCCAATGCATTTAAAATAGCAAATCATGGTGTTTTGCACGATTTATTTTTTCCCGATTTTTTGCAAGATTCCGAGAAATTCCCGACTTTTTCCAGCATTTCCCGCATGAAATTTCAATTCCCACATATTTCCCGATTTTCCGACTCACTGGTTACCCTGCTTTCTCATTCTATCTGGTGTGGGTGGTTCCACTGCCCGTCCATCATCTTCAACCCTGGTTCTGCTTGTGCCATCTCTGCTACAACAACTTAAAATGCTCCTTCCACAAGGCGGGCGATCGGTCAACTGATTTTCGAAACTATCATTGAACATGACTGGCGCCGATTTATCATACCTGGCACAGCTTCCCTCAATTCCATCTAATCTAATGTCATACAAAGTTTAATTTTTGTTTGATGATATTTTCATATCTTTTTAGAAAAAAAAAATAACGGGCTTGGTGGTCATATGGCTACCGCTTCTGCCTCATACGCAGGAGGTCGTGGGTTCAATCCCAGGCCCGTTCCATTTCTCCTACTTTGTATCTTTTCATATATTTCTCATGTTCTAGCAATCGCTAGAACTGGAAATAGGCTTTCATACCGTTTCCATCTTCTATCCCTATACCTACAACTTGATTAGTTCTAGCAGGTTACTGTTAGAATTCGAAATGAGCGAAAAAGTTCGTTTCGGCATCCAATTAAAATACTACACCACCCTTTCATAACTATCACATTGGCAACCCGTTAACCAAGACGAACCTCTGCCATAAAACCTCAACCCCAAGATTCCAATAAAATTCCGCAGGAGCTCGTGGCGAGTGCAGAGGTGTTCTCGGCTTGCAGTGGGCGAGTGACTGCATCATCAATTCCTTCCCATCCCCGATGACCGTGAGGACGTGGCCAGCGCCGTTATCGACTATCCAAAATACTAGAGCTCTCGGCTGTGCACATTGAGGTTGGAGAGCAAATCCCATGCTTCCATCCATTGGTTCCCTGTGCAATTGCAATTGTTCAGGTCGATCACGGAGTAGCAACTACGAAATGCACGGTCATCATGCTCATGCTCATGCTCATTTTCATATCTTTTTAGAAAAAATATATTTATTTTGTTTAAAATTTAGGAATTGTTTACAGTTAATTCAATTTATTTATGAATATTTTGTTTTTTAATGGGAAATATTGATTTTATTTAGAAAAATTTTGTTATCAAATTTCGCTTTTCATATACAATTGTTAATATATTCTTGACCTTTATGAAATTCCTTTACGTCTAGGAAAAAGTTCAATAATTCATAGAAATTGAATATTTAGTATTGCTTTCATCCGGATTTGATCATTGGTAATTTCCAATTTATATTTTTTTCTATTATATTTTTTTTTCAGGAATATTTTATGTTAGGAGAGGCTGTACAACGAGCATTAATTGTAGAACTATGTGAGCAGATCCAGTCGCAATCAAGTTTACTCTAATAATTTTTGTTTCACTTGTGCTGCTTGGGTGGTGGCGTTGAAAAGCAATCTACGACTATCAAGAATGCTTTTATTGAAACCGATGAGAACAAACTGTGTGAGGTTGCGCAATAAAATTAGTCAACATTTAGATCAAATCGGAAAATTTAAATCTAACATAAAATCTGTGTTATTGGACACCAGTGAGACGTGGTGTGTATCAGCCGGTATCACGCAAATGCTGCACACATTCATCAACCGATGTCTACGGTTTACAACTCGGGTCTACCAACAAGGAAACAAAAAGTCGATAGAAATCTGACCTGGACCCAGAATAAGGCTGAAGCGAACAACCACCCAGGATGTAGATGTTCTATGTTGGTCAAGTTTACTTCTAGAGGGTTCGACTCTCCAAGCGTAGATCAATTGCCAATTGAAATGAAAATTCGTGCAATCGCAAGGATAGTTAGTTTTCCATACATAGGCTCCATGCAAACAAATCTCAAGTTTGATAAATAATTTCTTTTTACTGCATTTTTTGAACATTTATTTAATTCTGGGGTTGTTCCGTTTTTAAAGAAAATTTGTAGTGTGTCAATGCAATTTTGAGCAGGTGATGCATCCACGAAAGAAGAAGCATTCCTCAACAAAGACAACTTAAATTCAGGAACCCAAAAACTAATGGCCAAGTTTTGGCAATCGATAGTGGGTGACGAACGAAACGGGAACCTACCTTGCAGCATCGATCTGTATGCGGTGTCTGTGATGGCGAATACGTGTGGCGGTACTTCGTGCCGTTTGATGCCTTTATACTTCTCCATGATCTTCTCGGTGTAGATGGGTAGCTTTTTGTACGGATTGACCACCACGCAGAAAAGGCCCGAGTATGTCTGAAAGGGAAGAAGCGAGAGAAAGACAAAGCCAAAATGAAAAAAATGGATAATTGGAAGGTTTGGAAGCGATTTTGGAGCTAGAGGATTCAGCGATGAGTCAGAAAGCTGTTTTATTGTTGAAATGGAACTGTGTACATCGGTAATTGAAAATTGGGGGTGCAGATTTTGCAGAATTTGCCACTGTACTATTCCGCTTAAATTGGGCGGCATAATTGTGAAGGTCACGTGAAAACATAACGAATTGAAGATTCTGTTTATAATAACAACCCATTCAAGAAACTGTTATGCTGTACTCAAAACAAACTAATTACATGAACTGTTTGCTCGTTTATCGTTTCTTGATCCACTATTCCAGTCAATACTGGTACCGGTAATGTGCAATCACTGTATTGTAACAATCACATAATTCAAAACGAGTACGGTAGCTCATGGACATGGCTTCTTATCGATTAAAATGGCATGTGCCTCATTTCGATCATCTGTTTATTAAAACAAACTAATCTAAATGGTACCAAGTCGGTATACACTACTTACTCTCTGATCTATGTAGTAAGGTTTACCGATAATGCATAATAAGATTTGTGCGAAAATGTGACCAAAAACTCTAAATTTTATACATTTATCGATTAGTCATACTCAAATCGTCGAGGTGAGTCGATTGGTATATAACACTATGGGTCTCCGGGCCTCATATAAAAAATTGTGATGCTTTGTTATCAAACCATTTTCCAGTAACTTGCAAGTAGAAAAATAGTAAACTACTTTTCGACTATTGAGTCCTATTGTGAAACTGCGATGGCGGCGATCCCTTTGGTTCTGATGCTGAACCACAAATATCAACATCATGCACCATTGGCATTCAGTAAAGCTGAATTGCCGCAGCCGCTCCAGCCAGAAGAAAGTTCAACAAAAAGGCGTAATTAATTTAAATGGACATTTTGTTATTATTTTGTTCTCCTTTTCAGGTTGTTTTTTGTTTTCATTTTGTGACCTAGACCGACTCGCCCCAATGCGAAGCGCGGGCGGCCAGAGTGCTTCTGCTTGCTCGTTGATTGTAGCTACTATGCATGTAATTACTGTGGACGGTGTTGCGGTAGTCAAAGCGCAAAGCGGGCATCTTCTGCGAACTGTTCGCTTCAAACGAGCGGCAGCAATTTACACCCTCGGAGTCAAGTGTGTAGATTATTATAATGAAGGTTCTGCAACGGTCGGTATAAATATGCGACAAGATGCTGGTGGACTGGGCGGGAACCACAATAAATGCATACGAGCAACGACGCTAGTGCGGAAAAGATGGTCAAGGTGCGTGGCAAACAGATTGTAATGTGACAACATTTCTGCACGTCTGAACGAACGAGCAGGGGATTGTTGTCAACTCATAAACAGAGGCTACGTATGTGCAAAGCATTGATGTAAATTACGAGTAATTAACGGATGATGAAATTGGGAACATGTACCTTATTTGCAGCTAATATAGTAATGAAATAACTAGTTTTCTTGCAGAACTAATTTATTTGAAGCTTTACAAATTGATCAGCTCAGTTGTATTGTCGAGGTTGACAGCAATAAGCCGACTGTGAAACACGTCTTCACGATCATCGTATACGATAGAAGATATATAACAATGGAAGATAAATAATAATAATGAAACAAATCAAAGAAAAATATCAGGGACTCACACAACGCGGATATTTGATCTATATCCATAACTAATCTGACTGTAATTTCTAACATTCAACTTACATACATTTGACAAAGATATCATCAATGTTGACACTTGGTAGGTGTTGAAATATATGTTTGTCAAAGATATATTACTTATCTTGAATACTCTACTGACAAGTTGATAGACACGAAAATGAAAATTGACAAAGCGGAATCATACGGTCGTGTCACGAAGCTGCCACCAGTGTAACAAATCACCCATCAACTGTTAGTGTTCAGTCAGATGAATGAAAGAAAGACGCCACTTATTTATACTTGACATAGGCGCTAGCAGATTTTGAAGCTATATCTCCGATGGGGTGAGGAATTTCGAATATTAGATGACTAAGTCAGTAAACTCGCGATCCCCCTACTTACAAGCTTCCTACATTCCAAAGCAAATAAAATCTAATTACCAATTAGTAGTCAACCCAAGTAAGTGCACCCCGAAGATCTTGACAGAGTGCCAATTATCAAGCACCCGGGCAACCTTTATGATGTGAAATATTATTTTCAAAACAACATGCATCGTCGCCTACAAATCCTATCCAGTGGATCCTATGACTGACAGTACAAATTTGTTGGAACGCCCAAAGGTCGGCGCTATTCCGTGCCATAAACATCAGCATTTCAAACATCAAGTGCAACTATTATTAGAATCCGGCCGTCGTCGTCGGTATGCACGCGACGCGATCGACGCAATGCACGCCGAGCAGAGCACGGCGAAAGCTAGGCCCCATAAACAGGAATGACCCACCGCGCAACACAGTGGCAGTAGCAGGCCACTCAATTGAACGCGGCACGTTGTAAACGTGAAAGTGCTGAAGTTCTAAAATGTTTTCAACGCTTTTTCTGAATATTTTTTTCTTGTTCAGTCAGATAAGTGACAACATTCGTGCTAGCATTATCATTAGCATTGAGCAATTCGCACAAATTCGTAGGTGATACAAGCCTGGACTATTGTATGAGAGTAGTAGCATCACATTCATCCGTTACCACAGATATTGATGTAGGACTAATTGCAATCTCTTAGATGGAAGCAATGCACTCTCCGTCGAGATCTGTCCTGGCCACGCCCTTGCGAATACTGAGGATGGATAATTAGTTGGGCATCTACATACTTAAGCAAGACGTAGAAACCTCTACGACCTCTCATAGGCGCCACGGAAGGTTTTGGAAACATGTGGAAGGTTATAACAGTAGGGAAGCGTTTTGGTAGAACGTGAAACATATAGAAATTCAAAGTAGGAAAGGGACGAGCCTAGATTGAAACCCACGACCTCCTGCTTATAAGGCAGAAAGCGGTAGCCACTAGACCACCGAGCTCGTCAGATAAGTGACAACATTCGTACTGCCCTAATATTATTACTTTAATATTCATGATATTGAGGCAATACAATTTTTAAGAAAAAATCCAGTGTTTTTTTTTAATCCGAAACCACCATAAAATCGCAAAAAAGGAAAAGTAAGGTTATTGGTAATGAAAATTGCGACTTTGAATCAAAAACCCACCACTGTGCAGCGTGGCGTCTTGTACGGGCCATAAAATATTTTCGAGTGAAATTCTGCATCTTCCTGATGGTTGTCGTGCCGGCGTCGTTCTCAACCACAACAATGTCCGTTAAAAAGTAAATCTGCGTTAATCAAGTGGTATTATTTTTACTCGTAAATTGGTCGTTTCCACCTTTTTTCTTGTTTGCTGCATAAAAGTGTGCGAGTGTGTGCGCACGCGACTTAATTTATCTCGATGATGGCGGCAATTTCCCTGTTTTTATGGGACTTATAAATATAATCCGACAACGAAACGACCGTCCCAACGGCTGCAAAAAATATGAAAACTCTCTTCCTCGCTCTCGGAATTCGTACGCAAATCATATGTTTTGAGTCACCTAATATTAATCGAATTAATCCCATGACATGGCAGTGTCCAATGTTGGAAACATTGTTTATGTTTTTTTAATCCTTTTTATAGAATGTTTGCGTCGTAGTTAATAATAATGTCGAATGAAGTTAGTGCTTCAACTGTCTTGCATCTAGGAATAATCCAATTTGAAATCTTTTGTATTCGGAAAGCATGTTTGGTATAATATATAATGGATACAAACATCATTATCGAATGTATAACATTTGACCGAAAACCATTTCTCGGAATGCCGTTTCTGCGGATTATTGTATTTATCGGATTGGCATTTTTCAGTCAAGAATGGTGTAGAATTCAGCAGATTGTCATTTTTTCAGATTAGCATAGTATAGAATGGCTTCATCTTTTTCTTCTTGGCTTTACATGCCCCACTTGGACAATGCCGACTCACAGCTTGGTGTTCATTCAATTATTAACGGCGAGGTTTCTGACCCAAATAACCATTTTTCATTTATCATGAGATCAACACGTTGAAACATCTATGCTCTGAAAGGTCGATTTCCTGACCGCAAACCACGATCATATTGTTTATACATGGCAGGTAGAACCTATTAAGGTGATTATACAATCAAGCCATGTGGTGAATTTTAAATTCACCACACGGTTTTCTACTCCTATTATCAAAAGTTCAAATCTAGCGTAATAATTTTCGTACAATGCTGACATTCAAGTCGATTGTTCAGCATAAGTAGGCAAATGATCTACGGATGTTTTTATCCCCATTGTGGTTCTCTTAATTCGTGCTCATGAAAAATCACTAGAAAAAGCACGTGGCTTCCAAGATGGCCGATTTGTGGCTTTGTTGTATAAACAACTTAATAAAGGGATAAACTCTTCTCCTTGTCTTGTAACGGGCAAACGCATCCATTTGAAGAATCTTCCTTCCGTAACACCACAATTCAGTCTGATTTGGTTACATCAACCGAAATGCGATCAAAATCAGTTGTATATGGGTGACAAAATCATCTATACAACATAGGTGATTCTCGGGTTTCGCCTTATGCCGAGAAAACGTGTTCTTTAAAAGAAGGCACTATATCTCCTCCCTTCGCCTCGTACCGGACAGACGGTACAACTAGAAGAAGGCATCACCCTTCCCTTCACCTTATACCGAACAGACACTTTCTTTTAAAGAATGCATTATTTACTCCTTTCAGCTTTTACCGGGCAGACGCATTCATTTGAAGAATCTTCCTTTTGCCTTATATCGAGCAAACGTGTTCATTAAAAAAGGCACTGTCTCCTCCCTTCGCCTCCTAGCGGACGGACGCTACAATTAAAAGAAGGCATCACCCCTCCCTTCGCCTTATACCGGAAAGACGCCTTTCTATAAAGAAGGTTTTATCTACTCCTTTTGCCTTATACTGGGCAAACGCATTCATTTGTAGAATCTTCCTTTTACCCTATACTGAACAAACGTGTCAATTTTAGGAAGCCTGTATCTTCTCACTTTGCCTTATACCGGCCACATGCGCTCATGCAAAGAAAGCATTGCCTTTTTTCATTGCTTTAAACCACAATCCAAAAGAATTTAGACCGGATTGCAAAACACTAGCACCATGTAATTAAGTAAAATTCAATAAATATTTCAATGATATTTTTTCTGACTGAATTCCGCCAAACGGAATTCCGCGGAATGATTTTCAGTGAAAAAGTGCATTACGCGAAAGGTTTTTCGGCGAAAAGGTACATTCTCCAAAATGTCTTTCGGAGAATCGGTACATTCCGCGAAATGTCGTACCGCGGTCAAAAATTCTGCGATATGTTTTTAAGGATTGTATAACATTTCACCGAAAACTATTTCGCGGAATTCCTTTTCGCGGTTGAACATTTCGCGGAATAACATTTGGCGGTTTGTAACTTTTCGCGGTACGACATTTGGCGGTTTGTACCTTTTCGCCGAATGACTTTTGGCGGAATGTACCATTTCGCGGAATGCACCTTTTCGCGGAATATTAATAATAATTCAGCATTTCCAGAATTATTACCTGCGAGGTTTCTAAGCCATGTTACCATTTTTTTACATGCGTTTAACACGAGATTAACACGTTGAAACTTTTATACCTAAAAAGTCGAAAATTTATTTTTCATAAGTTTCCTAGACCGGCTCAGAAGTTGAACTCAGCCTTCTTCAGCATAGTCTTGCTTGGCAGCCTCGCATCTTCCCGCTAAGGAAGGCCTCCCAGAATATGTAGAAGTTGGTTTCAAAATTGCATTGTCCCTTATACCGGGCAGAAACATCCATTTAAAGAAGGCATTATCAAATCTATTCGACTTATACCGGGCAGATGCGTCCATTTAAAGAAGACGTTACTCCTGCCTTCGCCTTATAGCGGGAAGACGCGTTCTTTTAAAGAAGGCATTATCAACGCCCTTCGCCTTATACCAGGCAGATGCATCCATTTAAAAAAGGCGTTACTCCACCCTTCGCCTTATACCGGGCAGACGCATTCTTTTAAAGAGGACATTATCAACTCCTTTCGCCTTATACCGGGCAGATGCATTCCTTTAAAGAAGGCATTACCCATCCCTTCGTCTTATACCGGACAGACGCGTTCTTTTAAAGAAGGCATTATCAACTCCTTTCGCCTTATACCGGACAGATGCATCCATATAAAAAAGGCGTAACACCTCCCTTCGCCTTATACCGGACAGATGCATCCATATAAAGAAGGCGTAACCCCTCCCTTCGCCTTATACCGGGCAGACGCGTTCTTTTAAAGAAGGCATTATCAACTCCTTTCGCCTTATACCGAGCAGATGCATCCATTTTAAGAATGCGTTACCCCTCCCCTCGCCGAATACCGGACAGACGCGTTCTTTTAAAGAAGGCATTATTAAAACCTTTCGCCTGATACCGGGCAAATGCATCCATTTAATGAAAGCGTAACCCCTCCCTTCGCCTTCTACCGGGAAGACGCGTTCTTTTAAAGAAGGCATTATCAACTCCTTTCGCCTTATACCGAGCAGATGCATCCATTTTAAGAATGCGTTACCCCTCCCCTCGCCGAATGCCGGACAGACGCGTTCTTTTAAAGAAGGCATTATTAAAACCTTTCGCCTGATACCGGGCAAATGCATCCATTTAAAGAAAGCGTAACCCCTCCCTTCGCCTTCTACCGGGAAGACGCGTTCTTTGAAAGAAGACATTAGCAACTCCTTTCGCATTATACCGGGCTGAACATATGGTAGGGTTTCAAGTTTTGAAACCTTCAACCCAAATCGCCGGATTCGGGTTTGAAAACTTAGTACAATATCGGGTTCGGGTACGGGTTTGTGAGATAAAAAAAATCGGGTCCGGGTCGGGTACGGGCTTAAGAAATAAAACATTGAAAATTATTTTATTCGGTTTTGTTAATTGTGAGGCTAGTTCGTTGTTCGGACTTACATTTTTACACATATCTAGTTTGAATTTTTCGGGGAAAACTTTTGTGCCGGCTTAAATAATTAAATTATGTCGGGTTCGGTTCGAGTACGGGTTTACGAATGCAAACATTCTCGGGAACGGGTCGGGTTTGCATTAAATCCAAATAAAAATTTCCCGGATTGCATGCAATTAAGCAGAAATCGGTGAATATTTGTATGATAATTATTCTAACTGAATTCGGCCAAATGGCATTCCGCGGAATGATTTTCGGTAAAATGGTACATTCCGCGAAATGTCTTTCGGAATAAAGGTGCATTCCGCGAAATGTGTTTCGGAGAGTTGATACATGCCGCGGAATGTCGTACTGCGGAAAAAAAATTCCGCGAAATGTTTTTCGGCGAAATAGTATACAACCGTTTTTAAGCGAAATAGTATACAACTATCCTTTCCAAATCGATCCATCTCTCTTTATACTCACTAACTGTATGACCTGATCCGATACTTCAATTATCCTCCTAATTATAATTTCACTTGGTGATAAACTAACTATTTCGCTTCATACTAAAAAAACGAGTTATTTTTTCCTTCTATAATGTGACCGCAAACTATCTACATTAGATTCCACTTCTTGATACGAAAATTGTTTTAAGTTTTTAGTGCCAAGATCCACTTCTTGTTTACTTTCTATTTTGTTTTTTTTTTCGACCTTTCTAATAAAAAAATGTAATTTTTATCAATCATTGTATATGTGAAACAATTGTTTTTTAGTAAATTGTGAGAACTGGGCTAGAGCAAAAACAATTCAAATGCTTTTTGAGGTTTGCTTCATATTTTGCAGGCATCACACAGTACTTCCCTTGAATACATCACGTCTGTTCAAAAATTCTTAAGAACAGGATATATGGCTTAAACCTTATCCTTATATGCTGTGGTTGAGCACAGTTATTGTTGAAAATCTTTTTATATTGAAGTTATGACCAAAATTATGCCACCAGACTTGCTATTGGTTACAACGCCAAATACTCAAAAACCACAATCACTGTACACAACTCTTATTTAGGTTATCAACAATATCGAGCAAAATGGACTTTATGCTCGGAGAATTTTCCAAATCTTAGCTCTGGTGGTTGATGGTTTTTCTGCTTCAGCTTTTCACTATAAATCGTTTGTAAAAGCCGTAAGATAAGCAATTGTAATGTGTTGCTTGAAATGAAAGTTATAATAAGCCACATTTTGGCAACGAATGCTGAAAATATTATCCAAAAAAGTTTTGGTTAATCGTGTCGCTATACTAATAAAAAAAATTATGCATGCTAAAATAGTGTGAATGTTATCCGTTCATCCAAAGTGCGAAAATAGTTAAGTCCATTCGAAGACCACTTTATCAAGAAGACTGGCAGCTCTGGCATTTCCCCATACAAGCGGCCAACGTCATTGCCGGCAGAGCCTCTGCTGAGTTGAAGTGGTAGCTTGTTATCTGTGTGGTAGTGATCTCAGCTATCTGATGTCAATGAGTCTTATAAAGGTGCGGATGAAGTCGATGTATGCTTGTATCAGTAAACTGTCAACAAATAGCATTTATGGGAAATTTTGTGACGTCATGAGAGTACGGAAATCTATGTTCAGAAAAGTAATATACATATTAAATTAGTAAATCTGGTTTTTTCTTCTGACAATATTACAAGTGATTTTAATGAGTTAATTATGTCAACCCTGTCAGATACTACAGCTGGAGGAATAGAGAAAATTCACCCAGCGTTGTTAACTCGAGTTTAGTCATTACTGTACATTGGAAATTTTATTTTTAACTAGTATTACACTGATAATGATGATGTTGTTGATGATAATAATGGTCTCGCCAGTTACCCCTACAAAAGTTTGAGCTAGACGATTTGCCTTCTTGATCATTAATTATGATCAATTTTAATCAGATTTATTTTCAGCGGGTATAAATAACATAAACAAATAACATCGCTTCCAGCAAAAAAAAAGCACGAGTTAATTTAAAGAAACAGTTGAATATCACCACAGATTCTTTAAAGCATCTTTCTTCATGTTATTTTAAGAACAGGAACAGAGAGGAAAGAATGTTAAAATCAATCTCTAACAGATAGCAAGTATTTTTTCCACAGGAGGGAATTGGCTTCGACCTCGCGAATATAGATAAAAAACTTTCGTCATGAAGCGTGTATACAAACAATTTTCGCAAGTCGCAACTCGCAAGTACCAGTCGATTTACATTAGCCACCTTCGATTATGTCTTTTCAGTTAATTGCCTAGTTTCTGGCTATAAGTCCACCGGTGCCACGAACCACCAAGCCGCTTGGTTCGCCGGGCTTCAACATTTTCTTTTAAAATTTATTTTGCTGAAGGTCTACCAACACAAGCAAACGTCGATAAGCACCGCACCTTTATTATCCGCAATGGAATACATCTGTCAATTCCTGAAAACAAACCCCACACACGGAATCACAAATCAGTCCAGTTTTGTACATGCAGAAGAATTTCTCGTGAAAATGGGTTTGAAACAGAAAGAGTTTTTTGTAGCAATTCAGAAAATAAATAAATCATGTCAGTTATCGTAAAAATTCAAGATTTTTGAAGATTTTTATTGTAAATTTGACAGAACGTAGGTGGATGGAAATGCTTATAGCAAATTCAAAATAATTTGCCACAGAATCAAATTCAAAAAATTTCCAGTGGAGATAATTCCGAAGAATTTCCAGAGGAAATACGAATTTGTACAATCCCATTTATATAAGTCGAGTCAAGCACGAGACACTGAAGACGGCCTTACTGTTGGGATCGAAATACGTATCTGTCAAGATACAATTAAGTGGTGGAATTAAATGGGATTGTACAAACTCGTCTTATGGCAATTGAAGACATTCCACAATGTAGAAGGATTTTCCCTTCATCCAAGTGAACCGTACCGTTACCATAGTTTTTCAAGTGCTCGTACCGTTTTCACTCAAATCAGAAACAGACTCATATTCCACTCAACACTCGTCACATAAAGATCTATCTTAAATATTTCGTTATTATTGCATAAATGAACGAATTTTCTCGTCAGGCGTACAGATCAAGGGCATAATAATTGCCCAAAACTGAGATCATGTTGAAATTTTGCATTTTAGTGCATTTAAGGTGGTGTCCGGAATTTGAATCAATGTGTTCGGAATTTGAGACAATGTTTGATATGCGTGTTCGGAATTTGAGAAAATGTTGTTTTTTTTTTAATATAATCATTCAGTATTGATAGTTACAATCAATGAAATAGAATATCATGCGCTTGTATGAAAGTTCTCGCGCTTATATGAAAGTCTTCTCTTCGCTACACGATCGAAGCAATTGATCTATTAAAATATTTTAATTCTCGCTTAACTTTTCAAAAGGACCTAAGTAACATTTTTTTCATGAATTAATTTGAATAGCGCAATCAACAGAACAACATGAAATCTATTGATTGAAGTATTCAAATTAATTCATGAAAAAAATGTTACTTAGGACCTTTTGAAAAGTTAAGCGAGAATTCATATGCCATAAAGACAAAATATGCTGAAGTGTTCGGAATATTAAATTAAAACGGTAGGCAGCGAATAAGTGTAGCAACATACGTGAAAGAACTGGATGATGTAGAACAGAAATGAAGGAGTTCTGTCTATTCCAGCATACATATGTATTAAGAAATTTTAAAATTTGAATTGAATTAACAATAGATTCTATATTTATGGCTTATTTTCATTCCAAATCGTAAAATATGCTTTTCTAAAATAAAAGTCGTTTTGAAGAATGAACAAACTTTAATCTTTCATCGATCGAAAGCGGAAAAAGCATTCAAAAGATTAAACTTCAATAAAGCAGTTACAACTTATCACCACTTTAATATTTGCAATGAATGGATATACTTAATATGATTTTAGCCTAAAAATTGATCTACTTTACTTTCATCAGTGTAGAGTGCGGCCCTTTTATCATCAAATCAAGAGCAAATCCCGAATATTATTCGCCTTAAAGTTATCCCGCATAATCATTTACCGTTCTTCGTACAGTTACAAATATAACATTGACATAGTTGATATCGTTACCCATTAACATTAATGTTACGTTTTGACAGATTAATTGAGTTGAACAGCTCAGTTGAATTCAATTGACTTACCAGAAGTTGAACATGTTCAACTTTCTCTCCGTTCAAGTGAATTGAATTAAGGTGTTTACACATTCAATTCGCGTTCGATTCAAGCGACTTGCTCAATTCACTTGCCTTGTCTAAATGTAGCATAAGTTCTTCGAACAATACATATATCTATGATAAAACAATAACCTCATGCTTAATCAATGAGGTTTACAGTATTCGAGCCATAATCAATATAATGCTGATAAAATCTTTCCTCAAAAAATGAATTGAATAAAATTGTTTTCTTACGGTTAACATTCTCAACAACCCGTTCCTCTGACAGTTCGGTCTACGAAAACCGTAGGCACAATGGTCAAAACGATATCAGACCACAGTACGATTATGGTCCAGTACCATCATCGTTTCGGTTCAACATGGAACGTAAACCGTTCTAAAAATGATTCGGCTATTGTTTGGATTTATGCGGGATATTGATCTCATAAAATTGAAATTCATTTATTCTCAGTGTACCTCCTTTGAGTCAGCATTATATAAATGTGGTTTTGTTTAATTTCGATTAAACGTGTAAATGAGCATTCCGTCTCAGTTGCAATTCACTCACACAGACAAACATAGTACCACCTCGGCTCACCGAAAGCGCTGCTAACAGTGTCGCCCGATTTCAGACTGTGTTGCCAGTCTTCTTGATAATGTGGTCTTCGGTCCATTCTAAAAACTATTTTATTGAAAAAAAAAAAACTCTTGCACAGCCTGCCTGCTTAAGTGGGTCACACCTGTACTGGATCACTAGCTAGAGGCAAGTACAAGTAATAGCGTTGATTCTTAACAAATTACAAACTCAGATGGTATTATCATAGCAGCTGAGTAATTATGTATATTCATTTTGAATTCCTTTCACCAATTAATAGGCGTGACTCATCAAATGCTTTTGTATTCGTTCACTAATAGAAAACAAACTCTTAACTATGAGAGTGGATTATTCACCTCTGCCATGGATTTGGAATGGTGGTCATTTATGAGCAACTCAATTAGATAGCAGTTTGGTAACATTGATCTGCGCACAATACAGACAACAAGGCAACGATTTATGATAGATGCATAAAATAGCTTGGGTTGAGAGTAGAAGCACGTATTTGATCAACCATCCCAGAGGAAATCAACCATCACTAGTTAATTCAGAAATTCAACAGATCGATCTGAATGACGGCGCTAAGTTTGGACAGAATGCATCGACAGGACCAAACATGCATAAACCCATTAGGCGCCACCAATCAGCAGCAAAGAGCGTTTCCATCGGCGGCAGACTTCACGTTCTGAATCGGTCCAACTTGCATCATTATCTAAGCTAATTGAGCCGCAGTGAGCGGCGTTACCCGACCCTTTCCGCGGTGGCGGCACAGTTCCATCTATCGCCCGGCAGATATTTGCGGGAGCGAGTCACGATCTCCCTTCTGCCTTCTGGTAGTAGGACGGTTTGGCGTCAACTCAACCGCTCGCGGTGTGGTAGACAGTAATCGTGTGCCGGTATTTGCTCCTCTAATTGAATAATATCTTTATTATTTGCGCTGTATTGCTATGCAGCGTGAAGTCCTCCAATGAGCCGCGAACGGATTGACTTGCAGCCGGAGCCGGCCGGTAAAGTCGTATGCGTCGAGGCAAACATTTGAATAAAATCTAAATTTATTTTAGTTTTCTAAAAATTGTTGGTCACTGTGAAGCATCAACAGTAATATAAAGAGAAAACCTAAGGATTCGCCAAAAATATGTCACAAAAAAAATTGAACCATTTTCAAATGTTTGACTTGATTTAGTGTGAATGCGTACGACATTGAACTCTGCCGGACAACGTCATAGTCTCGTCTGGAATTATGATAAAAGAGCTTGATTTACAGTCGAATGTGCCAAGGCAAAAGGGGCGATTTGTCCCGGTGTGATGTTGGCATTGATAAAGAAAAGTTATGAAGCGGAATGTAGTATCGACATTCCTTTGACTCGAATGTATGCCGATATGCTATCGGAATAAATTAAATTGAATAATTTCGCAACAATATTTTGATGATGTTTTTGCTCTAACTCATTCATTTTTTTACCGATTTGTTTGGAATTTTCAGACATTAACCTTGAATGCCGATGGATTGGACATGCCGGTTCAACGGTTCCGGATTTATACGGAATTTCAGTGGGGTCTGTCGGGTGGCCATTTAGGACATATTTGGGGTTTGTTGTTCGTACCAACATCGTCTTTTCATACCCGTGTATCATGGAAAACGCTTCCCAAGTAACAATTTCCATGCTTCTTGGATTTATCTAATTCTTATTGCAGACTTATGACAGCAATCACCAAGCTAATTGCTCAGTTTTATTGGCGTTCTTATTGCTATCAATAAACCTCTCATAAATCTGCTTCAAAAAGCTTCATACGTCAAATGCCTATTGACCATATGAACATATCTATGGTTGTGATAAAGAGCGTAATAAATCCAATTTTCAACGCTCGAATAAAGCTCAAAATTTTGGTCATAATGTGGTCAAATGAATAACCCCCATAAGAATGTTTGCATTGCGAAGAGTTTATGACGGTGTTTGATAAAAGCGAAAATTTTCTGATCAAATTCCATGATGGCCATATTGAAAATGAAGTAGCATTTCGCAGTCAGTGAATTATTTCATTGAAATTCATGATTTAACAAAATTTTCACCGCGTATCATACTTTTTCTGATAACTAATTTTATTTATTAATAATTTAGGCAAAAGTACTATTCGATTTAGTGGACATCCCAGGTGTTGTGGTGATGAATATTTTCGATTAATTTCCTTGAATTACGTTATACTGCCGGCGCGTGGTGTTCAACGTTATTTTTTCGCCAGCTTTTACCATAAAGTTAGACGCGCACTTCCTTTCAATTATACTGAATCGAAAAAAACAACCTGAAAAAATATTAATTTGTTGTCATCATCATAACTTCCACCAACAATCCATTTTGTTATTATTTTCTGCAAAGTTTTATTTCTCTTTTTTCAGAGCAGCATTTTGGCAGCTGCCGCAGCCAAATTCCCCTTTTTGCGGGTGGTTTAAGAAGGGTTTCTAAATGCTCTTATAAAAGGTTTATAGTGGTTATCTGGAGAGGGCCACTTGGCAATATCTTATTCTTATAGTGGTTATCAGAAGGTTGCCGTGTATTACTCGGTTTTATTGTTAGATCTTATAAATTGATCCTGAAAACCATTCCTAGAGCGGAATAAAACTTGAAATGTTACTTGGGTTATTTGCGATGCCTCCGAACGAGTTTGGACCCAAGTAACAATTTCCATGCTTCTTGGATTTATCTAATTCTTATTGCAGACTTATGACAGCAATCACCAAGCTAATTGCTCAGTTTTATTGGCGTTCTTATTGCTATCAATAAACCTCTCATAAATCTGCTTCAAAAAGCTTCATACGTCAAATGCCTATTGACCATATGAACATATCTATGGTTGTGATAAAGAGCGTAATAAATCCAATTTTCAACGCTCGAATAAAGCTCAAAATTTTGGTCATAATGTGGTCAAATGAATAACCCCATAAGAATGTTTGCATTGCGAAGAGTTTATGACGGTGTTTGATAAAAGCGAAAATTTTCTGATCAAATTCCATGATGGCCATATTGAAAATGAAGTAGCATTTCGCAGTCAGTGAATTATTTCATTGAAATTCATGATTTAACAAAATTTTCACCGCGTATCATACTTTTTCTGATAACTAATTTTATTTATTAATAATTTAGGCAAAAGTACTATTCGATTTAGTGGACATCCCAGGTGTTGTGGTGATGAATATTTTCGATTAATTTCCTTGAATTACGTTATACTGCCGGCGCGTGGTGTTCAACGTTATTTTTTCGCCAGCTTTTACCATAAAGTTAGACGCGCACTTCCTTTCAATTATACTGAATCGAAAAAAACAACCTGAAAAAATATTAATTTGTTGTCATCATCATAACTTCCACCAACAATCCATTTTGTTATTATTTTCTGCAAAGTTTTATTTCTCTTTTTTCAGAGCAGCATTTTGGCAGCTGCCGCAGCCAAATTCCCCTTTTTGCGGGTGGTTTAAGAAGGGTTTCTAAATGCTCTTATAAAAGGTTTATAGTGGTTATCTGGAGAGGGCCACTTGGCAATATCTTATTCTTATAGTGGTTATCAGAAGGTTGCCGTGTATTACTCGGTTTTATTGTTAGATCTTATAAATTGATCCTGAAAACCATTCCTAGAGCGGAATAAAACTTGAAATGTTACTTGGGGAAGCACGATGGCCTGTTTTGAGCACCCTGGAACCGGTTCCGAGGCTCTAGCTGAAAAGATATAGGGTTACTGCTCCTGGACTTCATCTCATAGCTCCGATATTCATCCCACGAAAAACAAAGCAATGAAAGGGAATTTGATTTGTTTATTTTTTTCAGCAGTGTGCATGCATGTTAGCAAAAAGAAGCAACGAAATTGGTGCCGTTTTTATTTGTTTTACAGTGAGGTGAATTTATGTTCAGTGATATGGGAAAAGGGGCAGTTCCCTTATCAGAATATCATCAAATGTATTATGAGTCACATCAATTTTTTGCGAAAGACAATCTGAAACTAAGTGCTACTATCAATTTAGGCATCTATGCATTTATAAGAAACATTCCGGGAACACCGGAATCGATTCCAGAGACTCTGTGAAAGACTGAGGTGAGAGATAAAAAATGACTTACACCTTTTCTTTTTTTACACGGGTGGGTTTTAGTTGATTACGACCTTTAGCGTTGATGAAACTATGAGTTAACCCTATGAAAAAATTCACAAAAAATCAAAGAAAATTCAGGTGGTATTTGAAAAGCTGTGAAAAACCAGGGTAACCGGGAAATTAAAGAATACCAACCGTGTAAAAAAAATATTGGGTGTAGTAAGAGCAGAGGAAAGTTAAAGGTGTGAGCTGTGAAAAATGTGAAGGGAGAAATGTGGATAAAAAGTGGAATGTGAGACGTCTCGGTTATTTCTAACACCTCTCACTTCTCATTCAACACTTCTCACTGCTTGTATCCCACTTCCCATTTCTCTTTTCTGGATTCTTACAGTGGGAAATCAGATGTTAGAACTAAGAAGTGAGACGTGGGATGGCTTACTTCTTATCTCCATCTGCTCACTTCTCACTGTTTATTTACCACTTCTCGTTTACCAACTATTATAAGAAACGGCATTTTCAGCAAATTAGCACCGGGTCACGGGGATAGGGTAAGCCGAGTTGGTATATTTGCTGCACTTCAAAGATCTGGTAGAAAATATTTTAGTTATTGGCGCAAATGTATGTGAGAGGGTGTCTTTTGTAACCAAAACAAAAATGTAAGTAGTAACTGCTCATTCTTCATTTGTAGCCAAAAAAGTAATACGACGGGTAAACACATTTTTAATAGAGATTTTTTTTTGTACGATTTGTAGAGATTATTTGATTATTTAGATTATTAGATTATTTTTTATATTAATGGGTACTGCAAGAGCAGATACTCTATAAAGAGCATTGCAATAAAGAATATGCGGCCATCTTAGAATGTCAGACCATTTTAAAAAATGTTGTGAATATGAAGGAACGCAATATATGTATTTTTTGGCAATTTATGTAATCAGGGTGTCGACTCAAATTTGAGAATAAAATTCCCTGACTTTCCCTGACTTTCCAGACCCTTCCTCGAAAAATTCCAGGTATGAAAAATGTTTTTTTTTTCAATTCCTAGAAGCGCATGAAAATCTCTGCATGTATAAAACCTTGAAGCCCATATGAGTTCTTAAGCTACTAAGCCTAATCACCTCTAGAAACAGAACATTAAGGATTTGGAGACTATCGTAGGCAATTCTGGTCGTTCACAAAGATTCGACTTTATAAGCCCATCATCAAATGGAAGTTCGCGGAATATTTTTAAAACATTACCTACAGAATCATGTTTGGAGATGAGGACGTTACTGTAGAGTGCCGTCGCAGGTCAACAAAAATATTATTCACGGTTTTCGTTTAACAAGCTTCCAAATATCTGGTTGTTGGTTGTAGTTTGAACATGTTTGATGATTGTTTGTTGAACTGTTCTGAACTATGGCCTATTTCAGCCATTTGATTCAGTTTCGACTGCTTTCACTAGATGATCTTCATACATTTGGGCGTTACATTTTTATCAAGAGGTAGTGTGATATATTTAGTTTTTCATCAGAGTTAGTAGAGTTCATTAGAGCATTAAATGAAATTTTCCTGTATCATAAGTACTTCAAAATAATTTTATAAGGAATGACTCTCGCGATTGATGATCAAGTATTTGAACTAACTTTCAGAACTTCTTTTGTTTGATGGGAACATAACTTAAACGCTACTAATAAGGAAACTGCAAAACAAAATCGAAACGGCTCCGACACAAAACCATCCAAACTAAATAATCTAAAATATTAAAGGGGACTTTAAGAAAAAGCTATTTGGATCAGGTCTCAACAGTGACCATTTGAGCAACGTGGCTTTGGAACTTCTGTTATTGATTAGAGATCAATAGAAACAAACTCGATTACCATGGGGAACATGAAAAGGGCTTTTAGTATAGAGACTGCCAACGGACACACAAAAAAGAAGCTTTATAGCTTGATAGTGGAGGTGGTTGTCGACTGTAACTGCCTCGGAGTATTGTTTATCGGCTATGCAGTCTGATGACTAGCAGGTATATTAACCTTTAGTCGTCGCGAAGTAGTTAAGATATCGATAATCACTCTTCGGGAAAATACGTAAGACACGCGTTGCTTTTCCGTTTTTGTATCATCATGGATATGGCGTCGTTCAAAAGAAATATTTAGTCGCTTGCCAAGGCGATTTCCAATATATTTCCTTCCCAACTAACATACTATTTCTTACCAGTGCGCTCATGAAGATGTAGAAGATTCCTCGTTCTCTTGTAGCAATGAGTGTCGAACTAATTTTCCTACCCTTATGCTAATTGACTGTGAGGACGTGGCCGGCATCGCTATAGGTCTTGAATTAAAGAAACTCCGAAACATGCACAATGAGAATGGTTTTCTAATCCCGAGAAAAGTATTCAATTGGTGAGCTGTGCATTATTTGTTGTTTCTTGGCCAATCACGACTAGCAACTACGATGGGTATACTAAATTTAAAAAAAATCACTGTACATTTTAATTATTGGGGGTTGTGATTTTTTCCCCTGACCTCAATCAAAATTCCCTGACTTTCCCTGACATTCCAGGTCCAAAATGAAATTCCCTGACTTTCCCTGACTTTCCAGGTTTTTCCAGGTAGTCGACACCCTGTGTAATTGATTATAAAAGAGAAACAACAAAGTAAAAGCCTGAATGGATAATATCTTCGATTGTGTATTGCAATTCAGTATACATATGAAATTGTTTACAAGAAGAAATTTGTTTGTTTTTGAGTTGAAATACAAATATAAATGATTATGCTTTTCTGAAAAAAGTTAGAAGACTAAAGAAGGCTAAAAACAAATTATAATCTCATTTCTCCAACATTTTTTACGTGCGGCGTCTCCTCCTGAGGTGCGGTGTCTCACCCGGATTTAACTTTTTTTTAAAATAAAAATAGTACAGCTCGATTTTTTTTGCAAATGATATCTACACAGTGTAGAAGGATCCCTAAACTATCAAAAACATTAAGAAGAGGTTCAATTAAACGTTTAGTTTTATAGAATTGTTGATTTTTAAAAAGATGTGGCATCTCACCCGGATTTACCATATGCAGACATATTTCAAAATCACCAGTGCAAAGAACCCAACATAATCATCTGCTTTCTGTGATAATTGCATAGCTTGTTGTGTAACTGTACGGCTGTGAGTCGAAATAGGGTATTCTGTCATTGGTCGAATATTTTTTTTTATGTCTTTATTAAGGAAACTTTCAGCCCGAGGCTGGCGCGTCTCCGGCGTTGGTCGAATATCGCCAAATCACCCAACTCACGACATTTTCAGCTCAACCAGCTGGCCTTTTTGGCTAAATGGTACTCTCCGGGTATGATCTGTTCGACCAAATAACATTATCAACCGTATAATCTTGTGACGTTTTCGGCCGTATAAGCTGTTCGGTCAAGTGACCTGTTTGTCAAAACGACATTTTCGACAGTACGATCCGTTAGGTCAAATTACATTTTCGAGCAAAAAACATTTTCTGCCAAACGACATATCCGGTCATATGACTTGTTAAGCAGGATGACACGTTTGCCCAATAACATTTTCAAACAAATTGAGCCATTCGCCATTAGACGCCATTTTTGGCCAATTCAGCTGTTCGGCGAAAAGATATTCGGCCAGTAGTTGGTCGGTCGAATGATGTGTTCCACCAAATCTCTCTTCCGGCCGTATGACTTTCTCAGCTAAATGACTTCTTTGGTCGGATAACTAGTTTTAAGCCAACATTTAGTCTGGATAGAATTTGGCTAAATGACTAAATGACTCCCTTATGCCCAAAACTGACCAACAAGTTTCTTCACGATACGGGTTTGAAAAAACGATGCACAATGGTGCGTTTGGCAAAAATCGTGAACTTTTTTACCACTTTAGGGTGTTGTTCTTTTGCATCAGTATCTTCGGGAATAAATTGTACAAAAAATATGGCGCATCGAATGACGGAAAGTTGTAGTTCCAATTTTGACACAGGTGGCACTGCGAAAAGTAACTTCTTTAATAAACGATTTTTAAATATGGTGTCTTTGGCAAAGTTTTAGTGTAAATTATTATAATTGTTTTTGCTGAAGACACCGTGTCCATCTATCATCGTTTTTGAACTACGGGCGTTTTATTAATACAATCCAAATCTAACTTAAATCCAATTCAAATCTAATCCAACTACAATCCAAATAAATCCAATCCAAATTCAACCCAAATCCAAACTTAATCTAATCTAAATGCAATCCAAATCCATTCCATATCAAATCCATATCCAATCCTCATCTAATTCAAATCCAATTAAAATCAAATAACCAATCCAAAACCGATTCAAATCCAATCCAAATAAAATTCGGATTCGATCCAAATCCAAATTCAAATCGAATGTTAATCCAATCTTTATCCAATCCAAATCTAATCCAAATCTGATCTAAATCCAATTCAATTCTAATCCAAATCCAATTCAAATTCAATCCAAATCAAAAACAAATGTAAATCGAATCCAAATCCAACCCCAATCCAATGTAGATCAAATCCAATGCAAATAGAATGTAAAAACAATCCAAATCCAATCTTAATCCAATCCAAATTCAATCTAAATCCAAATCTGATCTAAATCCACTACAAATCTAATCCTAATCCAACCCAAATCCATTTCAATCCAAAAACAATTCATATTCAATCCAAATCCAAATCTAATGTAAATCGAGTCCAAATCCAACCCAAACCCAATGTAAATCAAATCCAAATCGAATCTTAATCCAATCAAAATCTAATCCAAATCCATTCCAAATTCAATCCAAATCCAATCTTAATCTAATCCAAATCCATTTCAAATTCAATCCAAATCCAATCTTAATCTAATCCAAATTTAACCCAAATCAAATCCAATTCCAAGCCAATAAAAACCCAGCTTAAGTCCAATTTGAATCCATTCAAGATAGAATAAAAAATGCTGAGATTTTGGCAAATACAATGAAGGGATATGAAACAATTTGTTATCATAATTTGAGCAATCTAACGCAAACTCATTTCTATCCACTTTCTAAGGCATTTGGTACCTGATGGGTACAAGCAATATGGGATTCTAATAGGTGGGTCGCTAATCCAAAAAGTTTGGGAACCTCTGAGTTAGAGCAAAAACAGCATCAAAATTTGATTGCGCGAAACAAATTGAGGATGCAAAGGTTAAAATAATACAAAATTGTGAGATTTCAATACAATGATTGTATTAGGATCTGCCGAAATTGTATGTTCAAAACTATTGGACAGTATCTGCAGAATTGTATTAAAATCAGCCATCCGCTGGTTGGGTGTAGGATGGGGCACATCATAATAACCCGCATGTATTGGATCAATATCGCTGACCAAGGATGTTATCGATCAATTAGTAATCTGCCTTCGATCATTTAGTAGTTTGTGAATGACTCATTCCAGAGCCTAAATTTCAAAACATGTTGTACGGTGGACTTCTAGTGCAAAGGTTTATCTACAGCTCTGCCTAACAGTTCGTTGTTTGAATTTCACTAATAACGGGCTAGAGCGCTAGTAGCAGTAACTTAGACTAAATTATTGCATATTTTGTAATCATTTAGTATAAGTATTGCAACTAGCACCGTAACTCCTTTAATAGTGGGATTCGAACATCGACCTGGGGTGACATTGCGCATCTCGAATCGAATCACTCGATTCGTACGTTTTTGCATTCGTTTCGAAAAAATTGCGGCATTATGTATTTCGTTCGACTTCATTCAGTCGCAGTACAAGATTTCGAATGGTGCTGTACTAGCTCAATCGAGTATGTTCTGTCAAACGAAATGTAAACAGAGAGAATAAGAGATAGCTGTCTCCGTGTTTATTATGCCGCCCGCTGGAGAGACAACCTTCAGCGCATTGCGAATGTGAGTAAACAAAGAGAATAAGAGTAATTTCATCTGCGTGTAGCATGTTGCCTGTTGGAAAGGCATCCTTCATGGCATGAATTGGCAGTTAATTTATAAACAAGCAAATCGTGCTCAATGGCTATAAAAACAATATTATTTATTGAGCAGTTGAAACCGATTAAAACATTATGCCGATACGACATGTTTTATAAATTGAAATATAGTTACGACACAAATTATAAGATTTATTATTAATTGCATATTATTCGGCAACTCTGCCGTACGAAAATCATTTTTTTTGGTAAATGTCTTGGCTGTGCATATGCACAGCACATGTTTCTAAATAGACAAATTGATATGAAATTTGCGAAAAAGAATCCACGTGTCTTGGAGGGACTCGAACCTTCAAACTCCTACTCTCTAGATAGGCGTGGTAACCCCTACACAACAAGACCACTTAAAGGTCACGTTTTCGGAAAAAGCCATCAGAATCCGAGTACCAACCTCAACCACGGTTAGCTCTTTTTTGCAAATTGAATAGCTTTCGGATGCTTGATTTGTCCAATCTTCACATGTGCTTTACTGTTGTATATCCACAGCCAAGCGAGTGCACATTGTTTATTAATCGAGAGGATCACACTCTATGCCCCTTGCTATTGGCTTGCTTGGATAAAGCATTTGATAAGCTTGATTGCTCTAATTGTAATCAAGTGCCGGTCTTCCACCGTCATTAGTCGTCTGAGTACAAGCGACCGCATGCGTAGAGCAATCAAACTCATCAAATGCTTTAGCATTTATTATATTTATTCGAGTTTATGCCACAGATCCAATTTGAGCTAAATAATTTAAAGCTAAAAAGGATTCGATAATAAATTACTTTGATGTTTCCATGTGTTTTAGTTAAATGCACTTGGGTTATCTCTTGCGCGTTTTTTTTTTATTTGACTCAACTATTTTTACGTAGATTTTGGAATATATACTTTTTTACGCAAATTTTCCCCATAGATTTTTCACGCGGTTTGTCGAAATCGTCAAGAAATACGTGAAAACCGCAAAAAAAAAAAACGATTTAAGTTGTAGTCGTTTTTACGAGGATTTCGGGATAATTAGAGATTGCATATTGACTGGAAACTTTAAAAGTAGGTATACTAATGACATTCTTTCCTTCAAGATACAATAATGAAACATTTATACTCTTCCCATAGAGAAATAATCCATAATCCATAATCCATAATCCATCCATCCATCCATATATATAAAACTCAATGTTTGTATGTTTGTATGTATGTTTGTATGTATGTTCCAGCATAACTTCGGAACGCATTGACCGATTTTAACCAAATTTGGAACACACATTCTTTATCTTAAGGAAACGACGATAGTGGGTTTATGGATGCTGTTCGGAAAAGGGGGAGGGCGTGAGAGAGGGGGGGTATTGCTTAGTCATCGATCAACTCAGTGTACCTTCTGAACCCCTTGCCCGATCTCAACCAAATTTGGGACACACATTCTTTATCTTAAGGAGACAATGATAGGGGGGTTATGAATGCTGTTCGAAAAAGGGGAGGGTGTGGGGAGGTGTATTGCTTAGTCATCCATCAACTCAGTGTACCTTCTGAACCCCTTGACCGATATCAACCAAATTTGGGACACACATTCTTTATCTTAAGGAGACAACGCTGGTGGGGTTATGGATGCTGTTCGGAAAAGGGGGAGGGTGTGGGGGGAGGGGTATTGCTTAGTCATCCATTAACTCAGTGTACCTTCTGAGCCCCTTGACCGATTTCAACCAAATTTGGGACACACATTCTTTATCTTAAGAAGACAACGATAGGGGGGTTATGGATGCTGTTCGGAAAAGGGGGAGGGTGTGGGGGGAGGGGTATTGCTTAGTCATCCATTAACTCAGTGTACCTTCTGAACCCCTTGACCGATTTCAACCAAATTTGGGACACACATTCTTTATCTTAAGGAAACGACGATAAGGGGGTTATGGATGCTGTTTGGAAAAGGGGAAGGGTGTGACGGGAGGGGTATTGCTTAGTCAGCCATCAACTCAGTGTTTTTTTTGAACCCCTTGGCTGATCTCAACCAAATTTGGAACACTCATTCTTTATCTTAAGGAGACGATGATAGGGGGATTATGGATACTGTTCGGAAAAGGGGGAGGGTGTGGGGGGAGGGGTATTGCTTAGTCATCCATTAACTCAGTGTACCTTCTGAACCCCTTGACCGATTTCAACCAAATTTGGGACACACATTCTTTATCTTAAGGAAACGACGATAAGGGGGTTATGGATACTGTTCGGAAAAGGGGGGGAGGGGGGGGGTGTGGGGATTGCGTAGTCATCCATTAACTCAGTGTACCTTCTGAACCCCTTGACCGATTTCAACCAAATTTGGGACACACATTCTTTATCTTAAGGAAACGACGATAAGGGGGTTATGGATGCTGTTTGGAAAAGGGGAAGGGTGTGACGGGAGGGGTATTGCTTAGTCAGCCATCAACTCAGTGTTTTTTCTGAACCCCTTGGCTGATCTCAACCAAATTTGGAACACTCATTCTTTATCTTAAGGAGACGATGATAGGGGGATTTTGGATACTGTTCGGAAAAGGGGGAGGGTGTGGGGAAGGGGTATTGCTTAGTCATCGATTAACTCAGTGTACCTTCTGAACCCCTTGGCCAATCTCAACCAAATTTGGAACACCTATTCTTTATCTTAAGGAGACGACGATAGGGGGGTTAGGGATGCTTTTTGGAAAAGGGGGAGGGTAAGGAGGGAGGGAAATTGCTAAGTTATCGATCAACTCAGTGTAACTTCTAAACCCCTCAGCCGATATCAACCAAATTTGGAACACACATTCTTTATCTTAAGGAGACCACGGAAGGGAGGTTAAGCATGCTCTTGGGAAATAAGAGATGGTATGTGGGAAGGGGTATTGTTTAGCAATTGATCAACTCAATGTAAATCTTGAGCCCCATGACCGATTTGAACCAAATTTGTATCAAATATTGTCTGTCCTAAGGAAACGATTTTAGTGGATATTGGTAGGTCCGTTTAAAATGGGGAGGTTGTGAGAGAGAGGTATTGTTTAGTTGGCGATCTATTCAGCATAACTTCTGAATCCATTTCCGATGTTCACCAAATTTGAAACCCATATTCTCTGTCTATGAAAGACTACATCAGACTGGGTAGGACTGTCATAGCTGAACGAGAGAGAATATATTTATTAAACGAACAGTTTAGTATACCTTTTTATCGCATGGGTGAATTCAAACCAAATATTTAAACACGTATTGTTTACCCAAAGGAAACTATTTTAGAGAGGCTTGGAGGAGTTTTTGAAATGCGGGAGGATGTTGGGGTTGGATATTGTTTAGAAAACGACTTAATTTAAAATCCTTTTTCTTTAGTTCATCTGAGGTTCTTTGACAATGTACAATGCTCCGAAAACAATTCCTCAAAAATAGAAAATCCTCGACAATAACATTTCCCTGAAAATGACGTATCCCTGAATGAAGCAGGTCATCAAGATAACACTATTTGGCCTAAGGTCATTCGACATGAAGTGAATTTGGGATAATACTGAACAGCATCAGAAAAATCTTTCATAGAAAGCATGCATTTGCTGGGTATAAACCAATGATAATTGTTACCCTTCATCGGAATCATAGTTTGCCCAGTGAAAAGCAATGAATAATGTGTTTTCTTCTGGGTGGTGGATGTGATTTCTCTTTTAAAAGTAGGCATTTTCTCGGAATAAGGCAATGGTGGGTGTGATCCCTTCTTTAAAAATATGCGTTTGCCCGGGATAAGACATCGGTGGATGATTTCCCTTCTTTAGAAATAGAAGTTTGCCCGGAATAAGGCTATTCAAACCCCCTTCTTCAAAATCAGTCAATATTTCCAAAAGCCTTCTTTTACTCAAATGATGAAGTATCAACAAGTAAACACAATTACCCTGTTAATCAATTGGTTTTATTATTTTTCGATTGTGAAAAAAAAACTGTTAACCAAACTGGCAACTCCGAGCAAGGCCGGGTACATAAAGCTAGTAAAAAATATAATGAAATACTTTCAGCAAGAAATGACTCTCGAACAACATTCGAAAGCTATAAAGGTGACGAGTGATTTTCATTCGACTTGAGTCGTTTTTCAGTGTGCTATCGAGTCTCCATAATGCCAAAACATCTCGTTATTCTTGTACCTCCTCGAGCATACTCGAACGATGAGTCGTTTCCGAGATCGGATCGAAAGCCGTAATGCCAAACATGTTCGACTCGATAGAATTACGTTCGAATCGAGATGCACAATGCCACCCCTGTTTAGAAGAGTTGTAGAAAAACCTTCGCACTAAAAGTCCACCATACAATACATTTTGAAATTAGGTCTCTGGAATGAGTTATTAACAAACTACTAAATGATCGAACGCAGATTACTAAATGATCGATAACATCCTTGTCGCTGACTAATATTAACCATCTCTGACCACAATCAGGCATAAATGACTTTTATATATTTTTGTTTCATACAGCAATACAATATATAATCTTGGAGGCACTACTATGAACAACGGGCTTTACAGGAATGACGCCAATATTTTATGTTGTTTTTTTTTTTTTTTTTGTGTCTTTATTAAGGAGACTTTCAGCCCGAGGCTGGCTCGTCTCCGGTATTTTATGTTGTATAAAACAATGACATAATGACAAATATTCTTTAAGTTCATCCAGACATTGAGATTGATTAGATATAGATATGGATATCATTTTAATTGTGTATATAAACGACTTAGTTCACGACTCAGTGAATTTTTTAACTAATTTGCTGATGCCGGATCTAATAAATGAGAAATCATTAAGCACTTACTAGTTAACAATCAATAAATTTTCCACCCGAAAAATTTCCTAACCAATCTGAATTTGACCACGCCATCTCCAGAATGTTCTATTTACTTGGCAGTCAGTCGAACGCCTTACTGCTGAATTACGGAAGGCTTCAACAACTTGAAACATACTTTATTTTTTCATGTTATTGTCTAGTTTTTCAAACAATAATCCGAACACAAATGTGCGACGAGGAGCTGTCGGTCGTTACGTAAAATCTGATGCCTACGAATGTACGTTAGCCAAAAAGATCAAGAAAAAGATAAGTGCGGCAGCGTTTGTTGATTCGAAATGACAATCCATACCAAACCTGTCACGGATGTGGAGGTAGCTGCAAGATCGTTGATTTGAAGATCGGTGGAGGCGTTCAACAGCTGCTAGTCTGTTGTTGTAACAAATTGAGATTGCCGGTAAGCTCGTTAACACAGTATAAGCCACAACAGCCCATACCATATAGAACCACTAACGGTAGTTTGTAATGAATAAAATAAAATCACCCTACCAACTAGATTTGTCTTGTTAAGGTGACTCTACTTCCGATGCTGTACGATTGCAAAATTCTATTACGTCAATCGGTTCGGTCTCAATATGAAGCCAATTGCATCCGATCTGTCAGTTTCACTGTCAACCCCGGTGCCATGCCATTGTTGTTTTAGTGCTGCTGACATTGACCGGGGAAATCGGGCCACACGCGCCGGTGGAAAGTGACGCCAGGAGAGCACCGGCATCATATCGCCATGGCCGTCCAAACAAAACATTCATTTCGCACCCAACCAACGCAACGCCACAGGTCCGCACCACCTAAGGTCGCGTGAGATCATAATTTAGTCCGTTCCTACCGGCACAGCACATATGCCGGCCGGTCCGTTTGTTACCCACTGGCCTGCCTGGTGCTTCCGAAGCTGTAAACATGTGTCGCGTACCACAGCATCATTTCCCCGTCAAACCATCAAACGACACGCGGACCAGGAATGTGGTGGGGATGGCTGACACTACAAATGGGCCACGCGATCAAGATCAGCTCACGGTCGATGGCGGTGGGGTGCGCGGTAGCGTTAAGCGGAGTCGCGTGGTTTATGTTTAGCGTGATGCTAGATCGAATTAGTGATGTTATTTACACTAGCGGCTTGTTGCGGGAGTTTAACAGGGGCTATGCGTGAAATCGTTTTGAAGTGATAATTTACTCTCGTTCATTGTGATGCCAAACTGGGTGAAAATGATGGGTATAATTTTATGTCAGCTTTGTTAGTCGACCGTAATTGTGTTTAGTTCGCCCGTTCAATCTGCTCATCATAGGGGTAAATAGTTTCTGATAAGGTAAATTGTCGGTAAACACAGGGGGAGAGTAAGCATAGTTTCAATTATTTTAAAACAGAGTTGATTATTATCGCGTGTAAAATAACGTTATTATGTAGAAAGTACTGAAAAGGAATTAATGTAAAACTACATTGTACGCAATGATAAATCGATTGCACTAGGTCAAACGATCATAAATCCACAGATTTGTAATAAAAAATATTTTAAGAGTGTATAACATTATTTCGTCTTATCACAAGTTCTTGTTTCTGCTTATCAACAAAATAGAAAAGCATTGATCCTCAGGAGTCAGGAAGATTCCTAACTTGATAAATACCATCTGAATCAAACAAGGATGTACTTAATGTGATACATCTTTGTTTGCTAATTCCGCAGAAACAAACGGATCATATTAATTTTTTGCTGGGATTGAACATGTGATGAAGGTTGATCAACATTCCAGACTGGTGGATTGCACCACGTGACCCATTTATCGACAGACTTTTGTAAGTAGCGACGTACTTCTAAAGTCACGGCACCCATCTTCTCGAGTGTGATTCTCATCAGGCAACCGCAGATCGCTACCAGATGGTCGATTATTGCTATTGGATCGCTCAAATAACCCGATGACTGCCATAAATAGTCGAGGCGCTTTGTTCCACGCCCGATAATGCCTATCCGGCGCTCCACAGGCAAATGCGTTACCACAGAAAGCCATTGAGCAGGTCTTTTACACATTTAATTTATTAGCTATGCTTGCTTTACACGACGACGATGTGGTGATTTATTGTTTCCAACTTTTCACACGTCAAAGCGGTGACCATAGACGGACCAACTATGGTGGCCGACGGCTAGCCTTAAGCGGTCAGTGCAGCGGTTGATCGCATGAGCGCACTATATTCCGCTGAGCTAAGCATTTGCCGAAGTGTGTTGTTGATCAAACGCTGGGGAGGCCGCGTCGTTGCCCCCCGTTGGACAAGTGACGACGACGCGGCTGTTGCCCCTCTTTGTGCGAGAGGATGGATGGATGCATGTGTGTAGACTGTATCCAGTTCCAGCCAGCTCATGTTGCATAGACAGATAAGCACTGTGTGGTCAGGAACCGGGCTGGCAGCTGCGGGAAGATTAATATTCATGGTCTAGTGATCGCTATAGAATACACTACAATGATGCCGTGGTAAAGGTTACCACTAAGTGTAATTTCTATTCAATCTTCTAACAGCTCGTTTCAGCGCTGTGTTGATATCATGTCTATCACTAGATATGGAAAGTGTGTAATAACAATTACCATAGATGCTTATTGAACTATCAGATTGGCTAATCATCGCAAATATAATTATTATTATTTTTAAACAATGGTATTCTGAAACAACAGAATGAATTTGAACACTGTTGTGAACTAAATTAACATTTACGCCCTTATAATATTGAACGTGTGGCACGCAACACTTCTTCGGACATGTGTATTCGTAGTTTCAAACTGGGTAAGCAAACAATGACTTCTACAAGGGGCATCGTCGTGGGGGCTCTCCATGTTCGGCGATCCGAGTGAAGCGTGACTACGATAATGATCACTGTCATCGTCAGCCAGAGTCGCGTAATACGTGCGTTCCTAATCATATGCAAACACCGTAGCCTGTTGGACTGGACAAATCATCCTCTCATACATGCATATATGGCTCTTACTTTTTGTGAGAGCTTTCCAGGTGAGCTTAATGATGGAAAAAATCCAATGAATCACTCGGCTCAAATGCGATGACTCGGTTGACTGAACTTCCTTTGTTCCTTAGTTCAGTGTATTTGGTGAAATTTGATCCCACTACTTGATTTCAATGGGGAATAGGTCACCGTCAGGCGAAAGACTAGTTGGCATGTCTTTTGAACATTAAACAAGTCAGTAATTTTATAAGCATTTTTTGTACATTGTATTTCATTGTGATTGGCTTTCTTCTTTACCCTGTTAACACAACATCGTGAAAAGACCCCTCGATTTTGCGACTATTATACTGCATTTCTGTGTGAATTTAAAAAAAATCATAGAACTCATTTTGAAACTCCCCCCTTAATTAAGCGGTGATTAAAATATATCGAAGAAATGCACAGGGTTCTGTTTTTATACGATTTACATTTTCTCAGTTTGGCGCTCATCCGAAATATTACGAACATTAATAACGATCTGACTATTCTTTAAATTATTTGATTTTTTTAGGAACATTTTGCCTGGAATTTGGTAGTAAATTGAGCCACATGATCAAAGGTCGAGGATATGCTCTGATAACTTTTTCGGAAGAACGGACAAACCAAACGGCAGATCTACTTCCGAGGAAGGGATCACATCCATCTTATTCTAAGCAAACACCTAGCGGAAACTGTCAAATGTTGAACGGCTAATTTTGTCGCATATTGTTGAACTCCCATAAGAAATGCACGTTAAAATTAGCCGTTCAACATTTGGCAAATGACCCTACCTCCAAAAAAGAAATCAATCACAATTACCGTTGTCTGATGCAGAATAAATTAAATTAGGTAATTTGCAGAAGGAACCAAAACTTCAATCCGGGCAAACGCATACATCCAAAGAATGAATCACATCCACCATAGCGAGCAAACTCCTTCTTCCATAAAAGGATTACATTTAAATTTTCCTTATTCCGAGCAAAAGCCTACTTTTAAAGAAGGGGTCACATCCACCACTGCCTTAATCCGAGCAAGCGTGTACTTCCAAAGAAGTCATCACGGCTACACTTGCCTTATTCCGGGCAAACGCCCACTCTAAAAAAAACAACTACACAGGATTTTGTTTTTACACGATTTTTTTTCGCTCGTATTTTTGATCGTGTGACTTCACTCTTCGCAACATGTTTCAAAAAATCCAGAATAAATCAAAGAAAAATCACATGATAACTCATATACGTTAAACATTTAGGATGAGTGGAAAATTGAGAAAATGTCTTCTTCTTCTTATCTTCTTCTTATTGGCATTACATCCCCACACTGGGGGACAGAGCCGCCTCGCAGCTTAGTGTTCATTAAGCACTTCCACAGTTATTAACTGCGAGGTTTCTTAGCCAAGTTACCATTTTTGCATTCGTATATCATGAGGCTAACACGATGATACTTTTATGCCCAGGGAAGTCGAGACAATTTCCAATCCGAAAATTGCCTAGACCGGCACCGGGAATCGAACCCAGCCACCCTCAGCATGGTCTTGCTTTGTAGCCGCGCGTCTTACCGCACGGCTAAGGAGGGCCCCTGAGAAAATGTAAATCGTGTAAAAACAAAATCCAGTGTACTTATAAAGAAGGAGTCACACCCACCATTGCCTTAATTCGGGAAAATGCCAAATTTTAAAAAAGGAATCACATCCACCGTTGCCTTATTCCAGACAAACGTCTATTTCCAATAAAGGAATCACTTCTACCATTGCAATGCATTGCCTTATTCCAGATGCGTTATTCTTGGACAAGGAGACGCATTAATCATTGCTTTTTTTTATCGCTTATAACCCGGCAAATGTATATTTTCTACGAAAGGATTGTGTCTTTTTAATATTGTTATCGACCGATTTTATTCCTATTTTTTTTCGGCACCACTTAATCAAACAAATAATTTAGTGAACACTCAAAAAAGTATGCCTTACAAACTTTTGTTTACCGGGATCTCAGCTAAATATTTACCTTTGACCGAAATTCACACACACAGCCGTGCCCCAACAAACATGTTTTTTGCCGAGATTTCTGTCAAAGTTGCTGAAAATCAGCAAATAATTTGCCGGAAAATCAGCTTACAAACGTCCTTTTTGCTGGAATATCAGTTTTTTTTTTATTTTGCTGACAAGCCGTGCCGAGCTGCAGCAATAAAAACTAAGTGTCCGTTATGCGAAAGAGCGTTATGTCATGTCAAATGACTTTATGCCAATGGCCCGTTCCCGTAAAAACCGAGTTATGTGTATATCGTGTCAAATACATATTATCCTAATCTGTAGATTAAAAAACACTATAATAAAGTTCAAATAAAAAAATCAAATGCATATTTCATAGCTCTCAAGGTGTCGTCACCGATAAATTTTGAATGGTGGACCCATCACCTCGTTCGGAGGCTTGGCTGAATTCTTAACAGGCCACGAATGCTTCAGGTGGTACCTGCACAGGTTTTAACAAGCAGTTTCCTCTGCCTGCCAGAACTGTTTGAACGTGGCAGAAAAGGCTAAACTTGTTCTGCTTGTATGTTCCCGGTTCGACGCGAAGTGGATTACGAACACGGTTGGAATGTTACAGAACGCATACCAGTGGAAAGCGGTCAACCAGGACAACCGACACTATGCAGCACTGTTGCACCTACCGTTAGCTTACGGGGAATGCGTAGCCGATTGCGGAGGAGCTTCCGCTGCCGAGGAACTTCCCGTAGGATAGATCCACCACCGGGGACTAGTCTGATAAGATCGTCGAACGTGAAGGTACTGGTTTCAAGTCATCATAGCACCATTGAACCGGACTCGGATTTTTTGTACTGATTTTTTTACTGAAATAACACAAAACATAATGGCAGCCATACAAGAATCCTTCTTTGGACAAATTAAAATCTTGTTTCAATCTTTAAGGTTTGAGGGAAGCTTTGAAATTTTCCAACGATCATTTTGGTGTAATAAAAAGTATAGGGTAAGACGGTATAATATTCCCCCCCTAAGGCAACTCCTTGTTAACTTTTTAGTTTTCAACGCAATTTATGCAAACTTTGTGTTACAAGTCGCAAATGCATTGCCCGTGAGTAGTCATAAAAAAATATTACAGATAACACGTAATAAAACTTTTTTGAAAAGTCGTGAAAAAATGAATTTCAAAAAGTGCCTGGGCAATACGCCCCACCTTAACCAATGACGTTTCATAGCCCTTCATTAGTATTTTATCAATCCCATAATAAAAAGGTTACAAATCCTTATGCGCTTGACATTAAAAAACCAACATAGGTCCATTTAAGCAGGTGTGAATTACATTTCAATATTTTCCATACAATTTGGAAGCAACTGCTGCAAGCTCGCCGCGCTTGTGTCCAATTGGTAAGGGCATATCGTCCTGCCTACACTGGGGCGTTTTGGCCAGTGATACATGTTTCCGAAAATCGTTACATTTTTGAAGATGGAAGCAATTTTATATCATATTAACCACTGAGAAAAGTTATTTTGCTGCCCAACTGCGTGTTCCAGTGCAAGTTTTGCGGACAGTATGCTAGAGTCCTTAGCCTCCGGTGCGGTAAGAAGCGCGGCTGCAAAGCAAGACCATGCTGAGGGTGGCTGTGTTCGATTCCCGGTGCCGGTCTAGGCAATTTTCGGATTGGAAATTGTCTCGACTTCCCTGGGCATAAAAGTATCATCGTGTTAGCCTCATGATATACAAATGCAAAAATGGTAACCTGGCTTAGAAACCTCGCAGTTAATAACTGTGGAAGTGCTTAATGAACACTAAGCTGCGAGGCGGCTCTGTCCCAGTGTGGGGGTGTAATGCCAATAAGAAGAAGAAGAAGATGCTAGAGTCGCTCCAGAATGTTGAGCAAACAAACATGAAAAATTACATCAAAACTGTAACTTTTTGTATTTTGCTATTATTTTCATTGCGTAATATAAAAATACTTCCACATTCGCATAGTATGATGGGTTGACAAATACTTATAGATACCAACTGATTTTGACCCTTAATTAGTTATGGTTTTCTAGAAATCAAAGGGGGGCGTTTTGGCCAGGTGGGGCGTATTATACCGTCTTACCCTATGTGACCGCATTTAATTTTGAAGGAAAGTCTTTTTACTTCAACCAAGTTTTCCAAATTCCATACAAAAATTACCATTTCGGGAGAGCAGCCAACAGCATATTTTCCTGTGGCGCACGGCAGGAAAGGAGCGATGAGAGCGATAGCAAGTTCGTCAACTTTGTATCTAGCGTGAAACTAGAAAAAAATAAGACAAATAAACAAATTCTTTCAGGAATTCCTCTAGAAGTTCCTCCAGGAATTCCTCTGGAAGTTCTTCCAGAAGTTTCTCCAGGAGTTTATCCGGAACTTCCTCCGGGAATTCTTCCAGGTATTCCTCTGGAAGTTCCTCCGGGAATTCCTCCGGAAGTTCCTCAGGGAATTTCTCCAAAAGTTCCTCCATGAATTCCTCCCGGAATTATTTGTCTTATTTGTCTTATTTACACCAGCACCACGGTTATTACCCAAATCTTATGTGGAATCTTTGTACAGAAATTCTCTCACGATATTTTCTAATGTTGTTCTAGAAACGGCTCATTACGGCGTTTTTATTTTTCAAAACCAGCTGGAGTTTGTTTATTTCGATCTTCTCATTGCGTAATTGGTCGGCGCTGCTGCTGTTTTTCTTGCCAAACCACTGCATGAGTGATAAATTTCTTTCCCATTGTTGCCAAAACCTTTTGTTCTCCGTTTACGGCAAATTCTAAAGCAATTGTAACCTGCAGAATGATGAAATAATTTTGGCGACACTGACAGAGTCACTTTGGCGGGCAGAATTGGACAATTTTCTCTCTCAGAGAGTGCTACCACGTGCTTTTTTAACAGAAAACCCTTCCCTCAGACCCTAAATACTGACTTGAATAATTTTTTGCAATAGTTTCACAGTTTATGAAAAACAAGTTATTTGCCTCGTTTGTCCAAACAATACTTGTCTAGTAATAAATTGGCTTGAAAGCATACTTTGTTACAAATTCTTGGTTTTTTTTTTATTTTTGCTTTCCTCGACAAAGGCTTCAAAATCTTTAAAAAGCTTTGAAAGTCAAATTTACGAAGGCATTGATCACAGTTTCACTACCTAAATTCAGGTTAAGCATTTCCCGAGTAGACGAAAATAGCTCAATACTATCAAATGTTGATAAGATAAAGATATCAATGATAAGAGATAAAAGATATCAATATCAATGTTTTGCACTAAAATATCATAAGGAGATCAAGTTATCCTATTTGTAATATAAGTGATCAATATCATGTGCCATTAGTTTGTTTTTGATATTGTTACCTGTTCTTTTATCTCCTATATCAAACAAGTCCATATCATGTTTTGTTAAACTGTTCATGGTTTCTGCCCGGGTTCTTTTATTATCCCACGGGTCTTTTTGGGGACTGCGCCTATTAAATAACCCATACAGCAATCTGTTTGAATATATGTTGTACTACTTTGTCTTTCAATTCTTGGTTACTGCATTGTAATACCATACGAATTATTTGTTTTAAACATTATTGTGATGACACCAATTGAATCTCCGAATTTTCAGCAATTTTTCTGTATGCTGAATCACAGAGGTCACAGAAACATCTCACAGAATCTAGAATCAAACTAGATAGACAGCAAATTAGTAGTTGTATAGTAAAAATAATACATAGTCCTCGTGTGGGAATGCTCAAAATCTTTTTAAGACGTGAAGTGCTTCTTGAGAAAATCTCATCTGTCATTGATTTACCAACCAATTTGAATAATCGTTAGTTGCCCAATCATTCACTCGTGGCGCGCGAATCAGTTTTGCTTGAATTTGACGTTTGCTCACTACCGCCATCTGGTTCGTGGTTTGCCTAAGTTTTTGCAAACAACAGATGTTGTTAGTGTTTGCATAACTAAGAATTTTATGAGTACATGTTCCATCTGTTATGTCTGTTTGTCTTGAAAGCTTATCTATGGCCGCCATTGCATGAGTATGTGTGGCAAGTGCAATGCGATACACTGTGTCCAGGGAGTCGAGAATGTTTCCAACCCAAAAATATCCTGGACCGGACCGAGAATCGAACTCGCCATCTTCGGATTGGCAATCCTATGCCTTTCTCGCAAGGCTACTGAAAACATTTCATAGCAAGTTTAATTCCCCTAGTTAGTTAGTTCTTAACAGGGTTTGCAGAAATGGCTCTCAATATATAACGAACAACGATAAAAGAGAGGCAAAAACTGTTCCGAATCATAACAAGCTATGATAACAAATGTATCAAACTTTTATACAAGTGCGAAAAAACAGAATCGGATAGGAAGCCCCTACAGAAAATGGTGATTCTCGCTTTGTTTTTGCTCATTTCGTGTTGGTTACTGCACAGCTATGTAGAACAAGTTGAAATGCATAATCAGAGCTAGTGCTCCCCGCATTTGGAGCTTCTAAAAGAAATTTATCTTGGGGTATAGCCTCCCGAATCAGTTCTCTATCATGACAGCTTGCGAAAAAAGTCTCTCGCGGTGTGCTACATATCGTATATGTATACAGAGATGATAAGTGAGAGACTTGTTCATTCTCTTTAGGATTCAATCCCTGGTTCTTAATTTAGAAATCTTTTGTCTTTTTTCATGTAGTTAATGTTTCATTTTGTCTAGTTGTTCATTATTAAATGTGGTTCCAATTGGTTGTTGCATTCAACAGTTACAACCAAAATGTTAGTCCATGTCACATGCATTTGTGTCTTCTGAATACGAGAAAAGCAGTATCACTACTATGTGAATAAATCAGTGTTCTTTGATCTCAGACATCGTATTCATCATTTAATGTATGCTTTCTATTGTAATGACAGACAGACAGTATTGTAAACATTAAAATACGATTGTTACTGTTGAATTTCCATTGAAATCCAGAAGGCATTTTCATAGTCTATGAAGACTGCTTTTTGCTACCAACCCAACAGCAGCTGGATGAATGAGCTTAAACCACCATTCGCTCGCTGTCGTGTTCTCAGCCTCACTCCTCCAAGAACAAGAGGAGTCACACACAACAACGAACGTCGCCGTCGACGAAGACGACTTGAACGTGAACGACACTGACCGGACTGGAATGTTGAATTTGTTTTCAGTGGGACTCGTTTGATGGTTTCTGTGTTCTCAGCCGCGCTCCTCTTATTCTCAGTCAACTGTCAGTGTGGGAGTGTTTGCGTGTGTTTAAACTGATATCAATGCTGTATGTACTATGTTCTTACTGGGATAAAATTCGCGCGCGATGCTATTCACCTTCAGTTACGTGCAGAGAGAGGAATGATGAACTCGTCTGGGCGAAAACAATAAAATCGCGTTGGAAACTCCTGAGGAAATGTTCTCACAGCCTTGAGTTTCCTGTGAGCAATAAATCACTACCGTAGAAGCATGAAGTCACTCAACAATTGGACTGACATGTCGGCCCATCCATTCAACGGGCGATTGGTTGTCAATATGTTTAGAACAGTTCAACCTTGATGATCTGCACGTTTCTTAATGGATTCCTAATGGTTTGTCTGTTGCGCAGCTCCGGTATGCTGGCTGGAGCCAATCGTCAGAAGCTTGCTTAATGCTTCCTTATAAGGACAAGCACCATGAAACCGACAACTGGTGAACTAACTGCGATGACGACGGTGGATGCGAATGACCATCAATAATATGCATGTATGTTGTTGAGACTTGAGAGTCCCTATGAAAGTGAAATGTGGGTCAACCGCAGAAAAAGAACCGAACTCGATTGAGTTTTCTTGTTTGTTGCAGCCTAGTGTCTATGGCCTGTCAGAGGTATTGTGGTATGATTTGTTGTGATACGCATTTGAATGTGCTGAAAGAGACTGATTCGGTACTGAATGTTGTTTGATTTGGAAAACTCATGTCAAATAAAAAATTGAATCTTTTTTCATTGTTCAGCAATCTTATTTCTCGTGATTTGTTACTTCTTTGTTCACTTTCTCAGAATTTGAACGAAATTTTATCATCACGACGATGACTCATTTGGATAGCGGAGTACGACACGGCACACACGGTAATATTTGTATTGGACACCGGCAGTCGTTGAACACACTCACAAGAATGTTTTTCCCTGCTTTCAACGGACGACTCAGTAGAATGAAGGGCTATAGAATCACCTAAAAAAATAATATTCTAATATATCGTAGTGCGGCTCATCTTTTGACTTTTTACGCTTTCATTTATTTATTTAATGATCTACACTTAGACCTACTGTTGTAGGATTGATCCTTAAATTGAGCAATCAAAACGAACTAAAGCCTGTCCACGTTAAATTTCGGACACCCATCTGATAACGCGATTTTTGAAAATTTTCACAAACCACTGAGACGAACAATTTACATGACAGCTGAATCTTTCTGCTTTATGTGCTGCTTTCGGCATGTTTTAAACACGCTCAAATTGATAAAATGACAACAAATCAATTGGACATTACTTAAGTGTCCAAAATTTAACGTGGACAGGCTTTAGTACCTCTTCATCTCCTTCTTCTATGGCTCTACATTCCAACTGGAACTTGGCCTACTTTTCAACTTAGTATTCTATTAGCATTTCTTCAGTTATAAATTGAAAGCTTCTGTATGCCCGCCATTGCATGAGTATGTATCTAGTGTGGCAAGTACACTTTGCTCAGGGAGTCGAGAATGTTTCCCACCCGAAAACATCCTAGGCCGGACCAAGAATCGAACTCGCCTAAACTTAAAACTCAAAGAAAGTTCAAAAACGCATTAGATGAATTGCTAAAACATTCAATCCCCTATCAAATCGTTGCTTCGCTAAAGTAGGTCTTATCGCTTTTTTATTCGTACGTTGAACGTATCCTGCAAATAATTGTCCATAAAATGACGTCAACCGACGTTTTTTTTACGTAGCAAGAATTGTGTTATCGGCCCTAAACGACCCTACCTTAGCTGTCGTGGCAAGGGAAGTGGCGGTAAACATACGCGCCTTTGTGCCCATTAAATATGCAATTACGTGAGAAGTGCATTTTTTTGCTCTCTTTCATCGGGTCGCGATTTTCCTATGCCTACGGTTTGCAGGCTGGAAGCACGTCCGTCCGTCGTAATCATCACCGCGTTGTCGTCGGTCGCTTTACGTGAAAGCTTGCGTGCAACAAAAAGCCGGTCGCTTGCCTGACCACTCCCACACGTGCAGGGGAGGAAGGAAGCAGCAGAATGTAGCGTTCTGGAATGCGCAATGAGCTGAAAATGGTGACCTTGGAGTTTGTATGTATCAAATTCGATTTATTATTATTATCGATAACGAAATTGTACTCCAAACCAACGTTTAGCTGTGCAAAGGCTAACGTTGAAATAGCTCTACGTTTAGACAGCTGCAGTAGCAGAAGAGACCAACACATGAATTTTTAATTTTAGCAGAGCTTGTTGATTGTCCCAGTTTCTGGTGATCGCGCTTGTATCTGATTACGAAACTATTGATTTCTGAGATTATAAACTATTGTATAGTTTATAATCTTGTCTACTTTCTTCTAGTGTCAAGTTTTGCCGATTTTATGGAATATAAGTCATGTTTTAGGATTTTTCCTTCACACGGTTTTGAGATGTTTGCACAACAAAGTTTCAAGTGGCCGGAGTTCTGCCAAATCGCACTATGTGCCAACAAAAAATCTCCGGAGGTGCAAATCTTACTGAGCGTCTGTTCTCCATGTCAGAATCGGCTCACAACAACGTCTGTTATCCATGTTATGGGCGGCTGATCATCGTCCGAGTGCCAGCGAGGGACTCTAAGTGAAACTGTGCACCATGGTCCACCATAAGGAGGAATGGTCCTCCGGAAATTTAGGGGGTTTGGTGTCAGGCCCTGCAAGCCAGCCTTTAATAAAACATTCGCAACGAACAATCAACAAGAGAGTACGGCCCGGAACCATCGGCGAAGACCACTGCGACGAAAAGGGACTAGCGATTAGAAACTCGGTTCTTGGAACTGCAAATCTCTCAACTCAACACGCATACTCGGTGATGTGGTCAAGGACCGTGGAATTGGCATCGTAGCGCTGCAGGAGGTTTGTTGGAAGGGATCAATGGTGCAAACGTTTAGAGGTAATCATACCATCTACCAGAGCTGCGGCACGGCAACACACACGAGCTGGGGACAGCTTTCATAGTGATGGGCGAAACGCTGATGTTGATAAGGACGTATTCGACGTACAGTTGGAACGTGAGTACGACAGCTGCCCAAGCCACGACTTCAAAATCACCGGCTGACGAACGAAAACGGCCTACGACTAATTGATTTCGCCGCCTCCAAGAATATGGCCATTCGCAGCACCTACTTCCAACACAGGCTCCCGTATCGGTACACCTGGAGATCACCACTGACTGGGGACAGAATCACAAATCGACCACGTTCTGAATGATGGACGACACTTCTCCGACATTATAGACGTCAGGACATACCGTGGCGCTAATATCGACTCTGATCACTATCTGGTGATGGTTAAACTGCGCCCAAAACTATCCGTCATCAACAATGTTAGGTACCGACGACCGCAGCGCACAGTGGGATGGTTTTGAAAAAAGTGGGACATTGGTATTATCGACGAAACTATTGATTGGAGAATTTTGACATGTTCTGGAGGGTGTCTTTATTTTTAGAGCACTATATTTTAGGAGTAAGAAAAACTGACACTGACACAAAAACTAACAAATCCCAGAGTTGGCTGATGAGGTTTCTCTTTCCCGTCAAATGAAGTACTCTAGATAAAAATACACGCTCTAGATCACATCAAAAGGCTCGTTTTCGAATCACAATTTAAATTTTCCAAACAACAGCATGGCACCTGGACCAGCAGACAGCGTACAGGGAAAGATTAACGAGGAAAAAATACACAGGATTTTGCTTTTACACATTTTTTTTTCGCTCGTATTTTGTATCGTGTGACTTCAATTTACCACCAAACTCTTCGAAACATGTTTCAAAAAATTCAGAATAAATCAAAGAAAAATCACATGATAATTAATGTGCGTTAAACATCCTAAATGTGGCAAATTGAGATAATGTAAATCGTGTATAAACAGAATCCAGTGTAATGATAACTAAATTATGCACGGAGAAACAAAATAATGGATCAAAAAGTTGAGGTGCATTTTGCGGAATATTTTTATGAATCCACTTAGATCCACCTATGATTTATATATGTAACAATAAAGTAAGAGCAACTGGAGCTTATGACATAAATAACATCTGCTACAACCTGCTACAATGAAAGGTATACCCGATTAAAAATAGTGAAATAGTGTTAAAAAACTATAAAATGTGATATAGCTCCTTAAAATGGAGAGATAGCGATTTGCACTCTTCTACGACAAAATTGAAGCACCTAAAACTTTGTAGAACATTGTAAAAATGTAAAAATTTAAATAAAAAAGTTAGAGCTAAAAATTAATTTTAAGGTGTTACTAACTTCCCTATAACTTTTTTCACTTCAGAGATAAAAAAAATGGTATCTTCGACAAAGTGTCTTGAAATTGTCATTTCTACAATGTCACCATACTATATAAATAATTTTATCAATAAAATAAAAAAAAATATTTTTTTTCTCGGGGTGCACCCTTTCAAGTCAATTTTTCTTACTCTTAAAATAAAATGCTCTAAAAATAAAGACACCCTCCAGAACACGTCAGAAGTCTCCAATCAATAGTTTTGCCTATAATGCCAATGTCCCACTTTTTTTCAAAACCATCCCACTGTGCAGTGGTACGACTTAGAGCGACTGAAGCAACCTGCCCAGCATCTCGAGGCAGCGTTGCCGGAAGAGGGTGAGCTCGAAGGGGCCCCTCTTGAGGACTGCTGGAATACAGTCAAAGTAGCCATTAACGACGCAGCGGAGAACAACGTCGGGTATATGGGACGAAGTCGACGATTGGTTCGACGAAGAGTGTAGACATATTCTGGAGAAGAAGCATGCAGCGCGGGCGGTCGCGCTGCAGCAAGGCACCCGGCAGAACTTGGAACGTTATAGACGGAAGCGGAAACAGCAGACCCGCCTTTATCAGAAGAAACGCCGCCTGGAAAAAGCGGAGTGCGATGAGATGGAACAGTTGTGCCGTTCTCAAGAAACACGCAAGTTTTATCTGAAACTCAAAGGCTTCGTGCCGCAAGCCGAAATGTGCAGGGATAAGGATGGGAGCATTTTGACGGACGAACGTGCGGTGATTTGAATGGCGTTGAGAGTACAGGCAGCGGAGGAGATAACTACGTCAGTTCAGCGGACGATGGAAGCCAACCAGCCCCCACCTCGAGGAAAGTTATGGATGCCATCCAACTGCTAAAGACCAATAAAGCAGCTGGTAAGGATGGTATCGGGGCTGAGCTCATCAAGATGGGCCCGGAAAAGCTAGCCACTTGCCTGCACAAACTGATAGTCAGAATCTGGAAAACTGAACAACTACCGGAGAAGTGGAAGGTTATATGTCCCATCTACAAGAAAGGCGACAAGCTGAAGTGTGAGAACTTTCGAGCTATCACCATCCTTAATGCCGCCTACAAAGTGATATCCCAGATCATCTTCCGACGTCTGTCACCATTAGTTCATGGAAAGTTATCAAGCCGGCTTCGTTGACGGCCGCTCGACAACGGACCAGATCTTTACTGTACGGCAAATCCTTCAAAAATGCCGTGAATACCAGGTCCCAACGCACCATCTGTTCGTTGATTTCAAGGCGGCATACGACAGTATAGACCGCGTAGAGCTATGGAAAATTATGGACGAGAACAGCTTCCCTGGGAAGCTTACCAGACTGATCAAAGCAACGGTGGATGGTGTCCAAAACTGTGTGAAGATTTCGGGCGAACACTCCAGTTCGTTCGAATCGCGCCGGGGACTAAGACAAGGTGATGGACTTTTATGCCTGTTGTTCAACATTGCGCTAGAAGGTGTCATGCGGAGAGCCGGGTGTAACAGCTGGGGTACGATTTTCAACAGATCCAGTCAATTTATTTGTTTCGCGGACGATATGGACATTGTCGGCCGAACATTTGCAAAGGTAGCAGAGGTGTACACCCGCCCGAAACGCGAAGCAACAAACTGGTGCTGGTTGGACTGGTGGTGAATGCGTCAAAGACAAAGTACATGCTTGTGGGCGGAACCGAGCGCGACAGGACCCGCCTAGGAATCAGTGTTGCGATAGACGGGGATACCTTCGAAGTGGTCGAGGAATTCGTCTACCTTGGATCCTTGCTAACGGTTGATAACAATGTTAGTCGTGAAATACGAAGGCGCATCATCTGTGGAAGTCGGGCCTACTACGGGCTCCAGAAAAAACTGCGGTCAAAAAAGATTCGCCACCGCACCAAATGTGTCATGTACAAGACGCTGATAAGACCGGTAGTCCTCTACGGACATGAAACATGGACAATGCTCGAGGAGGACTTGCAAGCACTCGGAGTAGTCGAGAAACGGGCGCTTAGGACCATCTTTGGTGGTGTGCAAGAAGACGGTTTGTGGCGGCGAAGAATGAACCACGAGCTCGCCCAGCTCTACGGCGAACCCAGTATGCAGAAGGTAGCTAAAGCCGAGAGGGTACGATGGCAGGACATGTTGCAAAAATGCCGGACAGCAACCATGCAAAGATGGTGTTCGCTTCTGATCCGGCAGGAGCGATACGGCGTAGCGCGCATCGAGCGAGGTGGGCAGACCAGGTGCAAAACGACTTGGCGAGCGTGGGGCGCATTCGAGGATGGAGAGATGCGGCCTCGAACCGTGTATTGTGGCGTCAAATTGTTGATTCAGTGTTATCTGTTTAGATGTAGACTAAATAAATAATAATAATTATGTAAGTTTGTAATCCCCTTGTCTGTCGTACCCCATTACGAATGTCTTCCCTTATTTATTGTCCATTTCAATCTCTGTCGTCTATCAAGAAATGTATTAGTAAACTTGATTTCGGCTCTGTAACGCTTCGCGGCAAATGAGAGTGCGTGTTGGCTCTTGTTTCGGACGGCAGAACGATCGCGCGATGTGCCCAAATTTTGTGTTTTGCATTGCGCGGCCGGTAATAAAGTTAATTAGTTCAGTGCCTGTTGGCTCTTGTTTCGGACGGCAGCACGATCGCGCGATTTGCCGAAATATTGTGTTTTGTTTTGTTTATCCTTAGGACGGTTCGTAAGTAAATTGATGAATATATTTTATTATTTTTACAGCATATACTGTTATTGACAAACGCTCTATATTGTCGAATAGAGCTCCCTATTATTCACCTTTCCCACTAACACAAATTTTCCTTCCCGAGACATCTATGAAGGTAGTATGGGTTCCCTGCATCTTCACTAGTAGATGTTGAACTAACATTCCTTCCCTTCCTTCCGTGATTGTAAGGACGTGGCCAGGTATACAACTACTACTGTATAGGAAAAGGTACTAATCCCAAGTACCAATTTGCGACAATATACAGTAGATTGCTCAATTGAGCATTGTATAGCCACCCACGATTTGTACAATCACATATGCTATGCTATGCTATGCTATGTAATGCCTCACGGCAAATGAGCCTTCCAAATAAACGAAAACTTTAAAAAGACAATGCATCTCATGATGGGATTAAAAATGGGTTAGGGACAAAAGGTCGAAAGACAAAACGTCGAAAGGACAAAAGGTCGAAAGACAAAACGTCGAAAGACAAAAGGTCGAAGTGACAAATGGTCGAAAAGGACAAAAGGTCGAAAGAGACAAAAGGTCGAAAGGGACAAAAGGTCGAAAGGACAAAACGTCGAACGGGAAAAAAGGTCGAAAGGACAAAACGTCGAACAGGACAAAAGGTCGAAAGGACAAAACGTCGAACGGGACAAAAGGTCGAAAGGAACATAAGTTTGAAATTGACAAGAAGCAGAAACGGAGAGAATCAATCTCGCACCAGAGCCAGAGTTGACCTACACAGTTAGCACAAACTGCTATTTTGTTTTTAAAATTTTTAACAATTAAATAAGATTTATTTAATAAGTACCACTAATAGATGGATATTTGAGTTTTCTAAATGACACTTCGATCAAATACACCGGCGTGTATTATAAGCCGGTGTATTTTCAACGCGTGCGCCTGCGTAGTGTAGGACAACTCTGTCTCGCGAAATACAAGCTTTATTCATTTCTTATTAACAATGTATTTAATCTATTTCAGAACTATCTAGATATTCATAATCAGAGTTAATAATTATTTGCGAGCGTCTTAGGGGAAAATTTAACACGGTTTAAAAAAAAATGTCTTCCTTTTACTTCCACCAATTCGTTTTTTGGTAACTAAATAACCTAAAAACGAATTAGTGGAAGTAAAAGGAAGACATTTTTTTAAACCGTGCATCATATCCCAAGTAACAATTTCAAGACTTCATAGATTTCTTTAAGTTTTTTAACGGTTTTATCGCTGCTTTGATCAATACCGCGAGATTAGCCTTATTGGAAGACTTGTAGCTATCTTCAAAATCATAATAAAACGTTCAATAAAACCACAAATGTCAAATGCTTTATGAGCTTATTAGGGGCCTGGGCCGGATTTATGGGGGGGCCGGGGGGGCCGTGGCCCTGGGTCCCCACAAATCTTATGTACCAAAACCAACCTTTTTTGTACATTTTGGGGCCCCAACATACCGTCGGCCCCGGGCCCCCTTCCGGCTAAATCCGGCCCTGGGCCTAATGATTATCTTGAGGACTCTAATAAAACCAATTTTGAAAACTGCCATAAAGCCGAATATATTGGTCTAATACTTGTCTTACGCATAACCTAAATAAAACTTAGTAGTTTTAATTAGGTTTATAATGGTATTGTACAAGAACATAAGGTACCCCGGGGCAAGTGAAAATACGGGGTAAGTGGGTACTATGGCTGTCGATTAATCGGTGAACGTTTTTAATGGTAACAATGTTCAAGAAAGATGAAGCAGAACTATCAACGAATTCGCCAGACACAAAAATATTTGGAATCAAAACCATTTGCGGCACCATACTAATGGTATTGTTTAATCATGACTTTAAACTACCGGCAAAAGCTATTACTTTTATTTTCATTCAATGGATTTCCAACTAAATAGTCGTTTCTAAATTAATCATTGATGTGGAAAGCGAATACTTTGAGCAATTAAATAATTGTGTGACATCGAAAACGATTTAAAAGTTTTGATTAAAACCAAAATCTGAAATTTTCACTTGCCCTTGAGTTTTAACATACATGGGGCAAGTGGGACATATTCGAACAACATTTTCGATTGAGCCAGTTTACCTGTTTTTAGATTGTTGACTAGTGAAAAATAACTTCGACACTCATATATTATATGGATCTGAATCAAATGCAGTTGATATCGTTGGTTTCGTTGTTAAGAAGTAGTATACAGTTGATTTACCAAATGTGTAATTTACTTTCTGAAAATTATCTCCCCCATGGAAATAGCAATGGCTATAACTATGCAAAATTTTCCGTTTACAGTGCAAACAATATATTCATTTAGCAATAGATCAACAGGTTTTGTCTTGTTTTTTGTTATTTTTAAACTTTGCATCAGATTGACAGATTTTCAGATAAATAAAGTTCTTAAGACATAAATTAGCCATTTCGTTCTTTTAAAAATTTACAACACTGCGCATAGCCTGAATAAAAACGTTCCCTTTAAAGTTCTAATTTATGTAATAATTTGTGTTCCAAACAGAGAAACATTGATTCGAAAAGTAAACAAAGATTTGCTTATCCTTTCTATCAAACACATTTGGTAAGAAAGTAAGCGAATGGAAAGCCAGACAACAACCAATTAAACAGTGAACCGGATGTTGTTTTGTTTTTATATCTGCTAACCTTGAAATGCCTTTCTTTTTGCAAAAACAAAAGTCTGACAAGCAATAAACCTCCATCCATGATCTGAAATACTACGATTCAGAAATTACATGAACATTATATCTACATTCTTCAAATTAGTTTCGTGTGACAGTTTAAAGCAGTATAGGTCCCACTTGCCCCGTTTGAAGGGGTAAGTGGGTCCCACAGGTAAATTTATTTATATCACTACCAATATTTTTTGTAACTGAATAAATGGCTTACAACACGTCTACACTTCAACAACGAAAGCATATAATGATGTATCCGTGGTTAATGTCCTGAAATACCCTGTTTTCTAAGTATGCGTTAACAATTTTGCTGAACTAGCGTTTTTTTAGGTCCCACTTGCCCCGGGGTACCTTAATGTTTATGTTGAACTTGGTGAACTATGGTCAATCGAATGGCTAAAAACAGATGCTTCTGTTCCATGTTCCCCAAATATTTTAAACAAAGAACATAAAAAATACATAAATTTTCCTAACTGAGCATTCGCATATTTAAGATTTTGTAATGACAATTAGTAAAAATCGCTACATTTCAAGATGATTTTCAAAATTTGAAGCACGAGAAATGTTTCCTTGCAAATCGGAATGCCACCAGAGGAAAAGGCAGCATATCAATTTATTATCTACACTAATTAATTGGTCGTAAAACACAGTATTACAACGGCGCACTTGAAAAAACTGATTTTCATACCTGTTTTCACCAGAAATTCAAACGCGCAGAAAAATTTGCAAGCACGCGAACGAATTCTGGGCATCCAATTTTCAATAATTGAATATTATTTTCATCCATGCCCGTGATGTTGTTTTTAATTTCATTCTTCCATTTCTATGATTATCCTTTTTCTTCAAAACAATAACAAAAAGCTCCACGGAAAAGAAATTCCCTTTTTTGACAGCGGTTTTATGGAACTCTTATGAATAACCTTAAACTTGTTTTGAAGACGATCTCAAGAGTGGTCCACTTAGTCATAACATAATCTTGTAGCGGTCATCAAGAGGTTGTCATGTAGATTTGAGTTTTATTGCTAGTCTTGAAAATTTACTCTCCAAAACTGCTAATAGAGTATAATAAAACTCAAAATGTTACTTGCGTAATGTTGTCTTATAGTAATTACTCCTTCTTAGAAAATTGCTCATTCTTCAACTTTGATTGATTAGATGAGTGCGTTATTTCTGCTTAAAGTTAAATGCATTTCAAAAATTCATTTGGAATACAACTTGTTATTAACTTGTTCTTGATAGACCTTTTGTCCCTTTCGACCTTTTGTCCTTTTCGACCTTTTGTCCCTTTCGACCTTTTGTTCCGTTCGAGCTTCTGTGCCTTTCGACCTTTTGTCCTTTCGACATTCTGTCCCTTTCGACGTTTTGTCTTTTCGACCTTTTGTCCTTTCGACCTTTTGTCATTCGACTTTTTGTCCTTTCGACCTTTTGTCATAGATTCATTAAAAATACTTTAAGCTACACAATTTGTGAGTTCTATGACCATCATCTTGACATTTTATCGTTATATGTACAACATAACGTGGCATACTGATTTCAAAGGCGGTGAATGATGTCATTAAATCTACCAAAATCCAGTCCATTGCGCAAAATTGTTGCTTCCTTCGCCGGTCAACACGTTGCGTACATATAAGCTACGATGCAGCGAAAGGAAGTGTCGTTGAGGAAATTTGCTCATCGTCGCTCTCGAAAACAAAAATAAACAATAACAAATATCCAAAACAATTAAAAATAGCACAAATAGGTATGTATTGTCGGTCACGAGATATACGGAATCAACGCAGAAAATTGTCGAATATTTGTGGTGATAACAGATGGGCTCATACATGGGTGAGTTCCATTCGACACAATCCCAAAAGTATACTGCTGACCTCCACTAAAACAATTTCGTCCTCTGGACGAATTGCTTCGTTGAGGCACGCTGAGTTTTTCCGCCAGTCAGCCAAGCAATGGTTGTTTGACGGTCGGTGTTGTAATATAAATAAATGATTTTATGAGCGCTGAAATATAAACAGAGTTCAATTGATATGTGAAAACGTGCCCCGCCGATGTCGCTGGCGTTTGCCCGTACAAAGTCGAGTGTCGACAATTTATCAGACGAAAATGGATTGGCTTCTCAAACCGAAAATGGATCATTTTTTGCAGATTAAATCGCCAACAGTGCGCACTATGGAGACTCCGACCACATCGACTGCACATAGCTTTCAAGTACGACCCGCTCGGAGAGCGCACAGCAGTCAGTCAGTCAGTAAAGCACCACCACCGGGCGCGAGAGTGCATTATGAAAATGGATAACTGACGCCACGCAAGGTAAGTGCGCCACAATTTACTTTTGACCAAATATGGCAACAAGTGAATCGGCACGGTATCCAGCAGCACCACCACGGCCGACGACCGGTCTCTATTTGGGCCAATACTTCTAGCCAGAGGCTCGGTCTATCACACCGAAGGTCTGCATCTGAGCTGAAGGCATTATTTCTGTGCTATCAAGTTCACCGTCGATATCTTAATTGTAATGAGCAGTACAAAGGTGCCTAATTTGCATAATTCCGATCATAAACCCCAGTCAGTGGTCGAAATTTCAATAGTCCTCGTGACATACCAGGCTTGACATTTAAAACATGTAGAAATATTTATTAGTCCTGACTACTAAGGCACATGCGCAATCCGCTAACGACTCAGTACTTTTGCTCAAAGTTAACAGAAATTTCCAGAAAATCAAAGTTTAATAAGAAAATTATTTTGAGCTTTTTAGTGGAATGTTTTCATCTATCATAAGACGAGTTTATACAATCCCATTGAATTCCACCACTTAATTGTATCTTGACAGATACGTATTTCGACCTCAACAGTAAGGTGGAATTAAGTGGTGGAATTCAATGGGATTGTATAAACTCGTTTTATGACAGGCAAAGTTTAATGTATTTTTTTTAATCTTTATGAAAGTGATTTTTTAATTTTAAAGTTAAGTTCATCACTAGAAAGTTTACTGTCGATCGTTAGGAAGAATGTGCTTCCTTTCAAATCACACATTGAATAATTGATTTTTTTATCTCCTATCTATGGTCTATAATTTCACTTTAAAGTCACTTTAAAGCAGTCTCCAAACGACTGAAAAAGTTTTACAGTATTCGGATTATAGATGTTTGTGTGAACCCAAAATATTCAAGTAAATATTGATGGAATTCAAAAATGTTTTACATCCTGTTTCAATATTTGAGTCTCGTCTCTCATCTCAATTGTTTTGCGTGTTTTGTGGGGTACAAAAATATTTTACTCGAAGTAGTTCAAGAAATATTTGATTCTTCCTTCAGCAGAGACCACGCGACTCTTCAGTAAAAATATTGAAGAATAGTTTGGAGAAACAATTGATAAGAAAAAATATGTTTTATATTGATGTCTTCTGAGGTCTGCATAATTCAAATTCGAATTCATAATATTTTCTGCGCTTTCAATTTTTGATTGAATATTTACCAGTAAACATTTCTTTACTTTAGAAAAAAAGAAAATTTCTGAAAACTAAACTTTTACCAATCAATAATCCTGTTAAAACATATCATTATTAATCCTGATGTTATGATTGCCTAAAATCCTACTCATTTTTTTTCCAAAAATAAGACAAATAAAAAATGAGTAGTGATGGTGTTATGGGAATTAAAATGTGCCATGTTCCAACATACACGTTTTGGGTCCGACTTTTACTTACATGTGATGTGCGTCAATAATAAAATTAGAGTACATACCTGAAAAGAAATAAAAAAAAAGTTTAATATAGCTTGAATATCTAGCGATTATTTGTCTAATGGCCAACTTTGTGTGCTATTTCATTTTTAATTCTGCCCATTATTATTATATTAAATTAACAAAGAACAATTTTAAAATATCTTGGTGAAAAGAACTATCTCTTCAAGCCGATACGGCGTAGTCGTATGTAGCTCATTCTCTTTGTTCCACAAATTGCATTACAATATGGTAGTGCGACCGTGACGATAGCGAAGACGACAACATCGATGATTGAAGTCAAGCTCTATCTGGTAAAAGGGCGAATGTCGCAAGAGAGAATTCTCTTCGTCGACTTCCCCTTTTTTGAATAAAAGTGACAAGCAGAGGATTTCTTTGCAGTTTATCACCTCAGAATGCAAGTTCGCATTGTTTTCTATCGTTCTGAGGTGATAAACCACAAAGAAATCAGCTGCGTGTCACTTTTTTTTTAAAGAGGGGAAGTTGACGAAGAGAATCCTCTCTTGCGACATTCGCCCTTATTCCAGATAGAGCTTGAAGTGAAAGGCCATTTAAAGACTCCGCCCGTAAAGATGCAAGATTCTGCTAGCAATTTGAATTGATGCACTTTACAGAGCTTCCATCTATCGAGCTGCGTTACTCGTACGTGTATATTGCACTTCCATCACCACAGGAAGTAACTTGGGTGGTGCACATCGTAGTGGTCGCCATCGATGGCGGCACTTTCGGTGTGCTATTGCAACAATTAATATGACAGCCGGGTAAATAAATTAATGCACCATTATTCAAATCAGTAGCACGAATCTTTCAAAGCGCAACAACAGCCAACAAACCCACATTATGACAGTTCCTCTTTTCTAGTTTAGTTGGCTGGAATTGGATTGCGTTACGACGCGAATTGATTTATTTAAAACGGTCGGTCGTGTCGGCCGGTCCTCTGGCTGACTTCTGTATGTGAATCAGTTCCCGTCCGTCGTAGTCGTTCGTTGGTTAGGCTGCGGAAGATGCAGATGAATGCGCAACGCTACACAATTCGAAACAAGAGGGTCGCGATGAAAGCATTTCTAGACCAACATTTGAAAAGGGCGTAACAGTCAAAATTTACTCCTTCCGATTCTTTGTCTACGCATATAGCTGTATATGTAGACGAGGAATCAGAAGGAATAAATTTTGGCTGTTACGCCCTTTTCAAATGTTGGTCTAGATTTGACTGTGGAACAGTGCAGAACAGCTGACTCGAGTAACACGTGCGTTGTAACTAAATGTTCTTTTAGGAATTGAAACAAAATGATAGCTATTCAACTCTTTCCTGAGAAGTTAGACAAAAGATTAGCATTATCACAGCCTTACGTAAGACAGGCAAAAACAGTGATTTCTGCGACCATAATGATGAAAGTAGACTTTAGAGCAATAAGTGTAATTGTCTCTGAAATTGCATGAAGAAGGCAAAAGTGCTAGCGATTATGTCCTTGTCCATATTTGCATAACACAATGACAATATTGCTCTCAAGTTTATTTGCAACAATCTCGTATTATAAAAATAAAAAAAACTAGTTTCGAATTAAAATTTATTATATAAAGATTTAATAAACAAAAACTCCCGGATTTTTCCAGGTTTGTTCAGGTGCTTAACATTTATTTCCAGTTAAAAACAATCGTGCAATATATAATTTTTTGAAAAATAATAATCAATTCAAACAAGTAAATATTGCAAAAAACGTTTTTCAAAAGAAATTATTGCTGGCCTCACATATTGTTTTTCTCGAAAATTACTTAGGAAATTCTTACGAAACTTCTTCTTAGAATTCCTTCGCAAGTTCATCCAGAAACTGCTTCAGCCATTCAATAATAAAAAACCTTCAGAAATTTCATCGAATTTGAATCGAAAAAGATTAATTAAAAAATTTCTTCAAAAAGAAAATTCTGAGATTTTTTTTCGGAATTTCCTACAGGAATTCCTCCAAGATTTCATTCGGGAAAATGTTTAAAAAAAAACTTGGGAAAACACCTCACAGAATTGCTCCGGAAGTTCCTTTAGAGATGCCATTGGCTATTCCTTTACGAATTTCTTTGGAAATTCTTTTATGGGCTTCTTCAAAAAAATCCTGAATAAATCCCTCGGAAATACCTCCGTAAAATAGGGGAAATGTTCCGATCTCCATCTCCACTGAACATATATTCATCTTATCGCGAAACAAAGAAATACGGCACCTATTTCGTCGCTTCTTTTTGTAAACATGCGTGCTCACTGCTGAAAAAAAACACAAAATTAACTTCATTTTTAGGAATTCATTTGGATTTTAAATCGGTAATTTCTTTAGAGGAACTGTAGAAAACTTCTTATGGAATTGTTCCGAAAATTTGTTTAAGAATTTCTTCGGGAATGCCATCAAAACTTTTTACGAAAATTCCTTCAGAAAATCATTTGGGACTTACTCTGTAAATTCCTTTATGAGTCCATTCAGAAATTCTTCAGCAATTTACTCAGAAATGTTTTAGGGAATTCTTTTGGAAACTGCTTCGGGAGTTCCTTTGAAAATTCCTTAGAAATTCGTTCAAAAAAAACCTCAACCAATGGATGGCAAATTTTAATACAGTTCTGCATAAGAACCTTACAGAAACTGTATAATAATTTTGCATATATTATTTCGGAAGAATTTAATACAATTGTTGTATTGAAATCTTATAGATTTGTATCTTTTTGTTACAATATGTGTATAAAAAGCTTACAGAATGTCAAGATTTTATACAATAATTGTCAGATTTGTGTTTTGGGTGTACAGTTTATGCAAAAGTATGAGATTGCTAATGTCGTTCCCGTTCGCGTGGCAATCATCCAGTTTGTGTGGACCGGTACCAGTAGTTTCAAATCAATCTTGATAATGAAACCTAAACATGCACCACAACATGATGGACAATAAACGGCATAAAAGCTAAGCTTTCAGAAGCATATTTTTGCAAAATAATTTTAATAGTTATAGTGCCACTAGCGTATAAGCGTATAAAAACTAGACGCCTCTACTGGAAATAACTTCGGAAAATCAAATATAGTAGCTTAACAATATCGTCCGCTCCAAGAATCCCCATATCTTAGGCATCGGACAGCACAATCACCTCATCTAGCTTCACAAAAGGCAAATAATGTCTGAAAATGATAGTCAAGGGGTGTGATAATGACAATTTCTAACTTTTTGAATTAGGGGAAATGACGGCTTTGGCAGGTTTTGTTCTATTATTGTCAGGGGGGTTATTGTTTACCAAATGTTATGAAATTTGGTCACAATATTCTTTGATATGCAAAGAATATTTAGGCCAAATTTGAGCATCAATTGACAATAATAGAACAAAATCTGCCAAAGCCGTCGTTTCCTCTACATTTTTCAAAAAAAAAATTTCAAATCAGATGTAAAAATTGAATCATATGATGATTTCTAGCACATCATTTAGACATGTCATACTGCATATTGCATCACACGTTTGAACACCCCTAGACATGTCTTTTCACTACATTGCTTGCCTTTTGTGACACCGCAGCGCTACTGCGTTATCTTTCGAAATCAGCCAGAGTGGACTATGTTGGTAATAGAGTATATTTGGGAAAATGCTTCCAAAATTCTATTGGATTTTTTAGGAACTCATACGGAAATTTCCTTTAGATTCCTTGGGAAATTCGTATACGAATTGCTCTGGAAATTTTTATAAATTCCTTCAGGAATTTTGTCGGAAATTATTTCTGGAATTCTTAAAGGAAATTGTTCCAGGAAAACTCCTACGGATATTCCTAGACGATTTATTTTAGCATATCCTTCGGACATTTATTTTAGTTACTATGTCTGAAACTTGATTATGCATATGTACAACATGTGATAGATTTAGTTCGGAAAAGGTATTGGAGGGTAACCGCCCCTTCGGTGGGGTTTGATCCCACGACCCCAGTTCGCATGACAGGTGCTTTCCCTACTAAGCTACGAAGGACCTCCGTCGTCCACCGCAGCGGGTACTGATGAAACCAAATTCCCAGCACCAGGTACCAGCCGATCTCTCACAATACATTTTCAGAACTAACTCTCTCAAATGTATTTTTGTACACAATGTCAACCAAGTAGGATGAGTATTTAGTATTGTCCGGCTCCTACACACTTGCTTCATCAGCAACGGCGCTCAGTTCCTACTTGGTTGACATTGTGTACAAAAACACATTTGAGAGAGTTAGTTCTGAAAATGTATTGCGAGAGATCGGCTGGTACCTGTTGCTGGGAATTTGGTTTCATCAGTACCCGCTAAGCTGCGGTGGACGACGGAGGTCCTTCGTAGCTTAGTAGGGAAAGCACCTGTCATGCGAACTGGGGTCGTGGGATCAAACCCCACCGAAGAGGCGGTTACCCTCCAATACCTTTTCCGAACTAAATCTATCACATGTTGTACATATGCATAATCAAGTTTCAGACATAGTAATTAATTTCCACTCCGGGTGGCTTAATACCCGGCATATAGGCAATTAACTTTGAATGTACTGATTTATTTTAGCATATCTTCTAAAAAATCCTTTGAAACTTTGGAAGTATTTTTTTTATTTCCCTAGAAAACCATCAGAAATTTATTTCGGAATCCCTCTGAAGAATTCTTTAGGAATTTTTTTTCGAGAATACGATTGAAATTTTTTTTTTTATATATCTTTATTATAGAGGTTTGCAGCCCTAGGCTGGCTCACCTCTTAATTGAAAATTCACATGGAGCTTACTTTAAGAACTCCTTAAGAAAATCCACTTGCAATTCCTTCGGAAATCCCAAAATACTTTACAAATTCCTTTAGATTTTTTTTTCAAAAATCTCTTCAGATTCTCCTAACCGATTCAATACGGATGGGTTATATATGACCCAAGACGAAAATCAGCTGTCAAAAATCAGTTTTAAGAGATAGATCCTTGCTTTCTGCAGCAAAAATGTTCAAAATTCTGCTAAATCCAGGAAAAATATTGCATAGGGTAGGTTACGGGCATTACGATGATCTAGCTAGAGCATTCAAACTATTCTTGAGTTGTAATTTTGATGTTCTTAGGAATCAACACCATACTTTACCATATTATTGTTAAATAATTGAAATTAAAACGCTCAATGATGAAATCCTGGGCCTGCCCAGTGGTATAGCAGATCCTTTTCAATATCTACGATACTCCAAACCGTCCTTGTACTCCGATCTTAATATTCTTCTTCTTATTGGCATTACATCCCAACACTGGGACAGAGCCGCCTCGCAGCTTAGTGTTCATTAAGCACTTCCACAGTTATAAACTGCGAGGTTTCTAAGCCAGGTTACCATTTTTGCATTCGTATATCATGAGGCTAACACGATGATACTTTTATGCCCAAGGAAGTCGAGACAATTTCCAATCCGAAAATTGCCTAGACCGGCACCGGGAATCGATCCAGCCACTCTCACCATGGTCTTGCTTTGTAGCCGCGCGTCTTACCGCATGGCTAAGGAGGGCCCACATTAGGGTGGCTCAAATTAGTTTGGAAAACACTTTTTTAAATTTTTTGATGGGCCGCCCTCTTATTCGGTTCAATTTGATGCCCTGATGCTCTGGACAAAATTTCAGCCAAATCGGTCAACGTTTGGGCGGTGCTAAACTCGTCGGAAGTTTATATGCAAAAATGTATGCAGAAATATCCAATTACAGTATCCAATTACATTACATCCAAAACAGTGTTTTGCAGCTAGACGGCACAATTTACGATGAAGAACTATGATACTCATTCAGATCTTGAAGAATTTAATACAGAATATTATGCTAAAAACCACGAAAAGATTAGTGTTTGCCCGGCGAAGTTATTAGCATTTCTCTGAAGTGGGGTTTGAGCAAATTTCGTTTCTTTTACCTTTGAAAAGAAATAAATTCACTCATACAACACTCCTGTAAAATGCTAATATCTTTGCCTAACAAACTCTAATCTTCTCGCAGTTCTCGCGGTAGAATTCTACAAGAACTGAATAAGTATCAAGATTCTTGATCGTAAATTTTGCCGTCCAACTGCAAATTACTGTTTTTTGATGTATCTGCATACATTTTTCCATATAAACTTCCAACGAGTTTAGCACTGCCCAAACGTTGAACGATTTGGCTGAAATTTTGTCCAGATCATCAGGGCATCAAATAGGACCGAATAAGAGGGCGGCTTATCAAAAAAAATGAAAAAATGTTTTTTGAGCCACCCTAGCCCACATATATACACTATATTCATATCGATCAACAAGAAGATCTACGATGTCCTCACTATTTTTATGGGTTGGAATAGCTCTACAGTACCTCGTAACACCATTAGAGACACATTACAGACTTCACCCGCCATCTACGACTTTCCAAACTGTCCTTGAGTATAGATCTTAATATTCAAATCGATCAACATGAAGATCTTCGATGTCTCAACTATTTTTATGATTTGAAATAGCTCCACGGGACTTCGTTACACCATTACAGACAAACTACAGAATTCGTTCGACATCTACGACACTCCAAACTATCCTTGAGTACAGATCTTAATATTCAAATCAACCAACATGAAGATCTTTGATGTCTTTACTAGTTTTATGAGTTGGAATAGCTCCAAGTCACCTCGTAACACCATTAGAGACACACCACAGAATTCGATCAACATTTATGACACTCCAAACTATCCTTGAGTACAGATCTTGATATTCAAATCGATTAACATGGAGATCTCCGATGTCCTCACTAGTTTTTTGAGTTGGAATAGCTTCAATGTACCTCGTAACACCATTACAGACGCACCACAGAATTTGTTCAACATCTATGACACTCTAAACTGTTATTGAGTACAGATCTTTATATTCAAAACGATCAACAAGTTCTTCGATGTCTCAACTATTTTTATGAATTGGAATTGCTCCACGGGACTTCGTTACACCATTAAAGACACATCACAGAATTCGTTGAACTTCTACGACACTCCCAACTGTCTTTGAGCTCAGATCCTAATACTCAAATCGATTAACAAGAAGATCTTTGATGTCCCCACTATTTTAATGAATTGGAATAGCTCAACGGTAACTCGTAGCATAATTACAGTCATACTACATACTTCTCTCGACATCTACGACTCTCCAAACTATCATTGAGTACAGATCTCAATATTCAAATCGATCCACATGAAGGTCTTCGATGTCCCTACTAGTTTTATGAGTTGGAATAACTCCACGGGACTTCGTTACATTTTTACAGACACACCACAGAATTCGATCGACAGCTACACTCTAAACTATCCTTGAGTTTAGATCTTAATATTGAAATCTATTAACATGAAGATCTTCGATGTCCTCACTAGTTTTATGAGTTGGAATAGCTCCACGGTACTTGGTAACACCATTGAAATCGTTAAATATCTACGACACTCCAAACTGTTCTTGGGTACAGATCTTAATATTCGAATCGATCAACACGAGGATCTTCGATGTCTCAACTATTTTATGAGTTGGAATAGTTCCACGGTAGCTAGTAACACAATTACAGACATACTACATACTTCGCTCGACGACTATCTACGACTCTCCAAACTATCATTGAGTACAGATCTTAATATTCAAATCGATCAACATGAAGATCTTCGATGTCCGTACTAGTTTTATGAGTTGGAATAGCTCCACGGGACTTCAATTCACCATTACAGACACACTACAGAATTCGTTCAATATCTACGACACTCCAAACTGTCCTTGAGTACAGATCCTAATATTCAAAACGATCAACATGAAAATCTTCGATGTCTCAACTATTTTTATGAGTTGGAATAGCTCATGTATGGTATCGTAGATATTCTGGAAATGTTATGATTTGTTTGTAATTTGGTATAATGATGTCCCATGGGGCTCAAACTAACATACAAGCTCGGGAACCTATGGATTACTCTGATCTTGTAGACCTCCAATACTTGAACTCAAGAATGCTTTGGAGTACCGTAGATATTGTGGGAATGTCATAATTTTCATAAGCTGGTGTAATGATGTCTCATGGGGTTTTTGCAACTGATACATAAGCTAAGTAGCCGTTGAATCAGATCTGAACTCAGGAATGGTTTGGAGTACCGTAAATATTCTGGGAAAATTGTGTTTTGTATATACTGGTGTAATTATGTCCCATGGGGCTTCACAAACTAACACACAAGCTTGGAGACCTATGAATCACTCTGATGGTCTTATAGACCTCCAATATCTGAACTAAGGAATGATTTTGAGTACCGCAGGAACTCTGAAAATGTTGTGATTTGTGTATACTGGTGTAATGATGTCCCATGGGGTTGCTCCAACTAACATACAAGCTCAGGACCGAATATGAATCACTTTATTGGTGTTATAGACCTTCAATATCTGAGCTCAAGAATTGGAGTACCATAGCTAGTCTAGGAATGATGTATTTTGTATATGCTGGTGTAATGATGTTCCATGAGGCTTCTCCAACTAACACAAAAGCTCGGGAGCCTATGAATTACTCTGTTGATCTTGTAGACCTCCAAGATCTGAACTCAAGAATAGTTTGGAGTACCGTTGATGTTCTGGTAACACCGATTTAATAAAAATAGTTCAATTATGTCTCAAGTACCATTGCCAACTTCATATTAGAATTGAAGCCCTATAAAACGCTTTGTTGTTTATGTAGATCATCAAGATCTGAAATCAAGGAAGGTTTGGAAGCCCTAAAAGTTCTCAAAAAAGTCTTTCCCCCTGTATTCAACTTTTTTATGGTTTGCATCCGTTTTTGAAGCAGAATGTTCAAAATTTATGTTGAAATACGGTGAAAAAAATCCGTATTGAATCGGTTAAAATCCATTCGGAAATTCTGTCTGAAATTCCTCTTGACAATCCTCCAGAAATTCTTTCGGGGACTCATCTTGGTAATTCCTCCAGGAATAATTTTGAAAATTACGCTAATAATTCCTATGGACACTCCTTTAGTGATTCCTTTGAAAAATTCCTTTTCAAATTGAATCAGAAAATTCTTCATAAGTAACTCCAATTATTTACTTTGAAAAATCTTTAGTCATTTTGTATTTCTTTTAAATATATTCCTGAAGAATTTCCGAAGGCTTTAAAAAAAACAAAGCAATCCCTAATTGATTTCCCGAATAAATTCCTATTTCTTCCAGAATTGCTTTGAAGATGGCAAAAGCTTTTTTTTTCTACGACAAGAGAATTGAAATATGGTGAGAGAATTCCATTTATATGATTATTATTTACATTATCAACTTATGATTATATGTATATAAAACATACATCAGGGCACCCGATTGAAGCGATTTGGATAGAAAGAGTGGGTTTACCAACTTCCTATTGTTAACATTTCGTGGATAAAGGGCGGGCTCTTCTCCCATCTCTTGGATCAATCTGAGAAATGAGGGCTAGATTATAATATTGTATGTACGAACTTTCTTCTGGAAGGAGATACGACAAGCTGGATTGCGAGAACTCAGCCTTCGGACATTCCTTTGGTGATGCCTTTAAGAAATCCTCCGGAAATTCCTTCGAAAACTTGTCCGAAAATTCCTTTGGAAGTACCACCAGGAATTTTTGAAAGAATTTACAGTAATCCCTGATCGATTTTGGAATTACTTCGGAAATTTTTCCAGGAATTCCTTTGTGATAACAAATTGTTTTTCAATAGATCGGAACATAAAGTTCATTCATGATTTGAATGGAACATTTATTCAAAGTTATGAATTATGTTCATCTTTTGAGAGTTACGGGAGTTTGGTAGAAGGAAGGTCGTGCGGTATATGCCATCACAAATATTGCCCTCCACTCGCTTTCAAATCGACTTCTATAAAAGCATTCTTCATGCCTGCCGTATCCTAACGGAACTATCAATTCTATAATCATCGATTTTAAAGCGGCATATGACATTATAAATTGCATAGGTGTGTGACGTAGAAGAATTATTCACGAGCTTACCTAACTTTACTACAAGCCCAGTACGCGAACCGAGTATTGTAGCATAATATTATTGTTAATTCAGTGTATCTGTATAGATGTAAGCTAATAAAAAATTAACATGTATAATCAAATGTTTATAATATTGTCTAATTTATACCAAAAATACTTGTAAAAGCCTTTTTAAAAGTCACAATCAGTTAACAGACCTGAGTGATATCCTTGAAAAAATAACTACATAACTAAAAGCTGCAACTTAATATCATGAAGGCTCGAAATCTATCCCAACCCAGAAGATCCAACCGGACCCGAGTATCGCCAAAAAAGAAACCCGATGTAATGAAACACAATGGTCTGCTTTCCTCGCGGACGAATCATCACGGTGAAAATCGCCACCATTGACTCATGGTGAATGTTTATTCAGCTGTTTCGTTACTCAAAAGGCATTTTTTTTTTCGTGTAGATGATGATCAGCGGAATCGCACCATAGAGACTATGTATGTGGACTACAAGTGTGTTTTCCCAATAACAAGGAGCTTGAAAATGGAACTGAAGAGTTGGTGAAGTATATTTGCACAATCACAACCAGTGGTTGCATCATCGCCGATCAACAGAAGACGAATGTTGTAGTCGAGTTAGAGCGGAGCGTGATCTGAGAGATTGATTTTCGGGTGACAACAGCTTACGAGAGAGTAATCAAGTAGACTTCACTGAACGAAAAATATTTGAAGGATCAATTTCGTCGAATAATTTGTCGAAGTTGTTGTTTTTGCTCAGGTTTTGTGCGATACTCCAAATTACTAATTGTTTGCCAATTGAACAAACGAACGACATTCAAAGCGATTACGCTTAGGTTTAAGCCATTATCAAAAGTTTAACAAACAAACTAGTGCATGACGAGTTTATCACGCAGAAGTTACAACTAGTAGAAAAAAGCGAGAACTTGTATCGTCTACAGGGAAAAAATTAACCCACCAAGAAAAATTTAAAAATGCCAATAAAAGAATAGTGTGAAAGCATGTAACAATTAAACATTTCTATAAGCATTTTTTTTTTTTCAAAAATCCTTTATAAAATTATCATTTTATTGTCAAAACTTTAGTTAACAATAACAACAAGGCAATAGAATTGAGTTATTGTTATATAAATGATAAACGCTTTTACAAACAAATTAATTCATGGGGTTATTTGCCGTTAGTGAGCAAAAGTGAAATAAATATCTCACTTTCCACTTTCATTTTAATCTCGACATTGACATTTGACATTGCTTTTAATACATTTCAGGTGCTAACATAATTTTTGGATTATTATAGAAAAAAATATTTTAAGCTCTTTTTAGTGGAATGTGGAATGGATTATTATATTTATTTTACTGCCTGATTTTTTGGCAAATTTAAAACTTTATGTGAACGATTTTTAATTTACCATGAAGCGTTTCTATTTTAGTCATCGTACATACGCAGATGGAGAACGAACAAAGCGGACGACGGACTCTGCCGGCATTGGGGGCCATTGGAATGCAGGAATCAATTGATACGGCGGTGGGGAGCTAGCCGGTTTACCGCGGTAGCAACGATCAGACTAATGTAGATATAAGGTGAGCTGAAGGAATGTGTAAAAACAAAACCGGCAAACGTGGGGTGGCGCGTACGTTCGAAGAAATGCAAAAAAAGAGTTAATGGAATAGTTTTGTGCAGTCACAAAAGGAAGAAACCGCTTATAGCTAAGATTGAACGACGAATATACGTAAGCAAGACTCGTAAATTCGAGCTTAGTTATACCAAAGAGCACCGTTTCAGCGTGATACGTCCAGAGATTAGCAGAGCGAAAGATAACCCCCCCGATAGAGGTGTGATAATGATATTCCAGTCACATTCCGTATATGTATACGAAACGCTCACTCAAATTAATTAGCATAAAACATATCACGTCGCATCCGAGAGTGCGGGAATCTTAGTATCAAAAAGCTAATGCCTTATTGGACTTGCCACCGGGATAAAACGAACGCATATTACTCGACGACCCGCGCGATTGTGTGAGTTGTGTCAGCAGTTTTCGTCATGTTGGAGAAGTTTTTTTTTCGCCAAATTTGAGCGCTGGGAATTCAAATTGACTAAAAAATCAAACTTTTTTACGATTTTTGGTAGACAGTAGACGACATCGAAGAAGATATGAATTCGAAAACTTCAGGGCCTTTTACGATCCATTGTCTAACTAACGACTATCAATATCAGCCAATACAATGCTTTGCCTTAAAAGGTTTGCTGTCAGTGTGTTCATTAGCTCATCATTATAGAATGGTTTATCCAGTGTTTGAAATGTCATCGAATGTCATGAGTCAGATTTTGACGAACATGTCAAGGTCGCCTCGAAGGTCTGCTGAAGTCTCTAATGTATGCAGAAAGGCACGCTAACTATGCTTCAACCTGAAACACTAACGTTTGGACATAGTTATGGCAGCGACAACCATGCAAGATGCCTTCTAGGGTCTTTCCGTTTACGTAATTAAATTTCGCTCTAGATGTAAACACAGCCGCCCGTTCAATCAAAGCGGTGTTCCAACACCGAACAGAGTACATTCTTCGGTAATGAATGTGTCACCCTCGCCATATGTAGATCGTCAACGCTTGTCCACGGTTGGATCTATGCAATTTAATATTGCTAGTTGGGAAGCTAACCGGTTAGTTTTTCGTTCGCAGTAATTGAGCTGCATTTTTTCACGCTGCGCTAATGGCTTTCAGCAGAAGAATCGGATTACTTCTGCTGCACAGAGACACGTCCCCGGTTCTAACTCGACTAAACAAAACAGAGCACACCGTGCGGCACCCTTAAGTTTAAGTCAATCTGTTGCGGCAGACAGACACTACTGGCGGCCCCGGAGGGTGAGTTGTGTGGTTCAATGGGCTACTTACTTACCCTTCGCGGTTGCCGCTTGTTTCGAGTGGTTCGTACAAATTCAAACTTGAAAGCTTAAATTGAGCCAAGTTTCCGTTTTTGGACATACATCCTCTAATGACAACTCAGTTTGATCTGTGGCATAGAAACCACCACCATGATTTGGGTGGAGGGTTGTTCATAGAGTTTGAATGATTACTGTCAAGTCTACAAAACTAGATCTGCTCAAACGACCGCACAACGGCGGGCAGTCAGAGTCACAAAGCTCTAATTGTATGTTTCATATGATTATCTCAATTGTGGATTGGTATCTTTGCGGTCAAAACACTGCTAGCAGCAGTCAAAGAGTCACCAATGGTTATCGATGAAGCAATACGTAGTAAAATGATACTGGGAACCAAATATGGGAAGAAAGTAAATGGTTTGCATTGAATAAACCGTGCCGCACCTTCTTCAAAACAAGAATTGGTAACGAAAGGTGCGGTAGAGCTCGGGTAACTGATTCCAAAAAAGGAAAAGTCAGCATCAAAATACTTGACCCGATTTTTTTTGGTAAAATTTGAATTGCACTTGATTTCGAGACCATACCCAACCAGCGATAACAATTTCATTTTGGAAAATATTTGGCTCTTATTTTTGAGTTCGTTAAAAGTTAGTGTTCATTAACCTTTTGTCTGTGCTCTGGGGTCAATATGACCCCAGGCCACTTTGAGTGGCTGCCATTTTTTTAGTTTTCAACCGATTCTCCTAATTTTTGGTAGTTTAATAAAACTCGCCGAGATCTGTCTCCTAGGTGCAAATTCGCTTGAAAAATCTTGAAAATATGCGCTACAGTGTACTTTTTTCAAAAAACTTACGTTGTCTGTGCTCTGGGGTCAAATTGACCCCAAATAGAAATTGCTATAACTTTCTTAATGTTTGACCAATTTTGGATTTTTGGGGCTGTTTCGAAAGATAATTTAATCATCTTTCAGGTCGTTACCGAAGATTGATTATAAGTGGGCGGGTACATAGCGGGGAGGGGTTTTCCTAAAAAAGGGTACAATAACAGTGATTTTTCATGCTTATTTTACTTATATCAGAATATCCTACCCATTTTAAACTGCACCTTTTCAAAAATGTTATACAGAAAGACGTGTGCTTTGACATGAGATGACGTCTTTAAGAAAGTTCGTCTGGTAGGAATGGTCTATCATGTGATGGAATAAATAATTAGGAAATTTACAAACAGGCGGCGCTAGTGTACTTGCAATATTCTTGCATGTTTGAAATATTGCTTTAGCTTGAGATCCCTCATACCTATACCCTAGTTGTATTCGGCAACATTGTTCAGCATGTTCAGAACTACAAAGCGGTGCTCAATATAATGAGCACTTGTTCCAAGATGCGGCGCTAGTGAGCTGTTATATTTGAGTATATTGTATTTTGGTTTGTAGCATTTTTGACAAACATGAATGTTGTGGTAGAGTTCATCAAAAGTTTTCCTTGTATTCAACCTGTTCCAGCGATGCTGCAAATAATAGAATGTGTTCACAGAATATGTTTTAGGTCATTCAAGAATACCCCGAAATTAAGGCCTTTGGGTCTACATGCGTATCCAAAGATCAGCCAATTTTCCGCCTATTTGTAAAATTCCCAATTATTACTTCCGTAACAAGACAGTCCATTCCCACTAGACGACCTTTGATCAAGACGCCATTTTAACAAATTTTAAACTTGTGCGATAGGAATATTTACACTGAGGAGAATTCTTTTTATCGGAATTACTAAAATAATAAATTCAAATATATCACCACCTGTCGGCCAAGTTCTAAACTTATCAACGCCTCATCCCAAAGCACACACCTTCCTATATAACCTTTTTTAAAAAGGTGCAGTTCAAAATGGGTAGGATTTTCGGATATAACTAATATATTCATGAAAAATCACTGTTTTTGTACCCTTGTTCACTGAAACCCCTCCCCGCGATGCACCCGCCCACCAAAAGTCAATCTTTGGTAACGACCTGAAAGATGATCAAATTATCTTTTGAAACAGCCCCAAAAATCCAAAATCGGTCAAACATTAAGAAAGTTATAGCAATTTCAATTTGGGGTCAATTTGACCCCAGAGCACAGACAACGTAAGTTTTTTTGAGCACAGACAGAAGGTTAACCATCCGGGACTCGCATTGTCCTGAATCATTCACGCTGGCCCGCCGCTCTTGTAAACGACAAGCGTGAGTTTTTCGAAGGGTTTGTACTTTTTACAACAACGGTTCAAGTCTCGGAAGTTTGAGCACTTTTGAGCAGTAAATATACTGCTAGGATTCTAAGCCAAGTTACCATTTCGCATTCGTATATCTTGAGTCAAACATGTTGATACTTTTATGCCCAGGAAAGTCGAGAAAATTTCCAACCCAAAAATATCCTTTAGCATGGTCTTGCTTTGTTGTCGAACATTTTACCTTTAGGCTAAGGCTGGCTTAGAAAGACTCTTTATTGGGATGGATATGTTTATTTTTGCTCTTACAACAATAATGATTGTGCTTGTTCTATTAATGAGTCCTTCTGCATAATAATGCATAATGATTATTGAGGGTCGTGGGTTCGAGTCCCTTCGAAGGAAAGTGTTTTTTTAACTTCCAAGTCGGGTGGTCCAATACCCGCAAAATAGGCAATTCACTTTGATTGAAGAATAATTTATCAAAATTTAGAGTCTGTGTCATTTGGCATAAAATCATTTGGTATAACGGACATTTTGCATAATTTTTAACTAAAATAAAAGAGTGGGCCATTTGGCATAACGGACATTTTGCATAATTTGTAACTTTGAAGGAGAAAGGGTTATTCAATATATTTTTTCTCAAAGATGAAGTAGAACGAGGATATGTTCTGATAAATTTAGACTGATGTTGGAAATTTTACGAAAGGAAGGACAAATGAAACAGCAGAATTACTTCCGAGGAAAGGATCATATCCATCAATGCAGGCAAACGGCTACTTCCAAAAAAGAAATCTTACTTCTCGTTCATTGATGTCGGACAAACACCTACTTTTGAAGAAGGTATCCTCAATCCAGGCAAACGCCTACTTTCATAGAAGCAATCATATCCATCATTGCCTTATTCCGGGCCAACGCCTATTTTGAATGAATGGATTAAATTCACCAGTGCTTTATTCCAGGAAAACTCCTATTTTTAAAGAAGAGATCAGATCCACCTTACACCGAGAAACCGTCCATGTTTAAAGAAGGAATTACATTCACCATTGCCATAATGTGGTAAAGGCTTATATTTTAAGAAGGAATCGCATCCGCTTTGTTATAATAAGGTCAAACGCCTATTCTGTAAGAAGGGATCACTCCACCATTTCCTTAATCCGGGCAAGCGCATACTTTTAAAGAAGGGATCACATCCACAATTACCTTAACTCGGGCAAGGTCCTACTTTCTAAGTAGCACATCCACCATTGCCTTAGCCCAGACAAGGACTTAATTTTTAAAAGGATCACATATACTATTGCCTTAATCCCTGGAAGAGCACACTTTGAAAAAAGAGATCAGATCCATCTTTGCCTTAATCCGGGAAAACGCCTACTTTTAAAGAAGGGATCACATTCAGCATTGCCATATTCCGAAAAAAAACCATACCTTCAACGAAGAAGTCACATCCACCATTGCCTTAAACCAGACAAGCGCATCCAAATAGATGCGTTATTTTTTAAGACGAAAACATAATAATTCTTGGCTTTCACTGGGCAAACCATCCAATTGAGGAATAACATTTATCATTAATTAATATTCGGCAAATTAATGCTTTCTACGAAATGATTACATCTTTTTAATATTATTATTGACCGGTGTTTTTCCGCACCACTAATTTAGTGGGCACAAAAAAAAGTAATGGCATTTGGCATAACGGACATATGGCAATCACTTTTGATGCCAAATGGCATTATGCCATATGACTTTATGCCAAATGACTCGCTCCCACAGAAAAAGCAGAAATGCAATTTCGTCTTGAGATGACTCATGCTTAGATTTTCCTCTCAATTCCTCAAGACGATGTTCTTCAACCCTCTAAGCCCAACACTTTTATTTTCATTGCTCAAAAACACTTTCTTAAATCGAACTTACCTAGTGCGTTAAAATTTTGAATTTTTAGAATTATGTTTTTCAAGATTGTTTATTCATGCCGATTTTTCACCACAATTGAAGTTTGAAATTGTTGTATCCAATGTTGCAATATTAGAAGTTATGGAAATAATTCTTTATTTATATCTTTACTAGTTGACCCGGCAGACGTTGTCCTGCATAGTAGGCGAGAATGTGCATTCCGAACTGCCCATGCAAAGTTCGCATAGGAATCACAATTTTAGTTTTTCACGGTTTGCTCAACTTTACTCGTAATTTTTACATTAGGAAATATCATATAAACCCGTCGGAAACTATAACGAATGTTTCTGCTAAAGAAATGAAAAAAATCCATCCAGCCGTTTTCGAGTTATGCGGATACGAACACAGACCATTTCATTTTTATATATAAGATTTTCTTAATACGAGCATGATTGACCACTACAGTGGGGTGTCATGGTCATTTTTTCAAATCAATGGTTTTTCGAAGCCATTCTAGGTCCTTGAACAACTTTGCAGAATTTGGGACCGATTGGTTGCTTCCTCGCTTTCCGCATCGCGTTTGAAGTTTGTATGAAAATTAGTATGGGAGAACGCACATTTTTGCATTTCTGCTACTAGAGGATTCAGTTCATCGTAAACCAAGTGGCACATTGCGTTAAAGTATAACCCAAAGGATGCCGAAAAACTTTGCTGAAGAAGGCACGTTGCTGGAACGTCCACGAAAAAAGTTATAACGCTTCAAAGATTGAGTGTTCAAACCATATGCAAAAAATCGTTTATACTGCCAGCACTGCCAAACTACGTAGACTAATAATTTAACTGAGTGTTATTTCAAAATAATTGATCTTATAGGGCTTTCGAGTTAATGGGAGCTATCCGGAATCATTTCACAAAGAAAAAAATCCGACAAGAAGGAAGATGGGCTTTGCCCTTCGATATTCAGGTCGTCCGGTAGTGCTGGCAGAAACATTGATTTCCTGCATATGGTTTACACAATCAATTTTCGAAACGTAATAACATTTTTTGTAGACCTTCCAGCTACGTACCTTCTTCGGCAAAGTCTTTCGGCATCTTCCAGACTATATGCTAACGTATTGAGTCACGTGATTAATGATAAATTGAAGCCGCTAGTAGCAAAAATGTAAAAAAGTACGTTTTCCCATGCTAATCTCCATGTAAATTTAAAACGCGATGCGGCATGCGAGGTCGCAATCAATCGAGCCCATATTTTGCACAGTTGATTGGGGTCCCAAAACTATTCAGAAAAACCTTGATCTCACTTAATCGGACGAAGTTTGCCTTTTTCTATACAACTGCGCCCCACTCTATTGACCACCCACGGTTGCTACTCCATTTACTGCCAGGTTAGCTGTAATTACACAGAGAACCAACAAATGATGTTTGTGACTAACATCATCTTCAATGTGTAAGAACTGGTGACCCAAAATTAAGCAATACCGACGCCGGTCGTATCCGAATGCAGGTCAATTTGGGAAATGTAGGACAATGTTGACGTGATACTCGCTTTGATGGAAGCCGACAAGTCATCTACACTTCCACAAGAAATCACTGAGATGTTGGAAACGTGAGGGTAGGTATTGTAGCAGGGTTCGGTTTGGTAAACGGTATGCCGGGTGTAGCGTGTAATTTGAACAAAAGCAAAATTGAACACGTACTTAGGACAACTACACACAGCAGAACAAAGTATGCTGATGATCGCGCGATCATTATGCGTACTAAAGGAAACACGATCGGACGCGAACTAAATTTGACTTGTTAATTAATTTGGTCTCTCGCACAACGCTGATCATGATCCAACGCTCACTTAATTTTAACTTGCTTTCTCAACTTGCACCAAGCGAAACAAAATATTTCGATAATCGCGCGATCGTTTTGCGTGCTAGTTGGAACAAAGCAAAATATTTCGATCGGACACGCACTAACCGTTTCACATTATTAATTTAATTACCGAAAATAGAAACGACGAAGAAAAACCGATCAACGTAGCCATGTCTCCCCGACACGAATCGCGATTTTTTTCCCAAGAGGGCTAATTTTCTTGGAAAAAGCCTTAATTTGATTTAAAACTTCGATCTTTTGAGTAACCGATTTTAGACTAACCGTACTTCTCAAACGAATATGCAATCAACAAAAAACATCAATCTTCTACAGCCACTCGAAACCGTTCCAATGGGCAGGAAATAACCAATGGCATAAGAAATCCATCGCGATAATCAGCAATCGAATACTGATTTATATTCAATTGAAAAACTACAAAAAATCTAGCTTGCCGGAAAAGTAGTAAGCCATGTTATACTAGAAAATCACAAGCTTTCTTGTAACTGTTTTTTTTAACATCTTGTAAAACATACAAAATGGGATTCTGTTATTATAAATACTTAGACACTATACGGAAACAAATGCATACCCATAAACAAGTTTATGAAATCATGATTAAAATTAATTATTCCAGGAATATTATTCATGGTACTGTGCAATCTTAACCAGTCGACAAAATGCATAACCGGTTATACTTCTAACACTTCGTTCCCAAGAAGCAAAAACGGCAGAGAAGTAATACGCCGGACGAGCCCTGCGTTAAACTTTTTTTTCTTAGGTTTTCAATCTCAACAACCAAATCATAACGCATTGGATGCGTTACGCGAAAATACATCTTGAAATCATGAATTATTTGATAACATCAGGGCTGGTAGTGATAAATGCCGTTCAAAATAGTGACTTAGTGACCAACGATGACGAAAAAAGTGACCAAATAGTGACTTCCAGAAACAGAAAAAGTGACCAAATAGTGACTTTTGTATGAAGTACTAACCAGGTAGTGAGCTGAGTTGCATTCGTATTGTTACTGAGTAACTCGTAGTAGATCGAAAACTAGAGATATCATGTTTTTTTTCAAATCCTTATTAGAATGCTATCAGAAATCAAGAAAAGACAAAAATTACAAAATCATGAGGATTACTACTGCTAGCCGTGTGCATCTTCATCGTAACTAGGGAGAGGATGGATCTTAGCAGGGGACAACCGACTTGGCGACACCATCATAAATGCCACAGAGTTGGATATTGAGGAAGGTATTCGTTGGGACATCCAGAGGCTAGCAATATGACCATGATAAACCTTATTCCGTAACACACGGGAGCAGGTAACGAGTTACAAATTGTTACACTAAACTATGCTTATAATTTCAACAACGATTTTGAAGCAAGTTCTACAGCATTGTGGTAATAAAGTTTAACATGAGCTCGAAGTTCTTCGTTGAACTGCAGTTTGTGTATGAAAAAGGCAGAATGAAGTATAACAAATTTTGCGCTGTCTTTTACTATCGATCAAAAAATATTGTCTCGTCGAAATATATTCCCAAAAGTTTCACCATATATAGATGATTCAGCTGCAAGACAGTATGAAAAAGTGCTAGAACGATATTTTGGATTGGGCTTTCGCTAATTTTTATGTAGTGTACAACATTCCCTTTGGTACGTTGAAAAATTAACACGGTTTTTCGACAAAAAAGAAATAAAATGATCTGATCAATTACTAGACAGAGAATTATTTAGAATCACAAAGCTTATGAATCTTTATAAGGAAAAAATGTTTAAAAAAACTTAAAGAATCCAAAATTATGATGACATTAATAATTAAAAATAACATTTTTAATTGCAACAAATTTAAATACATATGGAATCCATTCGTCGTTGTTTTTTTCGAAACCCTGATCTCGGTTTCATTAAAAACATCAACTTATATATACCATGAATTTTACCGAACCTAAGTTTCCTAAGTTTCAAGTTTCGTAAAATGTGATCCATAATCTTAAATTTGATGCAGAAATTGCTTGGGAAACTCTGAATTTTTTTCAGAAATTTCAGTGGAAGTTGATTTTCTGTTGAAATTTTCAAGGATTTTTTTTTCAGAAATTGTGCAGAAAATACTTAAATCCTTGTGAAATCTTTCTCCAGGAGTTCAAACGGAAATTCCAACAGAAATCCGATGGCGAATGTCAGCACAAAAACTTCCGGAAATTCTTTCATACCATAAATTCAAGGCAGAATATTTTGTAGACATTCCTGCTGTCTCTTTCAGGAATTTCCGCGGAAACTTCACGTCAATTACTATAAAAACTTCTCCGCGAATCCCTGAAAAAAAATCTCCTTCAAATACAAGCGGATTTTTTCATGAATTCCGGTAGAAATCTTTTTGAGAATTCCTGTAGATATTGTTTGGTGAATTCCTAAGAAAAACCTTCCGAAAATTATTTCCCAAATTCAAGGCGGATTTTTTACGGAATTTTTCATAAAGATTTGTGCGGTCATCGCTACAGAAATTACAGTGAAAGTTCCTCTAAGAGAAACAAAGTTAGGAAGCTTTTTATGACGAAGGTGGATTTTTCTCTAGATACAGGCAACTTACACAACTTGTAGTGCGCTGGATTCGCCTAAAGATGCGCTAAACAACGCATCAATTAGTTTGACAGATAAAACTTCGGAAGAAAGTTCGGTTCGGAAGTCCCGATGTCCGAATTTTAATGTGGTGCTACGCCGACAATATCATGCTGTGTGGTTCGTCGTAGAGGGGTTAATCAATCAGAAACCAAGAAATATCGCTGAATTATGTAAAAATTGACGTGACAAATAAAATTGATATTCAGAAACGATGAAAAATGACAACAAGTGAAGTTCTTACCCTTATAATGCTTGTTAAACGAGTGCTCAAGAATATAATGCATTCAATAATGGCTTGGAAATATCCAAAAAAAAAATGGATAAGCATAGACTTCAAATGTGGAGTCCCTTCTCAACGACATTTGCTATCGAAAACAAAACCCTACGCTCCTTATTTATTTAATTTCCACCCAAAACTAAATCCGCGCGAAGCCTCAACCGTTATGTAAATCCGCATCAAATCCGCGAGAATAGCAAAAACCGCGAAATCCTCGTAGTCGTAACAATCCTGCGCTTTATATACGGCGTTGCCTGAACGTATGCCCAAGCTTCGCTGTGTGGTCTGTCTGTGTGTCTCTCGATCCCGAAGTCCATGGTTCGAACCCACTCTGCCTTTCATAAGACGGCCTTGGAGTAATTTTTCAAACTAACAGATTTACATATGATTTGCTTGATGATAATGGTAGGTACAAATGAATTTTATTTTGAACTTTTTTTTACAAACGGTGGTGCGAAAATAGTGACTTTAGTGACTTTTGGATGCAAATAGTGACTTTTTAGTGACTAGGCTCAAAATAGTGACCAAGTCACTAAAAAGTGACTTGCTACCAGCCCTGTAACATGGAAACACGATGGATTCACCAAATCATGAATCATTTTCTCATTTCGGGGAACGGATTTCTACCCGTGTACTATCGAAATCTGGAACTTATTCTTAAATCTCAAATTAATTAAAATTAATTAAAACTTTCTCAATTACCAAAAATTCTATCAAAACTCCAGATTTTGTTAAACAAAATTAATCAAAAATAGTTCGAAAGCTGTTCAAGTTCACTCACAGTCTTCTCATGAATACTTTCAATTCCGCTTATATTAATCGGTAAGCATGAAAAAAACATCTGAAATTATTTATCATAATTTGAAAAATAAAAGTTTTCATTTTTTTTTCTGTACAGTTTTATAATTCTGAAACTTTCAGAACTGCAATACGGAAATCGTTTAAAGAGATAAGATTTCAAATATTACCAACATAGTAGTGAATCGTGATAAGTCAGTAACAACTTCAGCAACCATGAAATACTCACGATGCTTAAAAAAAATCCTATACCATCATAGATTCCCAAAGTTGGGAGGTCGCGACCACCTTCCATAATATTTACACATGCTGGGGGGTCGCGACCCACCACTTTGGAAAAATATGTTTTATACAATTTGTATCGTTAAAGGTGAAGGAAAGGTGAAAAACCAGACATATTATTTTCTAAAGATAGTTATTCAAGACATTACAAGAAAAAATAGTTCATAGCTTTGGTAATGCATGTTTATGATTTGATCGATAATTCAATTTCCCGATCGATTTCATGATTTCCCGTATTTTTCCAGGTTTTTTCCCGGTCGGGTTCAATTCCCGGTTTTCTCGACTGGATGAACATCCTAAAGCACTATATACACAATAATACACTATGCTAGGCCTGAAATTGAACTCACAACCTTCAGCAGGCCACTTTGTCCGTCATTGTTCAACCTTAGGGCATAAACTTAGGAATTTAAAATACGTTATCCTTCCTTGAAAATGTTAAGACCCGCCACCTCTTTTTCAAACTGACGAACCCCTATCAATTTTGTCAGCGCGAGCACGCGCGAGCGAAATTCGACATTTTTTACGAGGCGGACAGCTAGCTCGCATTGGACAATTGTGATTCCATTTATGGCGGAAAGCAACCTTTACAATCATCGGTCACCACATAATTTGAAGTTAACCTTTCGAGCCAAAAACAGCGATGGACCACTTCGACACTTTTTTGTCGTTGGTTATTTTTTGTTTGATCCTCCAGCTGACATACGTCGTCCGCCGGTACGATTAACCAATTGATATTGATTGGTATGGGCTAACTCATGTTATAATAGGAAACGGTTGATCCGTATTCCATATCGCGTGCGCACTGTCGACGTTAACGGCAACATTAAGTCAACTATTCTATCCCGCCATGTTAGGTGCTCAAATCAAACAAACACTTTTAGTAACACCCTAAAATGTTGAGACAAGCTTGCACAGGAAATGCTTATCATCAGCTAGTGAACGACCCTCGCTTCAATCACTTCTTTTCAACAAGTAAGGACGTCTATCGAACCTCGTAGGATGGAATGTGTGATATGAGACTTTATTGGGTTTATAAATTGTGGATTTTTAAAACAGAATTCAGCAACAACAGTGTCCGAAAAATCATATACTGTTTAAATTATAATGCTATTATCTAAATAATCAATATTATATCGAAAAACTTTTTTAACCATTTCTAGAGAAAACTTAGTAGTAAAATCAAAAAAAGGTTCATTATGAACATAATAATCCCAAATGTTAAGTAAACCTTGTGATTATAAACATAATTAAATTATCGATATTTTACCAACAAATTACACCCCTGTATCATCGTGCAATAACTTTATGTAATACAGTTCAGCCTTTGCAAAAACAACAAAGTTCGACCAGTTACGATCGTCAGTACTGCACCTTCCCAGCGCTGCGCGGTTTGTTTTTCATTTTACGATCGAGTTGAAATATTTAGGACTCACACGGGAGATCCTGTTTTGTTTGGGTCAACCACAGCAGGACATATATTTTAACATATCGCTCGCCGCGCCATAAAGTAATGCTAATTGCAACTCCTCTCCGGCGTACCGCCGCCGCCGTACCCACCCATTCAGGGACACGCACCCCAAGCTCGAGCGCGGTCAATGAGATTACTGCTGCTGGGTTGTGACTTTTGTGGAATTCAAGTTTCTTTTTACTGTTTTTTTTTTACTTTGTTGTGCTCGAATACATTATGCTGAACTTTTGTCAACTGTTTTTGGGCATAAAGGTGCGTCGTCGCCCCGTACAGTAATCACAGTGATCGAGTCTCTAGAGAATGAGGTAGAATAGCGGCAGCTAGCTCGAGCTGGTTTCAACTATTTTTGGATATCTGTGCCGTGCCATGCTGGAGATAGGTTATTGGGGTCCCAATAGCTTGCGGAACCTTGGAATTTAATTAAAATAAGGTTGCAAAAAGTTGCTCTTGTAAGGAGGATAATTTATGTGAGATCGACTGGAATGTAAATTGTGAATGAAGGTAAGAGTATGTATGGCGGGTATTCAACGTAGTGCACTAGCGTTAAGGATCACACAGCAAGTTTTTCGACTTGTAACATAAAACACTTTTTTATCTCGCTGAAACAATAACATTTGAGAAATTAAGGAGAATTAGGAATATGCCTACATAATTAGAACAAGGCATTGCTTGTCTTGTCATAAGATGGGTTAGTTCTTTTCCATATATTGTAACTGTTAAACATACATGTATCACCGTGGGTAATCCAACTACCGCCTACTGATGGGTTCGAAAATTTCTGGTAGGTAATCCATTATTTGACGATGTCCCCGTTAGTGAAGAGATCTCAGAATACTCTGACGACATAGCGACAGAAGCCCGAACACAGCTGATCCGATTAGCATCTGCTTTAGCGGAGATCGAATCTTTCGATCCGAGATGCGGCGAAGAAGTGAGATGATTCATGTGTTTCTTTTTTCAAAAACATGTGAAACATGCCGGCATTCATGACTACAAAACTCGGAAGACACCAAAGTAGAAGTTGTCGGAACAGGAAATTGACGTTTTCTAAAAAACTTTCTCGGCCGACAAAATTTCAACTTGCGCCGATTATTTTTCTCACTGTTCGAAGCAGGAAAACTAACCCGTGCTCTTGACATTCGCAATCTCATTTATATACTTGTAGCAGATATGACGGAATGACAGTTTCCACACGGTAACATCGATGAGTCCGTAACATTAGATCATACCAAAAACTTCAGCCGCAGCCACCCGAGATAACAGCTAGTCAGCTAGGTTAATCGTTTACTACGAACAAGTCAAACCAACCCAAGGGAGAAGATCAGGCACCGTTCGTTACTTCGCCGCAGTACTTTGTGTCTCCACCTTGAAACGGATCTATATAGCCCCATCGGAGTCCTTCACTTGTTCTTCACAAGCTCTTGCTACACTAAAGCTTCAAATGCTGTAGAACATACGGATAGCCGATCTGTGCGAAGGAGAACAACAACAAGCAACCGCAGTGGAGGATGCAAAAATGGAAAGAGCATTCCTGGGGCAGAAATACCAACTGTTGTAAAAACGGTTTGTCTAGAACGCATCTTCGAATGCGAACCGTAGTGGCTGATAGTACTCAATGTCAAAGTCTTCGTCGAACCAAACACTGAAATTCCTTTAAAACTCCTGTACAGAATCTTTTAGGGATTACTTTGGGATTCCATTAGGAATTTTCTCGGAAATATCTTTTTGATAATTCATTTGAAAATTTCTTCAGGAAAATTATTGAAGCTTCTTGAAATTCTTTCAAAAATGCCTTAAGAATTTCGTTCTAATCTAATCTAATCTCATACTTGCGTAGCCAATACTTGAAAGCATCCTGGAAAATGACGATTTCTGAATTCCGTCATTTTTCTTATCATATGGCCAGGCCAACTACGCAGTATGTACCGCAGAGATGACTCCCAGATATTGAGCGACTTCAGGAATACCTAAAGTCGCTTAATATCTTGGAATCGAGGGGAAAGGAAGAAAGCGTGGACCTCCCGTACCAAACGCTTCCAATAATTTAGATACCTAATATATAATAAAAATTGTGTGTGTGTTTATGTAGGATGTATATAAGTGTGTGTTTGTGTGTGTATATCTGTATGTCTGTATATGAGTGTGTATGTGTGTTTATATGTGTACACTGATAGACAAAAGTATTCGTCATGTTTTAATAGAGATTACTATGGAAACATGACGAATACTCATGTCCATCAGTGTATGTGTATTTGTGTATATGTATATGTGAATGTGTGTGTGCTTTTGTGTGGGTGCGTGCGTGTTTAAATAAATTTACAGTTTATCAAAACCTTACCTCTCCTCAATAATTGTGACGCTGAACATGTTTGAGCATTTACATAGGCTTGATCGAAATATTAGCAAGGGCATTGCCCTTGATAACAATCGATCAGCCCTTGCATGCACGAACCTGCACGCGTCTTCAGGATCTGCAGCACTTTTTTATACACAACACATTTGTTTCGACCGCGGTCACTGCACTGGTTCTATTGTTCTACTTTAAAGCGAATCACCGCACAAAAGTAGAGCACAAAAACCAACCGCACTGGAAGACGGTCAAAACGAGACTCCCCAAAAATGCCTTAAGAATTTCGTTCCCGAATTTATTTGGAAATTCTTCTTAAGGGTACATTGAAAATTCCTTGAGGTGTTCCTTTGAAAATAACTCTGTAAATCCCTTCGGGAATTGCTTTCGTGGTTCCTTCAGAAATTCTTTTGAGATTCGTTCAAAAAATCCTCTAGAGACTCTTTTAGGAATTTCCTCGGAAATGTATTAAAAAATTCCTTCGGGGGTTTCTTTAGGAGCTCATGCAGAAATTCTTTTAAAATACTTGCAAAGATTTGTTTTTGGAATTTTTTTTTTTTGTATTTTTTTAGAATTCCTTCAGAGAATTCTTCAGGAACTTCCTCTGCTTTTAAAACAATTCATTCGTAAATGTCAATCTATTTAGAAACTTGTTGGGAAATTTCTTTAGGAGCTCCTTTAAGGTGAAGGTTGGTTAAGTACCAAAACAAAGTTTTGGAAGTATTGGTGCAGGAAAAACAATCATTTACTGCAGTAGTATTGGTGTCGTATTTATTACAACATAAATTATTATTAGGGTGGCTTAAAAAATCGAAAAAACGCCACCACGTCCACTCGACTGCATCCCATGTTCCGAGTGACCTGAGCCAATTTGGGATAAAACTGATTGAGCACATGCTGTTTCAAGTTTAAACGAAAAGCAGTATGGGAAAAGGACACTTTTCATTACGCTGATTACTACAGCGCATCCTCACTAAACGCAAGCGAAATGGGGATTCTACCATAGCTAAAAGCAACACTCCAAAGCCTTCACATCTTAATTATTCTAACAATCAGTAATCGATTCGCCTAACTACTAAACATGCACCAGTTCTGCTTTTTGTGTGAAATTTGAATATTGAACTTTTATTCGATGCTGTTTCTAGCATTCGAATGTTGATGCACGAGAGGTGACTGTCATCGTTGTACTCCTCCAACTGTGTCCTTAAGGAATTCTTCTAACATTCGTTAAGGAAAATATCTTACATCTTTGGAAGGATTATATGTTTAGAAAATCCTTTGGAATTTCTTTAAAAAAATCTTTCGAAGGTTCCAAATAGAGTTCTTAAAAGATTCTTATGAATATTTCTTAAGCAAATCCTTCATAAATTTCTTTAGGGTTTATTGGAAGTCACATCAGATTCTCCTTTGTCAGATTTCTACAGGATTTTTTTTTTAAATTTTCAGACTAAGGCCGGAGTAGCCTGTGCAGTGCATAAAAGTCTTCTCCATTCAGCTCGGTCCATGGCTGCACGTCGCCAACCACGCAGTCTGCGGAGGGCCCACAAATCGTCCTCCACAGATTTTTACAGGAATTCCTTCTGAATGGCGCAACGTTTGTTGCCCATAGATCGGAACTACAAAAAAATACAATACATTTTTAATGGTATGATTTATATCATACATTTGTTATCGTCATTCGATGATTTCGAAAGTCAACTCACTTTCAGAACTGAAGAGGATAAATTAGAAACCATCGTGAATATTACCGTTAGAGTTGAGAACTACTGCGCGACCATGGAAGTATGTGGATTGAAAGAATACTCTATAGTCTATAATATGACCTTCCTCCACAAACTCGCCAACAAACTGATTTGCAACCTGGCCCAATATCGACTATCGCTACATATGGCCAATTTGCCCTCTTTCAGCAACTGACTTTACTCTGTAGCAGAAGCTGCTAGCGCTGTTATCATCACAAACACCACATTTTAATGTAAAACTGTGGGTAGCGACTTATGTATTGTTAGGGAAAGCTACTCCTCCGTAAACGCTCACATCGGGGAAGCATCAACGATTCACAGTGTCGTACAACCCGAAAACTGCAAACTAGCTGCCTAGTTTGCAAAGGAAGCTACAAGTCGATCACGCAATTCAAATATTTTTTGAAGGGTTACGAGTTACCAATGACGAGTTACCAATAATTTTCGTTAAGATCATTCTTCCGCTGGTTGTCCAATAAATAGCGCACTTGTTCAACTTAATCATTCAGACGTTTACATTCCCGGAATGCTGAAGGCATGCGAAGGTCCTGCCACTGAAGAAGAATCAGTTTCTGAACTGCATCACCAATCTACGTCCAATTAGGATACTTTGCCATTTGTCGAAAGCTTTTGAAAAGCTTCTTAAACAACAAATGACAGCATACATTGAGAACAACAGGCTTGTGTCAGATTTCCAGGTTAGATTTCGCCGCGGGCAAAGCATCAAAACCGCAGTTCTTCGAGTATACGATGGGAATCACCGTCGATAAAAGAGGCTCGTGTATATTACGCTGTTATTGGACTTCTCCAAGGCTTTTGATACCATCCCTTATAACAAACTAGTGGATAAGCTTCCAAATCAGTTTAACTTCTCCCCTGACGCCATAAACGGTTTTCTGTAGCGATTGTTGATTTGGAAGCGTTGAGGTGCCGTACGGTATACTGCAATGCTCATTCCTAGGTCCCCTACTCTTCAGGTGTCACATCAACGATCTACCAACGGTACTGAAGTATTACTCAATTCAAATTTTTGCTTATGATTTTTGACCATTACATTACTCGGCTTGGCCCTTGCGCACGAGAACTTGTCAGAATGGTGAATGAGGACCTTGAACATGTGGCAGATTGGTCACGGCAAAACAATCTTCGAGTAAATCCAGCTAAAAGCACGGCCTTGTTCGTCACAAGCCAACGTCGTATTGTTGGTGGATTTACTCCACCCGTTCCCGAATTGTAATGGATGGTCAGATCATCGAATGATCAGATAAAGCAAGCCACCTCGGATTTGTTTTTCAAACCGAATTGCAGTGGGATGGACTGATTACTCAACAAGCTGAAGCTCTTCAAATCCCAGATTCTGCCGCATTTCATGTTCGGCGAAATATTGCATGTCCATCAAATTTTCAAATACCCCCTGAATTTTCTTTGATTTTTTGTGGATTTTTTGGTGGGGTTAACTCATTGCTTCATTGACCCTGAAGGTCTTAAACGACCAAAACCAAACCGTGTAAAAAAAAACCTGGGTGTAATAAGTAACAAACATCATCTAGGCAGGAAATATTCGAATAGTTGGTGCTACTCAGCGCCACTCAATGGACCTGCACTTTTTACCATACTGGCCCAACTCTGCCAATGCCGTGTCGCCCTGAGAATGTGCGTGGAATATCCTACAGGTACTCATGCGTCCAGAGGAGCACCGATATCTCTTATGCGACTAATATGGTACCCTTTCCATATACGTTTTCCAATTGATGAAGAAGCGATCAATCTCGCACAACAAGTGAAGCAGGTGCATGCAGCTGGCTGGTAAATGGATCAGCAACTTTGAACGCATAATTGAAGCCTAAAAGCCTAACAGGACACCTTCACCTACAAGATTGGATGGGACCGACACGCTCGACCGCTGCTTAAAGGTCAACACCGTCCAACAACACACCAACGTTCTGGATGACGGCACTACAAAGAAAGGACTGCAAGATATGAAACCTCAAGCAAGATCAGATGGTTTAATAACCTTCAATTTCTCTATCTTCCAGATCTTTGGCCGCACACGTCAAGAGGCTCACGAATCAACTCAGTCGGAGTACAATGGCACACTTCGCTGCAAGCGATCCCATTGTACGTGTGAACGATTTCTCAAAAATGGATTCGTTTAGTTGGACTCAGCGATTCCTTAAGTACTGCAAACTGAGGCGCCCGCAGAAGTCTACCATAAACGACCCTGTCTACAACTTAGAAATAACTGACAACGCTGTAAAGAATAACGGACTCGTTCCAAGCAGTACTGGAATTTCTCATTTTCAATGAGAGATGTCACGCAATGTTTACATATGTGGCCCTTTCAATATATATATATATAGAAACGCGAAGGATGAATGGTATCCTAAAAAATCTAAAACAAATATTGGTCCCGTGACAGGGCATGAAAGTGTCCAATATCTGCTTTATTTGTGTGTTTATTACCACTTTCAACTCGGTGAATTAAAGAAATATGATTAATTTATCGACTAGTCACTATTCTTCGCATATATCTATTTGACAGGGGAAATACTGCGATATCTTTTAACAATAGTAGAGAACACCTTCGACTCCAGGCCTTTGACACAAGTTCCATTCGAGTTTAAGCTTGTTGATTGAAACTAAAGTAGCTACAATCTCTCTTGTTGTAAAAATAATACCTAGGTATTTAATCAATCAATCAATCAAACATGCTTTTGATACCAGCGCGACGTAGGCGTAGTTCATGGCATACTTTATATTTTTGTGATCAGATCACAGACATTTCTGACATTTGCTTTTCAAGTTTCGGCTGCAACCGCCACTAAATTTTCCGTTCTGAAAAAAATCCAAAAAAATGAGCTCAAGAACCCCCGAAATTCACACCACAGCGCCGACCCCAAGCGCCAGCATGGAATCGTTTGAAACCGCTGCATCCGACATACATGGATGGAATCTCACCCCTTACCATTTCAACTTTCCCCACGAGCTGTCGACCAATGTGATTGGCGAAACTCCCGGCCATCCGGATTCTACCGATATTGGTTCTATCTGTGTACCAGAGTACCATCTGCTAGTGGATCACGCTCTGGGAGTTTTGTGGAAGGGTATCAGCAACGGGCAGAAAAACATCGGCGAGTTGACACCTCAGCAAGTCGTGTGGGCGATCAAGTTCATTGAATCCCATCAGAACCAGCACAACTCCCACTCGGAGGACATTCGCATGATTATCCAGTATCTTCAAGAAATTGTCGTAGCTTTGAGTGCAAGCCCCGTCCGTTTTAATCCCAGTGTGGATGAATTGCATTCAGAACGAGCAGAGCCCGCAAACCCGATGGAAGATTCATTTGTACTGGCAAATATGACGTCAAAAAGCGTGCCGTCTTTCAACTTGGCCCAGGAAGCAGTCTCTACACCGTTACCGGGAAGAGGTCCGAATTCAGTTCCAAGAGTTAGTAGCAGCGCCAGAATCGGACTGATTCAGAATTTACATTCGCTTCAAGATATGCTAGTTCGATTGAGGAATGATCACCTTCGCTGGAATAAAATGGATATGCAACAATTGGCTGCAATGGAACGAATGCTTCAATCGATGGCTGTGGGAGAACCGAGCCAAAGTACAGGACGGCAACGTGTTCAGCCTACTTCTGGGAGCACGGGAATGATCCAAAACATTCAAACACATTCAAATGATCAAACGGTACTCTCTTCCCGGCCCAAAACTTCAGTTGGGATCGCCAAGCAAAAAAGCTCACTCAATTGTTGATATTAGTGAAAAACAGAAATTGCAAATACAATTTCTGATCAACGCAATAAACAACGTATTAACTAAAAAATATTTTATTATTTTCTACCTAAGAAAATGCCAACAGTTGAACAAAACTGAAGCTATAAAAGCATAATTGAGCTACACAAATAAACAAATTAGAATGGAAATTTAGTATTAATCCAAACACGCAATGTGTATTCACATTTTCCTTAAGAAAATTTGAAATGCACGGATTAATCCGCACATCACATTTTGATTGTACAAATCTTAATCAATACCAACATAACCGTAATCGCATTTGTAAGCAATGCTTTATATTCATATGCAAAGGAGCAAAAATTACAAATTGGTTTCCTTTTTCATTTGCTACTTTTAAGTTTGTTGAGACTTGTACTTCTGAAAACATTGAAAAATATTCAAATTTAATTCTGACAGTATTCTCCTTAAACAAGCATCTCGATAATTTTGTATAGCTATCAGAGGCAGTTGAACATGCAAAAAAAGATTTCCCTAAAGTTACGGTATTCAATCTGTTTACTTACATAGATCAGCCCGGAGTAGTATCGATCCTTGATGTTGTGCAGCACGGACGCTTCGTTCAGGCAGGTGAGTTCGGCCATATCCTCGACCTTGTCGAATTTGGGCGGGTTCATCTTCTGGATGTCGTCCTTGAGCACAAGGACGCGTTTGCCGGTTTCGGCAAGCTCCACCTCGACCTCATCGCCACGTTCACCTTTGATGCTGGCCGCGACGAATCCCTGAAACAAATAGGCAAAAATAAACACTTCAGTACCAAAATCCGGTTAGTGGCGCCAGCTCTTGTGGTGTGACCTTTCACGCGCAAGCGTTTTTCAATTTCAAGGGGGTCATCATCATCGCTATTAACAGACATAGCGAACAGCAGGGAAGATTTAATAACCTGTTGATATTGGAATTCCGACCTACATTACGCGAACATGATGATGCGTTGAGGGGCGATTCAAATATGACGTCTACTACTTTTTGAGATGTCTAGACCCCCCTCCCCCTATGTCACGCTTTGTGTATACCTGGTATATGTACTGTCAGAAAATTAAAAAATAAACTACAAATTTACACAATCTACGCAATCTACTTATTTTTCTTTGTAAAAATCGAATTATTTTTAAATGAAAAATGCAAAAATATATAAAACTAAATTTCGTTACATCCTTGACAATATGATTTTGATGATAAGAATTTTAATATTTTAGTATGACCCACATTATCCATTATAGAGTCAAACATAAGGATGCAGATATATTCGAAAACAAAGTACATCTTTTGCAGTGGAGTAAAACGGCACAGGGACAGGTTATGGAGTCAAAGACAGCGGCAACGACGTCAATAGCGAGGGACACAAACAAGGTGTATCAGCAGCAACAGCAGCGAAAAAAAAGAAACGAGATTCCGCAAGGCCTTCTCTCACTCACTTGTGTGCTGTACAGACTCAGAGGCTCACGAGATTGCCCTGTATGGAAGTATTTAGTTACTCTGCTGTTTTGATTCCATGTCCGTCCTTCCCTCGTGAACGACGACGTCGCGTCGTAAGCCCAAGACACGGGGCGCCGTCGCTGTCAGCTTACTTTTTTTTTCCTTTTATGGAACTGTATAATGTGACAGCATTGGACAAGTCTTGAAGATCTGAGTTGACGATCAATTTCCCGCAGAAATTTCACAAGAGAATATTGCAACGTTCCACAACGACCATTTTAAAATCAATTAGCACGTTGTATCATAAAATTCCCAAATCGTAAAAGGTTAACGGAATAAACATTCAAATTCACTCCGTTGAACGGTACCACCCTCCCGTATCCAAGTTCCACCAAACCAAGTTGGATTGTAATTTCATGGTAGTCTTTTGAGGCACTGCTTTTTTACGTGGCTCGACACAGCATTCTGCAGCAGGAACATCTGCTCGGGTTCATGTGCGTTGTCGCATTCTATGGCCAAATGTTGCGCCAGATTTACATCAAACGTCCTTGATTATGACAAAAGAATGCGTTTCCGGTGGAATGGTTCCAGTCCAGCTAGCGGTTATCACACAATGGTCGAGGTTAGGTGAATGTGGCTGCTGTGACGTAGTTCCTTCCACCAATCACAGTCTTGGCGAAGTAGATTTATGGTTAGCCATAAATCGTTCACGAGTCGATTGATCATGATGGCCAAAATTCAAGTTTGATGAGTCACGGCTGGGAAGTCTGCCAGGCTGGTCAGATGGTGGCGATTTCGCTGTAGGTAATTAGCACTTGAGATTGATTCAGTTAGCAGTTTAAATTGATTTATATTTTTATATTTTATTCGAACCCGAAATAGGCGAAACCATTTGACAGACGAATTAAGTGCAATTTAACATTCGGTAAAAGGAATTTGTGAGGATTGAAGTTGCATTGCAACACTAAAATTTTTGCATTGCAAGACTAAATAGAGACAAATAAGCACAGCGATGCTAATGAATATCAGATCACCTAAGAAAATTTTAAAACTACTTTACTTTTTCAGGGCACAGATTTCTAAGCAATCGTAAAAATATTGTTTCATCTTTTCTACGTTACATCATGCACGGAAATAGTTATTTATGCAACCACTTACAAAAAAAAATGATTGGTCGAGACTTGTCGAGTTGGATAAATACTACGAGTACTGAAAAATCAAGTTTTACAACGGTTGTTGTTTCTATAAATTGATTGTTTGAGTTCAAAATGTTTTTATCCAAGATTCATAACTACCGTCGATTTTTCTGGTTTCCACAAGTTCCTGCCTCGTAGTTTCACGGGTCAATAGATAACAAAGACCTTCAGCTAAGGGCAGCTAAGGGTTGCATTGCATACTAAGCTGGTAGCGCAGCCTGGGCATTGTTGCCCTGGTGTCGAAAGTTTTTAAATCGGATTACTTCAGAATGCCTTATTCATTCATTTTTTATTGAAAATTAAGTATATTTGGTTCAATTTCGTATAAAACTAATTACATGCCAATTAATTTCAACTTCAACAAATGTTTGTTCTGCTCAATGTCAGAGGATGTGAATTGGGAAGTGCAAGTGGAGGCGCGGAAAAAGCTACCAGCTATACAGAAAATTAAGAAGAAGAACCAGCGGATGCAAGAACGGTAAATGCGGGAACTGGAGCCCCATCCTCAGCACGAGATGGAGGAGCGGCACATAGAGCACGAGGAAAAGATGTTAGATCCTCGACTCGCCCCGGGGAAGGAATTTGTGTAGAAACGAGAGGCGATCTAGAATCCAGTTCAAGAGAAGCGTCAGAAGGTTCAACGCTTCGAAGAACCAAGACTGTAATGTTGGCGGAACGAGTGAAGAACATCCCAAAAGGAAAGTGGAGAAGTGGTTGGACGGCCACACCAAGATGGTGGTCGAACAGTCGTCGGCCACTAGCAGCTAGATGCTCGGAAAGCGGTATCCCAACATTTTCTAAAGTTCCACGGAGAATCGGAAGTTTGACCTCTGTGTATTAGCAGTTTCAAGCACAGGACAGCAACGTGTGGTTTTTCGAACCTAGAAATTTGAAAGCGACTGCAGGACGGTCTACAGGAAGCTGCACTCGAAGACTCAAGAGTCGCCTCATACTGACAAACAAGCAGCAAAATGCGCAAGCGCCAAACGCTTATCGCTTGGAAACGTTTATCAGTTTGTGGATAACGGTAAAGCAGATGCGCGATCATCTTAAGCGATAGGATTAAACGACCACCTCAATAACCCGATGCTAGTGTATGATTTGGTAGACAAGTTGCCTACAAACTACAAGTTGGATTGGTCAACGACAAATGATAAATTCGACTACGTGAAGAACACGTTTTATGAATGTCTTGATAAAGTCTATGGAGAGTGCCCAAAAATGACGTGAAACGACGCCTTCACTACGCTACCAATGACAACGCCGTACGGCTAGTAAATTTCGCTGCTGCCAGAGGGATGGCCAACCACTTAAAAAAGTAAGATATGTTTGGAGCTGCCTCCAGAAATGCATGGACGAAGGAAACTTCCCAGATCGATGGAAACGGCAGAAATTGGTGCTATTACCGAAGCCTGGCAAACAGCCGGGGGATCCTTCGGCATACAGACTAATTTGTCTACTCGACACAGCTGGAAAGCTGCTAGAGAGGGTCATTCTGAATAGATTGTCGGCCTATACAGAGTGTGCTGGTGGCTTATCTAGCAACCAGTATAGCTTCCGTAAGGGCCGTTCTACCATCGAAGCAATTCAAGCGGTAACGGATACGGCCAAGATAGCGAGAGGTTTAAACAGAAGAGGTATTAGGTACTGCGCGTTGATTACACTTGATGTAAAAAACGCGTTTAACAATGCTAGCTGGGCAGCAATTGCTGACTCCCTGCACCGATTGAGAGTTCCGGATTACCTGTGCAGGATACTGAAAAGCTATTTTCAGAATAGGGTGTTGTTATACGACACTGATGCTGGTCAAAAGTCGATCGTAGTGTCCGCGGGTGTTCCACAGGGATCGATCCTCGGACCGGTTCTGTGGAATATTATGTACGACGGAGTATTGCGGTTAAGTCTCCCGGCCGGAGTTAAGATAGAAGGCTTCGCGGATGACGTAATGCTAGAAGTAGCAGGTGACACTCTCGACGAAGTCGAACTGAAGGCTTCATACGCGATTGGCAGAGTGGAGGAATGGCTCAACTCGAGGCGGTTGTCCCTTGCACATCACAAGACGGAAGTCGTGGTAGTGCATAACCGTCATGGGCTGCAACAGGCGAGGATAAGAGTAGGGACCTGCACAGTTAACTCCGTGAGGTCTCTCAAGCATCTGGGCATGATGATCGATGATAAGCTCAATTTTACGAGCCACGTCGATTATGCATGTCAGCGGGCTTCATTGGCGATAAAATCTTTATCACGAATGATGTCCAACAGATCGGCGGTGCATAGTCAAGTGCGTAGGCTGATAGCTGGCGTAGCATTGTCTATCATCCGTTATGGCGTGCCGGCATGGGCCGTAGCACTAAAAGCCGAGTACAATTTAAAGAAATTGATCAGAGTACACCGGCTGATGTGTTTACGTGTCGCGAGCGCATATCGCACCATATCATATGAGGCGGTGTGCGTTATAGCTGGAATGATGCCGATCGACATACTCTTAGAGGAGGATGTGGAGTGCTACAACGAAAGGGACTCGGTGCAAGTGCGACGTGTCAAGAGAGCAGCTTCGTTGCTCAAATGGCAAAGAGCATGGGACACCGCAGTCAAAGGTCGTTGGACCCGCAGACTGATTCCAGATGTGTCCAACTGGGTTGATAGGAAGCATGGCCAAGTCAACTTCCACCTAACACAGGTGTTGTCTGAACATGGCTGCTTTAAGAAATTCCTACACAGGTTTGGCTTCGCAGATTCTGCGGAGTGTCCTGAATGTGTAGGTGAGGTAGAATCGGCAGAGCATGTGATGTTCGCATGCCCGCGATTCGAGATAGAACGCAATGCCATGCTGCTTATTAGTGGTATGGATACAACCCCGGACAACCTCGTCGAGAGGATGTGCCGGGAGGAAGCTATATGGAATGCGGTGAACACAGCATCTCAACAGATTATGTCGAAACTGCAGCGGTGGTGGCGTCTTGAACAAAACCAACGTGTGCAGTAAGGGCACCTGTGATGCAGTGAACACTTTGCTCACACCGACAACCAACATGTCGCGGGTGGGCTGCGGGGACCTCAGTATGTAGATATAGATGTCATTGCGGTTCACGCGCGGTGGTTGTTGTCGGGGTGCTCGTCTCCAACGTGAGATTATGATACGGACCGTTAGGTTACTATCATAGCTTGCGATCGACGGGTGGTGAGGTAGCCACCCTTGAAGTCGATGTTGTGTGTATTGACGTCAAGTGCGTTAGCATAGGCGTAAGCGTTCTCAATAGTCCCCCCCTGATGTATTGCTTAATTGCGGGCCGGGGGGTCCGGACTGGCGAAAGGGTTTTGGTTTTAGTGGGTCGGGTAAGAGTTACATGACATACCCATCCCGACACTACCTGCGTACCTCCTCAGGTGTCTGGTTGCAGATTTCCGTTTACCCTTGCTCAAGAAAAAAAAAAGAGGGATGGCCATCTGTAACACCTAATTTGCATGAAAGAACATCCGAAAGCAAACCTGGAGACACCCGAATGAAGAAACATGCAACCAAATAGACCTTGTTCTGGTGGATGGGCGCCATTTCTCGAATGTTATCGACAGTCTTGCAAAATGTCGTGACCATCACCAGATGATCAGATATGAAAACAAAAACCACCACGCTTTTAAACGATGTTCTTTACTGACAATCACTGCAAGCGCATCGTGACATGTAGAAGCTGACACGTGAGTACCTTCGGTAAGCGTGACACCCAGATTGACAACCACAAGCTGAGAGCCATAAAGAGCATCAGGTCGGTCAGCTGTCAAAAGTGCAGGTGAGCACCGTTATTGATTGATTTTGTTGTCGTTTGATTGGACTGACGTCGTTTTTAATTGATAAATTGGATAAATCAATAGTTAAATTAAGGGTTCATTCACAAATTACATAACGCTAAAATGGACCTGGGGGCTGAAAGCCCCCACCCACCCTCTCGTAACGTATTTTGTATGGGAGGGTTCTGAAATTTGTATGGGCCGTATTTGTGAATGGTTCTAACTAAGTTTTACCAATTTGATCCAGACTATCTTTTGAAAAAGGCCAAATTTTTTATTGATTTTTCAAATGGATACAATCAAAAACGACGCATCCTACAAAAAATGTTATATGGGTGACTATCGCAAAATCAGTCAAAGTTTCTAATAAAGATATCGAAACAATTCAAATTGAGCCTACACTGAAAAAATCAGTTTCAACAGTTTCAAAATTAAAACTCGATTTGCGAAAAACGCTTTTTTGATTTGTATGAAATTGTGTCTCAAGATAGGTGATTATGTTCCTACCAACCGTCCATACATCGCAAGCTGGGCACTTTGAAGGAAAAAAGTTTTCTAACAAAAACTTTTCTTGTCGAAATTATTTTCAGTGTATTATTATCCGTTGCGATTAGTTACGACCTAAATATTGTACTCTGCTTGACTGTACAGGAATATTTAAATATATGTATGTATATGTTAAATCCACTGGCACTCCTTGACACTGAGAAAAAAATCAATTCCGACAAGAAAATTTTTTGTTAGAAAACTTTTCCCTTAAAAGTGTCAAGCTTGCGATGTATGGACGGTTGGTAGGAACATAATCACCTATCTTGAGACACAATTTCATACAAATCAAAAAAGCGTTTATTCGCAAATCGAGTTTTAATTTTGAAACTGTTGAAACTGATTTTTTTTCAGTGTAGGGCTCAATTTGAATTGTTTCCGATATCTTTATTAGAAACTTTGACTGATTTTGCGATAGTCACCCATACAACATTTTTTGTAGGATGCGTCGTTTTTAATTGTATCCATTTGAAAAATCAATAAAAAAATTTGGCCTTTTCAAAAGATAGTCTGGATCAAATTTGGAAAAACTATGTATGTACTTTTCTTTTAATAGCACCTCTTAAAATATTGCACAAAAGTCAATATAAACAATAAGAACACTTAAATGTTCCCAAAAATTCTATTTTGGCTTCATGCATTTTATCACAGCAAAAATCCATTAATTCCGCTAAGTGGATTATTCCATTGCTGTCGAGCGTTGATTTCGAACCAAACACCGCATAGGTCAAGTGATCATCACGATAGTCAAGATGACATGGATATGACAACCACAACATCAGGAAAGTTTTCCTATCATTCATGCTGGTGATCACAGGCAGAAGAAGTGAAGACATGGTGAGTGACCAAGCGCTAGTTGGTAAAATGTCACTTTCATGGTGATCGTTACACCAAGCATGTGAGATCCACATTGAGCATCACAATTGAGTACTTGACACATGACCTGGATTTTGTTATTGTCACGCTTTGCGTGACTTGTACGGTGACACTTTGCAGCACTGGTTATCGATGTGCGGACATTCAGAGATCCGAACATTGACTCTGATCACTACCTCGTTGTAAGTAAAATTGGATCACAGTTGTCAACTGTATGGAACGAAAGATGCGTTACATTATCCAGCGATTGTCGGCGGAAGGAGTATTGGCAATAAGTGCAATCAACGTTAGCGACAACATCAACGCTCTATGGAATTTGATCCACGGAGCCGTGAGCACAGCAGCACGAGGAGTGGTCGGCACTGCACAGAGGCGACCCGGGACGGCTTGGTTCGATGTGGAGTGTCAGAGAGTGACAGACGAGAAGAATGTTGCCAGAAGCCGGATGTTGGTGTCGGGTACCCGATCGAATAGAGATCGGTACAAGGAAGCAAGAGCAGCCGAAGAACGAACCCACCGCAGGAAGGAGAAAGAGTATGAAGAGCAAGTGATAAAATGGAGCAGAATGATATGCGGAGGAATTATGAGACTGTCAATGGCGTGCGGAGAAAGACAGCGCCATCTCCTGTCATGTGCAACGACCAAGAATAGAGTTTGCTGACAGATAAAACCGAAGTGGCTGCCAGGTGGAAGCAACACTTCGAGACTTTGTTGAATAGTGGAAGTGACGGTGCATCGGAGAACAGAATAAATATTAGCGACTATGGACAAGCTGTGGAGTCGCCTACACTAGAGGAGGTTAAAAAATTGAAGAGCTGAAAACAATAAGGCTGCGAGGAAGAACCAGCTCCCGGCTGAACTTCTCAAACATGGCAGTGAGCAGCGTTATAAAGTTCTGCATCATATTACCTATGTCGAAAATATGGGAAGACGAGAAATTGTCTGCTAGCTTTTGTAACGGCCTCATTTGCCTCCTCTTTAAGAAAGGGCACAGACTGGAGTGCGCCCATTTCCGAGGAATAACCCTCCTTAATTCGGCATACAAAATTATGTCGCGTGTTCTGTTCATCAGATTGAGACCGCTTGAAAAGTTCTTCGTCGGCGAACATCAGGCAGATTTTCGTGAGAACCGATCAACGACGGACCAAATGTATACCCTGTAATACCCTCCTTGATAAATTACGGGAGTACAACTTGTAGACACATCATCTGTTTATTGATTTCAAGGCGGCGCACTAAGGGGTAACTAGACCAAAATCCTGGCCAAAATTATATTTCGGCGTTTTCTGGTAGGTTTTGCATCTATGATGCAAAAACATAGTGACAATCGATTTTCGAACATTTTTACAGGTGCAAATTCACCTACCACCTATCTTTCTTGATTTGTTCAAAAATTGAACAAAGTTATTATAAACGGGTTAGGGACAAAAGGTCGAAAGACATAAGGTCGAAAGGACAAAAAGTCGAAAGGCAAAACGTCGAAAGACAAAAGGTCGAAGGGACAAATGGTCGAAAAGGACAAAAGGTCGAAAGGGACAAAAGGTCGAAAGACAAAAGGTCGAAAGGACGGAAGGTCGAAAGTGACTAAAGGTCGAAAGTGACAAAAGGTCGAAAGGGAAAAAGGTCAAAAGAAACAAAAGATCAATAAGATCAAAATCACACAATTTTTAACAATTAATTCAAATTCATTCAGTGAGTACAACTAATAGATGGATGTTTGAGTTTTCTAAATATCACATCGATCTGTCAAAATGGCGCACGCCGAACATCAAATACATCAATGCGCGAGCCTGCGGCGTGCCCTATTTTGACAGATCGAAGTGACATTTAGAAAACCTTGATATCCATCTATTATTTGCACTCATTGAATCCATTTTATTTAATTGTTAAAAATAGTGAAAAATAATAGGGCAATTTTTTTGCCAACTGTATAGGACAATTCTGTCTGGCGCAATACAAGTTTTATTCATTTCCAAAACCAACAATCTGCTTTATCTCTAACAAAACTAAATAGACATTCATAATATTGTTTCATAGAATTTTCTCCTTCTTTGAAAATGGCTCATTCTTCAACTTTGATTAATGAGATGAGAGTGTTATTATTTCTGCTTGAAGTTAAAAACATAGCACAAACACCCAACTTGTTATCAACTTGTTCTTGATCGCAATTTTGTCCCTTTCGACGTTTTGTCATTTTCGACCTTTTGTCTCTTTCGACCTTTTGTCTTTTTCGACCTTTTGTCCTTTTCGACCTTTTATACCTTTCGACTTTTTGTCCTTTCAACCTTCTGTCCCTTTCGATGTTTTGTCTTTTCGACTTTTTGTCCTTTCGACCTTTTGTCTTTTCGACCTTTTGTCTTTCGACCTTCTGTCCTTTCGACCTTATGTCTTTCGACCTTATGTCTTTCGACCTTTTGTCATAGATTCATTATAAACTGATACAGAAGCGACAGCTCCATGACAGCTCATTTGTTTACTCGCTTTTGTCCTTAATTCGCGTGGGAAACGTGAAAAATGAAAAAATCTCGCGTTGCTTTTGATAAGGGCCTATTACAGAAAGGTAAACATTATTCGATTCAAAACAAAACATTAGATTTTCAACACCTATTTCGCAAGCTTATAATATTTTTAGCAGCGAAAGCTTCCCAGAACGTACAATCAACACTTATTACTTACGCATGGCATAACTTCAGTTGCATCGGAAACTTCGAAATTGATTAAACAAAAGTCTGGCTATTGTTTTTGCACCCTTGTGGGTCGTTCATAAACTCTTTGCTTAAATCATCTTGTTTACAAAAACATGGGATCGATTATTGTTGTTTCTTTCTATGGATTCAGGATGATGACAGTTTGGTAAATTTTCTGGTTTGGTCCTAATTGCAAGGTTGCCTCAAGTGATTACTTCACTTGAGACCAGGGTATGTAAAACAACAACATTGCCAATGACAACAAAATTGTCCTCTCATGTAAATATTGGGACAAACTCAATTCGCAACAAGCGTTTGTCTCAAACTGCATCAGAATAGGACAATGATCGCTTGCCGCGCATTTAGAGAAGTAGCTGGTTTTTTATATTGTTTTTGGTTAAATGAATATCACTTATCAATGCTTAGACATAAACTTAACTGTCAACGTGATTTGTATTTGTATTTTTTATTATATACAAGTTATCGCATTTTGAAAAGTTCACAAAAATTACCTCTCCATGATTGTTGCAGATAAAATTAAACGCAACATTGTCTTTATCCTCTGCGGATGAGGACAACGACTTATCGCTATTATCTTTTGTTGCTTGTTTTTTGCATTTTTCAGTGTTTCTATTTAGCTTGAATTATGTCCATATTATGTCTATGCTCCAACTTGTCTACATAATATCAAATGTAATGTGTTTAAATTATATTGAGATTTACATATATGTTGTCAATGCAATTATCAAATTCAATACAATTGTTATTTTGATTTTTCATAAGATGAGACGAAAGATAATGGAGCAAGCGCATTGCTATGTAGAGATTCAAATGAGGAGCAGATGCCCCAAACTAACATTAATATCTGAGCGTTAGGTTACAAAATTGTATTAAAAAGTTTTTTTAATCGGCTCCGTAACGCCCGACAGCATTTGAGCCTATCAAATGTACGAATGAATAACAAAAAAAGAGTATGTTACTATTGTATTCAATCATGTCGATGTGCCAAATGTCTCGAAAGCCAGAAAAAGTTATCCGCGGAAATTTTCTGCCTATATACAAAAGATATTTTAGTTACTATAGATAAAGATTGTCGCTTCGGTTCCTTTTGTTCTGCTGTCCGGAACATGTTGGATACCAAGCTGTCAAATCGTATGGATTATCCTTCTTTGACATTTAGCTCCCCTATCCTCGCCAGCAAAAAATGTTCCGGAATCTTTATCTGGTAAAATAACTAAAATATCTTTTCTATATACTGTTGGCGGAAAGTATGAAAACAACCTATTTTAAAGTTACTCGCAAATTCGTTTGCGGACGAGTGCGGATGATCTTTAACCTACAATAGAAAGATGAAAGCCTATATTTTCATGTGCATACAGTCTTGTAGCGGAATACGAGGGAGTACTTCTACTTTTTTAATAATGAAGTTTGTTAAAAAATGTCAAAAACTCCATGTTATTTTTGTTTATAAAAAAATACTTTAATGTTAAATATAATTCATTTCAACCCATGGAGGTTCTAGGGCAGTGCATAAATAATGTTGTGCGTACTATAAACCTAACATTATATGCGTTGTTATGGAAACTCATATGTGAATATGTACGTTATGTGGAAGATATTGATTTGAAAAATGTATTGGAGGTAACCACTTTCCCTTCGATGGGACTCGAACCCATGACCCTACAGTACGCTAGACTGGTGCTTTAACCAACTAAGCTACTTACAATGTTATGGAAACTCATATGTGAATATGTACGTTATGTGGAAGATATTGATTTGAAAAATGTATTGGAGGTAACCACTTTCCCTTCGATGGGACTCGAACCCATGACCCTACAGTACGCTAGACTGGTGCTTTAACCAACTAAGCTACTTAGTTGGTAGCTTAGTTGGTTAAAGCACCAGTCTAGCGTACTGTAGGGTCATGGGTTCGAGTCCCATCGAAGGGAAAGTGGTTACCTCCAATCAGAGGCGCATCCACGTTCAGAGTCGTGGGTAGGACAAATAGTAAATGCCGATTTTGGCAACATTTTTGGTATTAACAGTAGCATTAAGCGATTCGCAGACGTTACAAGACTATTTCGTCACTTACATCCGATAACACAAATAAGAATTTTGGACTGATCACTGGAAGCAAGGCACTCTTCAACAGTCGAGATCTGTCCTGGCTCCGTTCTTATGAATGCTGGAGAGAAAAGAATGGTTAGTTGGGACACCTATATTTTATAAAGGAGCAGAGAACTCTACGTCCTCCCATCGGTGCCACGGGAGGTTTTGGAACTGTTAGTGTGAAAGCTATAACGGTAGGAATCGTTTTGGTAGAACGTGAAACACGGAAAGAACTAAGGCATACAGAATAGGAAAAGGCGAGCCTGTGATCGAACCCATGATCTCCTGCTCATAGGCAGAAACGATAGCCGCTAGATCACCGATCATGTCTCCGATTTGCGCAACAGTTCTGGTATTGAGAAATCGGTGAAAATTTTACGTATACTGCCGCTGAAAGCATAACTGTACCATGTTGATATGAAATCCATTTCAAAATGGAAAAGTTATTCTTGCAATATAATCAATTCTAAAAATAATCAGAACTTGAAAGTTCTTGCGGCCTGAATATTGATATAATTTGATAAAATTTCCTCGATTTTTAGGAGAAATATTGCTTTTCCATTATCGATTATCGAATATATTTACAAGCTTCTAGAAAAAGTCACCGGTCACAGAAATAATAAAAAATCAATTATTTCTAACTGCTAGGATTTCATATTACCTCCAGGATATAGCGATCCAAACAAACTACCAAAAAAATCGCATGATAGTCAAAGAATCTGTTTCGGAGCTCAGAACCCTTTAAGAGCGGTCTTCGGTATGTTTCTGGTTCCTCAGATTTCAATAGATCTTTTGAGGTTTGAAGAAGACTTTTTCCGTAGGCTTTTAATAATGCATTCAATCGGGCTTTATGATAACATATAAAATATTTAATTAATCGCATTTGCAGATTTCAACAACTTCTATTTCACCTCTGTAAAACCTAAACATCTTTGAGCGCTTTAGGGATTTTAAAGTGCCTGAAGTCCTAACCAACAATCAGTACTTTATTGCTTTAGGATCTCAAAATATCTATGATTATTGTTTGGACTCTGATTAACTTTAAAATCATCTACTCAGTCTAAATTTAGTAAAACGAGTATGTTATTTACGAGTATGTTCATTTTCCAAAAACGTAAGGAATGAACACAACGAACAATTATGACGATAGGGCACCAGGTTACCAATAGAATATTCAGGATAGGGGGGTTGA